>NW_015090797.1:3994364-3994592 GCF_001431845.1 Calidris pugnax | reverse complement strand
CTACAACTCCCATGGTGCAGCGCGGCAGGGCAGGGCGGGGCGTCTCCCCGGGGGACGCGGCGCTGAGGGCGCTGTCGGGGCGGCGGCCGGTGGGGTCGGTCGCGGTGGGGCCCCCTGTTCCCCCGCAGGCCGCTGGCCTTCTCCCTTCCACCCCGTGCGGTAAAGCCAGCCGAGAGTAGGCCCCGGTCGTCGTCCCCCCGTTCCCTCCCCTCCCCAGTACGGCGGGCC
>NW_015090797.1:3972232-3994306 GCF_001431845.1 Calidris pugnax | reverse complement strand
CTGAGGGCGGGGGCGCCCCGGGGCGGGCGCCGCCGGTGCCCTCCTGGCTCGGTGCCGACCCTCGCTCGGTGGCGAAATCCGGCAACCCAAAGCCCGGCCGAGCCGGTGCCAGCTCGGAGGGATCCCGCGGCGGCGTTTTAACTCCTCTTCGTGTCGGAACAGGAAAGAACATCTTCTTGTTCCAGTGTAAACAAAGGAGTTGGATTGTGCTGCGCGCCCGGCGCGGCGGGGGGATGTTCCCGTTTATTGGATGACCTGGGATTAAGATACCCACCGAAGGCAACGCGGAGGGGCTTTGGCGCACCTTCCTGGCTTGTAGGGTGTTGGGGTGGGGGTTTTCTCCCCCTTTCCTCTCCCAAATATTAAAAAGTGTATTTGGAATACTGCTGGAATACATGCGGCGTTTGTGGTGCGGGCTGAGATGAGTTAGAAATTACTCAGGCTTTTGTGTCTCCATCTGTTCGGTCCCTGCTCCCTCTGTCATCCCTCTCCCAGCGGTTACCCCTCTTCTGCCTTGCCTTTGGTTACATTAAACCTTATTTTCCCGCAAACATACAGTTTAAAAAAAAAAAAAAAAAAAAAGAAATCACTCTCAGCTACCACAATGCTTTGTCTGTTTTATCTAGAAAAGGGCTGGGGGCAGTCCTGGAGAAAGCAGAAGTGGGGACTTGAAAGCATTCGAAAAACTTTGCCTCAAAGAGTGCTCAGATGGGCTACGGTGTTCCAGCTGCAGACACATCTCGCTTTTCCCTCTCATCTTTATGTTCTAATTGGAAATGATACATAGAAAATAACTCTTTACCATGACATGTTTCCAGATGTCATAATTCGTTCCCACTTCAATGAAAATAAAAACATCAATGAAACAAAATCATATTGAAACAGCTGCTTCTAAATTTTGTTTTGATTCTGGACTGTATAGTATTGATCAGAGGATTTGAGTACACCTCAGAAATGTTCTTGAGAAAAGTGTTGTTGCAACTGGAATATTTCGGGTTTCACAGGGTTAGGTTGTGTAAAAATTTTTACAACCATCCAGTTGTCAAAATAGCTACATATTCTTTTGTTATTTACTGAATAACTTCTTTGTCATCTTAGTAACATTTGGAAAGGAAATGCTTGCTATTAGGATCACCTCTTTGTCTATGTTTCGTTTCTTTAACTTTGCTTTCTGCCTTTTATGTCTCTGTCCTACTTCCTTTTTCTTCCTTTTGCATTTCCTCGCCTTTAGTAACTTTCTATTCCTACACCATATAGGCTTCATTTGCATCTCATCCCCCATGTGAAAACTTTACATCTTTAGTAATTAAGTACCTCATTAAAACTATCTTTGAAATACCATCATTGTTTTCAGTATTGAAACTACAACTAAACAAAAAAGCATAGGGAAGTTTATCAGTTTCTTCCCTCCTAAGTGGCTCTTTTAAGACTGAAAGGAACATTCTGCACTAGTTCCCCATCTGTTTACAAGCAGATGATGATCCAGTTGTTGATCCAGTTGCTTCACATACATAACATGAACTGAACTTCTGTTACTCAGGAGAGCTCTGGTGTCACAGTGTTGTTGATGGACAGAGGAGGACATTTGTCAGGTAGAGAAGTTCAGGGACCGGACCCTGTAAAGCTAGTTTGACTTTGAGGGTTTTTTTGGTGGTTTGGTTGGTTTGTGCTATTGCTCATGGCAGTCAGGAATGCACTTTCTTCTGGTATTTCTATGGACATATGAAATAATCTTTTTAGTTATGCATCCTTTCTGTTCAGCTGGTGAAGAAATTGAACGAGTGTGTGCACTGCCATTTAATTCATTTGCATCGTTCCTACCAAGTCCCGGTGCTCCTAAGTTCCTGCTGTTGTTCACATGCAAATGGTTGGAAATCATATACTTACGGTTAATGGCACTGACTTTGCTGCAGAAAGCAAGCCATTTATGCTGTTTGCTGTGTCAGAGCAGAGAGCCAGTGTTGCAGAGAGCAGCATCAGAGCATTCTGTATGCTTTCATGATGGAAAAAAAAAAAAAGAATCTGGGCTCCTGAAAGGAAAGAATTTTTTCTGCGCTAAAAGTTTTAGCTGAATCCTATAAGGGTTGCCAGCATACGGAGAAACCAAGTGACTCAACAGAACAGTACAGTTAGAAATCATGTCTAAGTCTGGAAGCACAGCACAAAAGGGTCAAGTTCAGCTTATGGAAGAAAGCATTTCGTATTGATTACAGATAGTATTTACTGAGTGAATTGTACCTGACACTACAAGAGATCATAACCGTTGCTACTCTAACTGAATCGACAGTAGCAACATTGAGAAATGGTGAACTATTCAGACTGCAGCCGCTGGAACTATGCCTAAAAGCTCAGCATACACAACACATATATGTGCATTTATTTGTGTGTGTGTGTAAATGTACTACTGTTGTCTCCACAGCACAACATAAATGAGACTGGATAACCTGCAGATACTGCAGAAAGATGTTATATTAAAATGTATCATTAATGTCTACCTAAGCAATATTTATGTGATGTTACAGTACCAGATGTTACTGTTTTGACCACGGAAAGAAGCAGTTATTTATTATGGATGCATTTGTGTCCAGTTACTTTTTCTTGTATCTGAAGAACAGCCATATGCTACTAAAATAACATTGGACACTGGCTTCTGAGTTTCAATACTCAGTAAAAGCATTTCCTGCAATGCTAGAAAAGTTTTACACTTGACATATCTAGTGAGCTACCTGAAGAACGTTGTTGTTGTTTCCTGCATATAAAAATGACTTTTGATATATACTGCTGAATTCTTTATTGTGTACAGTGACATCCCTGTTAGCAGAAATCTGTGACCTGCACTACGTATGCAAATATATATATGTATTATTTCAATACAATGACACACTGCTGCAATACAAATTGCAGTTTCAGCTGCTACAAAAGAAATAGTATCAACTATTACATGGAAATGCCGTATGTGTGCAGAAGGATTTATTCACAGCATGACAATTCAATCTAATGCGCCACTTTTACAATGGAAATTATATTCTGTACAATTGAATGAGAGATGCTGAGTCACGAGATAATTGAAAAAATAGCCCAGAATGATACTAATAGAGACACTGCATTTTCTGAATTAGTTTCAGCACGGTGGTGACAAAAAGCAAACCAGAATCCTTGGTTTGGTGTGGACTTAGGGAAGCCAAACAAAGCCATTTTGAGTGACAGTTAACCATTTACAGATACTGATGTCATAGTTGCAGAGTATGTTTTCTACTCTTGATTTAAAGAATGCATATTACCAAGTATTCAGATAGCAAGTTTCACAGCATTTATTACACTTCATCGACTTTTCTCTTTTAATCATACGCCATATGGACCTGAATCAACATCCAGAGCTTTTCAAATATGTTAATAATTCTTAATAACAAGCCCAGAATCTAGTATTATCTAGATGATGTTACTGTATTTGGAAAGATTCCTGAAGCTCATGAAAAAACCCTGCAGGCTGTACTTCAACATGTCAATACAGGAGAGTTAAAGCTGAATTTTACTAAATATTAGATCAGATGCATGGAGTAGTCTTTTCTGCAGCATGTCATCTCTCCTGATTAGAAGAGCTCACCCTTCCCAGGAAAAAAAGAAAAAGAATTACAACCATATTTTTTTCAGGTCTCAAATCATGCTATACATTCTATTCCTAACTGCAGTGTTTGTAGAACTATTAAGAGCAGTACATTGTAAAATCTAAAATTTGCCTGAAATATATCTCAAAATAGGAAATTTTCAAACAATGACAGCTTTGACTGTGAGTAGCCAGTGCTCTTGGCTTCAGTGTCCACCACAATTGTAATTTATTTTGTCTCAGACAAGGAATGGCTAACTACTATAAATGTAGGGCTATTTCCTTTACTCCCTGGTAGCCCTCCGGCAGCCAGATAAACACTCAGGTCTTTTTTACGGCACCGCAGCTGAACTAATAAACCTGATTACAGCTAACTTGGGCTCTGCTTTGGCCTCCCAATGGATGAGCAATGTTACCCCTGGTGTGGAGAACCTACCAAGCAGTCACCTTCCAGTCAAACTGCCCTCCAGGCAGCACTTCCCCAGGCCACAATGGGCCACCGCTATTTTGTACTACAAATATGGAGCCACTCTTGCCCAAATCCATGGGGACAATTTTTGTGAGAAGATCACTGTGTTTGAACCATGAACAGTTTACAAGATACAATAAAAGTGTCAGAATTTAAACATTTCTTTGTGCATATACGACAGAAGAGTAGGGAACCTGCCTGTGAGGCATTACACTCCAACTGCATACAGATCACACCTCCTGGCAGTTCCGTTAACGACAGAAAGACTCAGAGGAGCAGGAACTGTCTGCAGATGGCTAGCAAGATTACTTTCATTTTTATATGACACAGTTTAGTCAAATCAAAAACACAGCAGCTGATGGTTTAATCTCATCTGCTCTTTTTTAGATGCTTATCTAGTTGATTATATGGAAGTTGTTCTGTGGATTATAAATATGTTTGCTGCAATTACACGAGAAAAAATTAAAGCTGTTTTCTTGTAGTGTCTGATTTAGCAGAAATTGCATATCCTCTAGAAGGCAATTCAGGAATTCCAAATGCATGGATGCTATTCCAATACCGTGTTTCAGCCTACAGAATGAACCTCACCCACAAGACAGATATGTAATAAAGTGTCACCCCAAGTTATATGGCATTTTAAGGAACTGTGAAGGTGTCCCAGAGGGATTACAAGAAAAATTTATACATCATGCTCACGGTAAATCTCAAGTTAGAACAAATCAACAATTACAGGACAAGTACTGGTGGCCAGAACTCAATATGAAGGACTGAAGCTTCCCTAAAATCACTTACCAAAATTAAGACAAGTGACTCATGCAGTAGCATTACAATGTACCTTTTCTTGTATGTGAATGACTTGACATCACAGCCCCTTTGGGCAGCTACTCTAGGTTTCTAGCTATCTTTCTGTGACAGATGACATCATGAAATGACCAGAGCATTTACATTGTGTGACGTGCTGCTATAATCACTTTCCTGTCTGTTTTCAGCCAGGAATTAAAGCTGTAAGAATTAGTACCATTTAACTTCTTAAAATCCGCATTTTTTCTGGGAATATATATATTGAAAAAGTCATCATCAAGTTACCTTAAAGCCAATGAAAAATTAGAATGCTAAGAAGAATTTTGAAAGAGACTTCATAAATAACCTGGAAATAAAAGCCTGGAAAACCTTCTCAGTGAACTAATTTCAAATTTAAGGAGTAACATACCATGTAATCACATAAATAATGTCCTAAACATATTGACTGGTGACTACACACGCTGAGTTAAATATTGCTAGGTTGAGGATCTCTAAACCTGCTGTAATAGCAGGATCAGATAAAAAACACACAGTCCAACAGCATGAAAAGTAATAACAATCATTGTTGTACTTGGGATCTGCAATTCAAATTTGGCTTTGTAAGTGCAAAACCCTGGAATTCTCTGAAAAGGGGAGTCAGAGTTTATGTATTCTCTCAAGTGCATTGGGGAAAAAGAACTACATACGTATAAGCTATCTTTAGGATAAGTACACACCTGCTTGCACCTGCTTGCCAAGGGCAACGTAGAAATATTTTGAATTGTTTGCGCATAATAGATGACTTTCCCTTACTTTCTCTGCATTACAAGACGAATGAACAAGATTGTCTGGTCAGCCTTCCGCTAGCTGCAGATATCTGCACGCATCAGAAACTTTTCGATAACAAAAACGTAGCACAAAGATAAAATGTTGGTTTATTAACACCACAGACTTCTTAAAAAGGAGAATACGGTCAATGCAGTATTGGTGATAAACGGCAGAGGGCATTTCTCAAATGCACTGATGCGAAAAAGTGAATTCAGCCTGGGGAATCTCTTTGTGTGCTTACTCTAGGCTCTTGCTGCAGACATGGCAGTGGTTTTTTCTTCTTTGCTTCTCCTTTATGGCTACAGAAACAACCTTCAGTTGCACCACAAAGCATGTGATACTTCGGCACAGGTCAATAAACAACTCTGGTTTAGGTGTATTATGTTACATTTCTCTATTTGAGATGCACTGACTCTGCAGGAACAATAACCATCTTCTCTCCTGAAATCAGCAGAGGAATCTACACCGGCTTGAAGAATTCTGCTGATTAAGGCTGTGGCTTTGCCAGAGACCCCGTTCATGCCAATACTTGCCCCATCAGTGTCATTTTGCATAGTAACTAGGGTTAGCTATTTAAACCCTAAATATATATATATAGCTATTATATTAATATATTATATTAAATATATTAATTAATTAATAATTAATTAATATTGTAATTAATATTATATTAAACCCTATATATATAGCTATTTAAACCCTATATATATATAAAAATATATAAAATTATAAAAGCCAAATAAAGACCAATTATTGGTCATTATTATCAGCAAAAATATATGCATTGTAATCTGGGACAGGGACTGATCTTTGACAGTGTGTTTGTGGTGTGGCTACCACACCAAACATTGGTCTGTAGACATCACAACACTAAGTATATATATGTATATTTAAGATAAAATTATGCACCTTTGACTTATGTACTCTTTTTAAACTGTTAAATAATAAATTTAAAAATTCTGCTAATATCACACAAGAAACCAAGAGTCTTAATTAAAAACACAGTAGTCAGAACAATGAGGTTAAAAATTTTAACGTCAGAGTATTTGGTGCTTGATTTCTTCAGTCATTCTTCTGTTTTTGTCCTTAGCTACCCTCTGCTATATCTCTCAGATAAACTTATGCCCACAACAGGAGATCCCAAATTCTATTTCTGTGAGCCATCCGTTTTCTGTTGTCCAGCCATTCAACCACAGATCACTTATATGCAGACCTTTAAGAAATAAATAAAATTAATATTTTATATAATCTTTTACCTTTTCTAAGAAAGAATTTCCTACTATAGCTAAGATTTCTATTCTGTATATACAGTTCACCATGTTCATTATGGGCTACAAAACCAACTTAAAATATGTTATCAATACTGTACGTGTCACAGTTTAGTTGGCATGTGTTCGGCCGTTGATATTTCAAAGCTGAAAGCAAGATGAAGTCTTAAGCCCTTACTGTTCCTGGATTTATATCCTTTTCAGTTTAAAATGTGTGAGTAGCCCACTGAAGTTAATGAGAATAGCTGTATTGAAGGAAATATTTAAACATTAGTAGAACTGGGCTTCCAGCATGGCAGCAGGTATTACATGTGTTGGAAACTATTTGGTTTGATTGCTGAGAGCACATGGAGGAGACACATACCTGTGATTTCTGGATCTGCTGTTTCTTCGTAAGTTATTAAAAAATCGAAAGTGAGCATAGCACTTTCCTACTATGCAAAGCAGATCTTGTCGTAAGATATAGTGATAACTTATAGAAATTAATTTTCAAATTTTCTAATCTCCAGAGATTTTTTTTAAAGCGTTCTTTTAAAAATGTGAGTTTTATAAAGTTAATCCAGGTTTAAGAAAGTTAATTTTAAATAACCACTCAAAAAGAAGTTAGACACACCCTCAGATGATTTGGTATATTCTTCTATAAGAATTAGCACCTACGGATGTTCACTGTCAGTACTGCAAGTTACCTGCATAACTACACTGGTTTTTATATGGCCATTGGGAAGTTTATGGATTGGAAACACTTTCACTAAATTATGAAAAGTTACTGGAAGGCTAATTTGGAAAATTTAAGGATTTGCATGGCGGATGACTCCTCTTTTTAGTACCTGAGGTTAGGGCAGGGACAGGAAGTAAAGGTTACAACGCAGATTATAAGTAAGTGTGCAATTCATAATAGAGGTTTGTGGACTGTGAGCTTTTTAGATCAATCACTGCAAATAGCTGGTTTTTAGGTTATACTCAACAGTTATAAAGGAGAAAGCCTGTAAGGAAGTTATTTTGGGAAATGAAAGAATATTACACATGTTATTAACAGGAGAATATCACTTCTGGTCAACTGCTTTCATAGCTGACTAGGTTGGTCTACTCAATTTGCATTTAAGAGACAATTAAAATAATCTTACAATTTTTCTGCATTCATTCTGCTAGAATTTATGGAAAAGGAAAGAAAATAATTGCGCATAATTACTGAAAATGGTCGCCAAAGAATAATATGCTGCATGCACAGCATCTACCCTGCCGTTTTCAAGGCCAGCCATTTACATACACGTGGGAGAAGTAACTGAAAATAAGACTTTTTATACAGAAAGGAGAAATTGCCTTTCTTGATTTGATTTAAAAGATCTAAATTGGTTATTTATAAAGAACAAGGTAACTAGTACAAGGAGTGCATTATAAGAGTTTTTCAGAGCATATGACAATGTTCTGTATTAATAAGCATTGTGGGACTGAAAACAACACTTACACCAATCCAGATATAATAATATTTCAGGTAGATAAATTGGAGTGTTACAGCTCAGCAGCAAAAGGCCTACTGTAAACCTTCCTTAAACAAAACACTACATATGCTGGCTAAATTCTTGGATGGAAATTTGCCATTGAGCAAGGGGCCAGCTCGCAACCTATATATCACTTACATGGTGTGCTGCATGGCAGTATACGCTAGCTATTACACAATAAAATCCTATAGCAAAAATACAAATATGTGTTTTTAATCTACCACCTGACAGAGATTACTGGTATTTTTCAGATGATCGGTACTCACTAAGCAGCACAACCACATACATTGCAGCTGCATCCAGTTCCAGGTCTATTCAGCCTATAATGAAATGTGTCCTTGCAATTTCAAAATAAAATTGTGCATTTTCAGGTTTCCAAATCAGGCGTAGACTAAGAAGTATACAATGCTGTTCCTCTCATTAGCTCTTTTGAAGACCTGTTCTGTAAACATTTATGTGGAGAATTCATTTCATGCAACTATGAGGTGATCGTAAGAAATATTTCTCAAATTTATGGGCCAAAAAAGAGGTTAAGATGCTTGAATCAGACTCAGGCAGAAATGCCTTAATCCGAAGTCAGAAACCCCAAAGCTTTTCCCCAAGATTTTTCTTGCCTGGAAATGCCTGGAAAGTCCCGTGGAACCTGCCGGTCGTGCTGCCCATTCCATGCTACCACACTGCTTCTGTGTGTGCCTCTTGTGAGCAGCCAGGCAAGGCACCTAAAACTACCTTAAAGGGAGCAAGTAGTATACGATGGGACTCCTGCTTACATTTAGCGATGTACTGAAAGAAAACGATCTACTTGTAATCAAAGAATTTAGCAAGGTGTCTAGTACTCCTTCTCTACTACTGAAAAATAGGAAGGTATTGTCTTACTTACTTACTGCAGTGTTGTGGTTATACATTTAAAGGAGTTAATAAGCTAGCTAGAATATATAGATTTTCTTTGATAAGATCAAGTTTCACTTAAAATTACTCTAGCTTAAGTCTTGTGGTTATCCATACATTATTAAAGCATTTTTTTCTTTTGGCATTTCCTCTTGTGGGGAAGAGATTGGAACAAGAGTTTCAAGTTCCAAAATAAATGGAGGACGGTTATTCTGGTCTGAACAAGAAAAACTGTGGTCGCTGTAGTCAGGATTGCAAACCAGATTTGGTTTACAAAAAAAAAAAAATCATGTGAAATCCCACAAGGCGTGCAAGAAGGATAATGTTCAAATCGAGATGCTGCACCATTGCAGAAATTTTACACTCACATCCTGGCTCCGCTCCCTCTTTGACTCCCTGCAAGTCAGTTGCTTTTTCTCTGCACAGTTCTCTGTCTCTAACTAGAGATATTAATATTTCATTTCTTCCCCCATTTGTCTTCCTTGCTTATTCAAATTGAAAGCTTGTCAGAACAGGGACTGAAAATCTCTTGGTATGTATACATCATGAAATAAAGTGGAAACCTGATCTTGGTTTGGTCTCTCAAGCTGCCATATGAAGGAATTTATATATATATTTGTATATATATTAAGGTAAATGGCAGTTGTACGATATTTGAAAAATACATTTTTCCTAGCATAAAATTATTACTCACCTTTTTTTTTTTTTTTCTATATAGATATCTAGGGAAAGCTGAATGTTGAAATGTGGCATGTGAATAGTCCACTCTGTCAGACTGAGTGGGAGAAAATTGTCAACTGGCCAATGACAGCAGCTTTCTGGACATTCTGCACAACTGGAACATTGCAAAGATATGAACCAGCAATAATTTTATTAGACTGCAAAACTGACTGAATTTGGTAATTCTGCACAAAGGAGTTTTCAGCACAGATGCAAACATAAGAATAAATTATTGTACTAGTGGCTGTGTATCCTTTCTAAGGAGAATTCTCTTCCTCTATTTTTAAATAAGAGATATTAATTGTATGGCTGGATTTTTTCATTTCTAATAATTCCATTTTCTGAGCAGTTCACGACTCTGAGACAGTGAGGTAAATTGCCATACCTCTGTTCAGTTTCAAAGGGCCCCTTAAACTCAGATCTTCTCAGCTGTCACGATTTTGTGACTGAAAACAACAAAACCAAACATTGTTAAATATAGTCTAAAGGTTTAAATGCAGGTGAAGCTGGTCAGGTTTAACTTGAAGAAAATTACTCTTCAGAAAGTTGCAATATGACATACTGAAGAGAAATTCAGCCCTAGATGTAGTCACACTTTCATTATCAGAAACTGTGGAGCCAACATGGCTTGCCCTTACTTATATAACTCCTGTACCTCTCTTTCTGACATTAAGACCACACAAGCTGATTTCAAAGTCTAGAGGTAATGAATAGGTCTACATTATTGTTATATGATTCCAGGGCAAGGTACACAACACTCTATTCTGTTCACTTTGTCCCCAAATAAATACGTTCAATTTTATATGCAATGAGGTGGGTTTTTTTCATCAGCAGTGAGAGGGAAAGAGGTAAAAGGACACTTAATGAAGAAATCTTTTTTTGTGATGAAAAAGGGAGGCATAAAAAAATTACATGTAAAATGTGATATAGTGACTCTTGTAGCTGCCATTTTTCCATCTTTTTAACATTCAAACTCTCAGTAGTCTTTGAGTACTGGCTGCACTGTTCCATCCTCTACATTTGGGGATTTCGGCTTTCAGAATATTATTCCATCTAGAACTTACAGGTTTTGACCTCTTTTCCTAACGGCCAGATTTCAACATTTTTCGGTGTTCAATAATCCACGTGGTATATTTCTTCCATGTTTTAATAGTCTCAGTGCATTCCACAATTGGTGGATTAAAAATGTAAAAAGGATGAGATGCAGAACAGTTTGCATTTGTGCATCAATTATATTTATACTTCAAATAGTTCCCTGGCATTTTATTTGGAAACTGGTAAGTTCTTCTTCCAAATAAATAATTCAGATAACGTATTACATTTTTGTAACTCAGGAATGAAAGTCAATAGTATTCATAGTGCTGTTGACATGCCTTCTAGTAATTTATGGAATAATTATGACCATATTTGGGATATGTCTATTCCCTACATTTCTGATTTGTCCTCCTCCAATACGTCTTGACAATGTTGTTGTAATTCATTTATATTGTATAGACGGAATGTATTTAAAACAGATTATTCGATCCAGACAAATGCATTAAAAATATAACACAGCTGTTTGGAGTTCACTTTCTCCATGAGATCTCTACAGTAGACATTTGATTAGTAATGAAAGAATTCTGCAGTTCTACCCTTTAATGTTAGTCCATGAGACCATGAACAACAATTTGTACTGAATCATTACCTAAATCTGTTTAAGCCTCTAAAGAATTCAGATGATACATATATGAAGTGCTTTATTTCAGGAAGTGGGTGGTAGGCAGCATTTGACATATATGGAAATTATTCTTCAATAGCTTAGCCAAACTTTATACAAACACCTAGCCTTACTTATCATAATTTTCTCAGATTTTAATTTTCTCAGTTAAAAGAACTACACAAATGTAGAAATTTATTTCCTCCTTAGTGCTTTTAATGCTTCTTCTTATGACTGTATTTTACAAGTGTTTTAATCTAAAAAAATAAAATGTCATTCATGTTGAAAGAGAGAAAATATTTCAAAGAACAACACAGAGAACTTTCAGCTGATGTTAATGCAAATTTAAAAATGGGGAATTAGACTCAAGGGAAGAAAATCGGTGGGAATTTTGCCATTGACTTCATGAGGTCACGATTTTTTCCAGCCCCGCTATATAACCTGAGAATGTTGATTTTATACATCTTGTTGAAATTCATGTTTCCATAGTACATAGCTCATGGCTATCAGTCCATGAGCCTTAGAGTTTGCGAGGACAGCAATATTAACAAGTAAAAAGCACAACTAATACTTGTCAACACATGTAACATTTTATAAATCTACACGCATGTTGTGATTCATTATCATCTAAAAGCAGAGTTCCATCAGAAGTGACATGGCTATTCACTTAGTGAAAACAGCTAGTTTTAAAAATTTCATTAGAAAGTAACAGATTTCTCATGTTCTCTGAACTGAGTAACTGAAAATATAATTGAAATATCCCTATTGGGTTTATTGAGAGTAATAAACTTAACTAACAGATTCTTTTTTGTTTAAATTGACAATTTTCTTTAGGAGACCATTGATAATTCATTTAAACTAATTCCTCATGAAAATTAAGTATTAATTATGAAATTACTGTTTCATAATGGTACCATAAAAATGCAGATCAGATGCAGATAAAGATTGACATTTTTAATTGTTTTTGTGTGCTACTAATTTTCTTTCATCATAAATGAACACTGGATTACTTTCAGTGACTAACAAGAATATTCCAATAGTATTAGAGCATTTAAAAACCTTGACTATTGCTAAAGTGTATCTTGTTACAGTTACCTGATTATTCACAGAATTAAGAGAATAATCAGTATCTGAATGTTGATCAAAAATTCAGCCCAGAGAAAGCATATGTAAAAGAATCAGAGGTAGACTGTTGTCATAATCACATACCGTTTGGTAAGCAGAACTGTTATTAAATCTGGAGTAGCAGAACAGAGGATTTTAACTAATTTTATTGTAATTGTTAAACATAGCTTTTATAAGGTAGGAATTTTTTCTATTTCTTTTTCTCTCATCAGAAATTTTCTTGGAGAAAGCCATAGAAGAGACTCTCTGGTTTGGGAGGATGCTCATTCTTTAAATGTAACAGAAATACAGGCACTACAGAAATATATCTGCACTCCATGCACCAAATATATAAACATATAAACTTCCTGTACCAGTGAATGTTTTAGATTATTTCCACCTATATATAACAGCTCTAAAAATTACCAGGGATGGTGTTATTGTGGGAACAATAGCCTTTTTTAGAAACAAACTGCAGAACAATTGCAAATAAATTGTGAGACCCACAAATGGAGATGTGATAGGTAATGTATTTCTCTATGGATGTTCACATAACCAACAGACATTGTGTAGATTTTGTGTTTGTAGACTGTGAAGTCATTACAGAAGAGCTATTCAGAGAAATTAAAAGGCAAATTTGGAATTGAAGATTTTTGCATTTTGAAAATATCATTTTGGTGTCAAAACAAAGGAGGTCTACATCCTCAGCAGAAAAAAATTGACGTTATTAAAGGAAAAGGTTTCAATTTGGTACTATACCTATTTTTAAACGCCATGTTGTTGGAAATATGAACACTGCATTTGTAGATTCTGATTTAGAGTGACATTTCCCCCCCTCTAAATTTACATTTTATTTGAAATAAAAATGTCAAATTCCAGCTGCATGTGCTTTCACATTTTATTTCAGATAACTCCTTCATCAGCCAAGCACCTCTTCCCAAGACTCTGCTGTGCTTCCAGTAGACTGAATCTTCAGAATGCCTCCGGGTTCTCACTTGTGCTCCAACAAAGTAGTAAAAATCCAGATGATAAAATAGTGAATCTCCATTAAAATTCTAGCTAGACCACTACAGTGCTTATGGAAAACTATTTCCACTGTTAATATCCAAGTAATGTTAGCACTTTCTGAAAACTCTCAATATTATATCAGTTAGTTCTATTTTATTCAATATGTAACAGCTTTTATTTAATCCGTATTTTCTGCAGTATTTTTTAAATGAAATCTCCTAGCAGGGTCTTCCTATGGAACCTTTTTATCCAGAAAAGGAATTCTGTTTGAAATACGGGGATACTAAAAGCTAGAGCAGTGGTATATCCAAACTACTAAGTGCAAGCTACTAAGTGCATTTTTAATTACTGTAAATAAATAAAACATTTCTTTAAAATGTAATAAGCTCTGTCTTGACAAGTTCGCGTGGTTTCATTTTCACCTTTAAAACAAATATCTTTTCTTACTTCTGAATGTATTTAACAAGTTTAGCAAGTAAAAGAAGCAAGATAGATAGGTAATTGCTTCCATGTTGCACAGGCTGCTGTGAATAGGGAATCCATTTTTTCCTTTCTCTTTCTGTCTTTTATTACATATACTTTTAGGCAATTTAGATGGTGAGCATTCATGAGAATAACAGTCAAAATAAATCAAAGAAAATTCTGCCAATTGTTTCACACATTTTGCCACAATGTAACAAAACCCTCTAGAACTCTTTCTCAAAATGTTACATATATATTATTTAGTTTTGCACTCTCACCCGATACTGTACCATGAAAATATGCTGCAAATAGAAAAACATAATTTTATTGTTCTGTAAAATCCATGGTGATAATGTTGTGAAATAAGAATGCCACTTTCTCCAACTGAAACAAACATTATCAGGTGACATGTATTTTAGACTTATCTGAAACGTTCATTAGATTAAAAATTCATTCCATTCATTGTAGAGATTTCTGAAATTCAGAAAAACACTTCTTTCATTATTGGATTCCTTCAAACTTCTCCTATGAGGGCTATATTAATAAGAGTTCAAACTATAAAATATAATTAAGGGCATAGGAGCATCACTGCTGTGATTACCTGGGCTGTTGTCAGTACACATGATTTGAAGTGTTTGCATTATCTAGGAAACATGCTGATAGTTAGAAAATACAATTGCTTTCTCACAAGTGACTAAAGTGTAAGATATTTACTCTGCTTTCTTCTCGAAAGCCAATCAAAATTATGCCATTTTAAGACCTTAGACCTGTGACAAAAATTTTGAATGACAGTTCAGACAGGGGAGATGTTTATGTGAGTATATCAGTTGCAGTCTGAAAAAACAGAGGAATGTTATGAAAACAATTATTCTTTTTATCTATCTTTAAGTATTTCCTGAAGTTTCATTTAAGCTACATAATAAATAATTAAAAATATTATCGCTTGCCATATGTGAGAGATAAGATGAAATTATTGGCAAGACTTCAGCTTTTAGACAGCTTCCAAGTTATTAAATGCTTTTTGTTGCCAGGAGTACACTTTGGAAGGTATTTACATTGGCTGTTTTTCTCATTGTTATGTTTATTGTATATTCTGTTTAAAAAAAAAAAAACACTGAAAAAGCATCTCAAGTTCACACGACTGCTTTCTGCTGTTGCTAATATTATATTGTGTATAAATATATTGGGAATCTAGTATATATTCAGAAGTCTGTTCTGGTTCAGGATCATCTCATAGGAATTCTTAGGTAAGAAGGGATCTTAGGGAAAAAATCTGGAAATAATATGTGTGGTTTTTCTGCATTAATTGTAATAAAGTTTTTTAGGTTAAAATTTTGTTTAAATTATATGTGTTCTTTTTATGTGTGTAGGTGTGTACACATTACTTCACACATTAGTCTCAACTAAAGCCTTTGGAAGGTTTGTCTTTGTCCTCGGTGGGCTTTGTGTGCCCTTTTGGATAAAGATTCACGATACTACATTGTTGCAAAGTAAGAATTTTAAAGAGGGAAGTAATGACACTGAATCAATGAAACAGCAACTGGTAGTGGTTTTGCTAATGGGTAATTTCTAGTTAAATGTGCTGACAATCATGTACTAATGTACATATTTCTGGATTATGTAGAAACACAGATCTGTATTTTAATATTTCTTGTACAAAGATTTATGTCTTGGGAAGAAACAGAGATCCAAGTCCTCAGCTGGTTTAAATCAATGTTTTGCTTTTGCTTATTTTCCTAAAATTGATTATTATGTTATTTTTAAGTCTTAGATTCATAATTTTCCAATCCATAACTTACCTTTAAATGAACGTAAAGTCAACCATAGTTTTACAAATGGTATTATCTCTTTCCACACAGTGATGCATTTCCATATCTATTATTAATGCCTTGGTTGCTACTGTCTATTTTAAATTACTTCGTGTATATTATGCCTGTAGCATGTGTTTGTGTGCATTATCTTCACATGCCTCATCTTGTTTTCCTGCTCTGATCTGAGTGGGGAACTTTTCTATTTAAATTCACGGCAGCAGCTTCTGAGTTATTAACAACTCTGTCACAAGAATTTGCGTCTCCCACCTCACAATGGCCAGAAGACAATGTCTGTCTCCCTGTGCCATGTATTTTGATACCAGACATGATCTTTAGCAGTTGTTTAATACAAACTAACTTGACTCAAGTGAGAAACTCTGTTCCTTTAGTGACAGCTTCTTTTAGACTTAGAGGAATCAAGAAGAATTGGTTAGATAGAAAGCGGTATATGAGTATCATGCAGAATTCCTCTTACAGTTAGAGGATGCAACAGAGGTGGCATTTATACACATAGACAAGCTAAACATGTAAAAAAGTCACTGTTGGTCACAGAACCTGTATTTCAGCACATGAAACGCTACAGTTTTGTGAAAGACCATGATAATTGTCATGTGCAAGGGTATTAGTTTAGGCAGCCGAGACACCAGTTCTAAGCATAATATTTGGCTTTCCAGCATTGTCATAGCTGCAGTCTGTTCTAAAGAGAGTTGCATGAATAATTAAATATTTGCCTTCTCAGCCAAAGTGAAAAATATATGTGGTGGGAATGAGTCATAAAGAACCAAATTTGTAGCTTTTCACACTAGAAAACAAAACTAAAAAAAAAGTTTTATGCTAAATTAAACATATTCTTTGTTCTGTAACACAATTTTTATTTTCGAGCACTTGAAAGAAAAGCAAAGCATATAGACATCAACATCAAACTGCTTCTATTCAGTAACCCAGTACCAAAGCAACTAACCCAAATGCAATAAGCCCATATCTAGTGTTTCTTTCTAACTTGAGGAGCTCTAACTCACATTTTCAATCCCTTGAGGGATGAAAACTATGCCTTATCAAATCTGACTCAAATACTTTAGCATTTCACACAGAATCACAGAATAATTGAGGTTGGAAGGGACCTCTGGAGGTCATCTCGTCCAACCCCCTCTTAAGCAGGACTAAATAGAGCATTTTTGAGACCATAATAAAAAATGTGAGATTTATAACCTGCTGGAAAATCCTCTCCCTCCAGTTTTCATGTGAAGCTCTTCTCCATTGCTAGAGTAATGATCTGAAGTGGCTTGTTTTGATTGCATTTGACTATAGTATTTTTCAGTTATTAATGTAATTTGAATAATTACAGCACACCATGATAAAATTGACAAATATATTTCATAGAATAGTCTATAAGATCCAATAAAACAATCCTTCAAAAAAATCTCTCTTTTGTGTCCTTCCATGACAGCTCTTGCTGTTTTGGGGTGCTATTCATGCTTTGCCCTGAAATGTAATAGCAAAAATTGGGGATGGGGCAGCAGTAGTATATCCTGTAGTACATTTAATTTTCTTCCACCCTGCGTATTACACAATGAGCTATAAGTGTGATACAAGAAGAATTTAAACTTTCCTCCATCACACTAAGAGTTTCTCAAAGCTGCGGAATGGGCAACTCATTATGCTAAATATAATTAATTTTGCACTACTTGGTTTGTAGGAAGCAGACACTGCGAAGTGAAACTGGGACACAGATTCTATTTTCCCACATAAGACAACACCATATTATTAAAATTTTGCATAAAGGCTGAAAATGTAAAACCTCTTTAAAAGGCAACCTCAGGGTATGGTTTTGTTCTGAAAATTTATGTAATAAAAATAGTGTGCTGCTAAACAAATAAATTTTCTCCTTGAATCTGCTGAAACATTTGTAATGTGTATAATGAGTAATTGGGAGGAGGAGGTCAGCTTTATATATTCCTATTAGCATTGCAGGGTGAGTAGGACTATCTTGCTGCTTACACATTGCCAAAATTTGTGTTAAGCTACAGTCAGTTACAGTTTGCACATATGTAATTAAAAACACAACTTGGATATCTAACAATTTATTAGTGATGAAGTTTGAAAAGGAAGGAAGAAAGAAGGGAATAAAAGCTGTTTTATGTTTGCAAGGCAGTTGCAGCCACTCACACAAAACAGACCAGGCAACTCCATTCCATTTCTTGAGATGCAGCCCAGAGAGGTAGCACAGGAGAAGGGAGGTTGTGCAGTGTAGACAGGTTTTGAGTTGTAGATGATTTCAGGCACCTCATTCTAAATTAAAGCATTGGGTCAAGTTCCTAGGTAGCAGTTAGGTGCAGAAATACTGCTGTGGGTGCTGGCCTGGTGCTTCTTCTGATGTGACTTAACACCTCTCCAATATTTGCTCTTTCATCTATCTTCTCCATTTGTGGAGAAGACACATAATACGGTGTTTTTTCGTCATTCATGTACGAATGTCTCATGTTTCTGCAGTTCTTTAGAACTGGACTCTGAATTGCAGTATCGCAATTCAGCAGTGTGACAATTTGGTAAGAGCTTGGCTTCTTAGAGCTTCTGTGTGCCCCAGTGCAGCGTTTTTAAGCTGGAAGAAATGGCACACTTATGTGTGTGTTCAAATGTTCAAATTTTCCTATTCTGCAACACACACAATGCAGACCACCTATCCTTCCTTTATGGATTGATCTAGCATATATTTTACTGACAATAACAAAGGCAAAAAAGTAACAGTTTTCAGTGGTGGAAGAAGTCTTCAGAAGAGTAAAATAATCTATATTTTAGCGTATGGTGTCTTTTTGCAATATTCTCTACTATGTCATTTTACATTCTCTGGATTATAGGATAAATATGTGAAAATTCACAAAATGGTGACATATAGTACATCTTCAGGATTTTTCTTGTTCTGTTAAGGTCCTAGTTAGTCTTTAATAAGGGTGAAAGGTTGTAAGAGAGGTGTAAAGAAACGTTCACTGGAAATACTTAGTTGGTATCATAGAAACTAGCAGTTGATGATCTCCATGGGTTTTTTTGCCCTTTTTATATATGCCTGTAATTCCATAATTGTAAAACTTAAAAATGTTTCTAAATATACTTATACATGAGTAAAACATTATATACTTAGTCCTGCTTCTTTTGAGCAACTTTTAAAGCATTTAACTGTAAGAATACTCTTCATGCTTTTTTAAGAAAAAAAAAAAGCTATCAGGCAATGCTTTCTATGAGATTAATGAATATATTAATACACTCTTGAAGCTTTATTCCCATTTATGAATAAATTATGCAGCTAACTACAAAGACATTCAACTTCTGGGTAAATCTAGTTTTTACTAACACCGTCTAGATTTTTCAAATATATCAGATAGCTGGCAGCTATCCAAATGATTTTTTTCTTAATTTGTTTAAGAAATCTACAACTAAGGATGACCACGGTACTCTTATGATAGCAACCAAAAGATAAGACAACATGTTCTTTGTCTCACAACAGTTACCAAGATCAATAACTACTCCACAAGATCAAACGCATTAAGGGCAAAACTTGTCATAAATTTGTGTCTCAAAAGAGCTCCTTCTATTGCTTGAAAAGTTGTTTCCTTTTTCCTTGGAAAAGCCTAGAAAGCAGCAGAAACTGTGTGTTGCCAAATAAGCAGTGATAAATCAAAATATGAGAAATATGTGCAACAGCTTGCAGATCTGAAGACCTGAATTTAGCCTGGAAAAGTAAAAATGTGGTATCTATTGCCTTTACCTATCTCCTTTCTTCAATCTTGGTAAATATAGTTACCTCAAGGTTAAAATTGTGATTTCAAAGCCTATACAATATATAGGAATGTGGTATTTCTTCTTCTGATAACTGCTGCCCCACAGCTTTCTTGAGCAGTTAAGGGTATTTTTTTATTCTCTGTAAAGGTGTATTTATTTTGAGATTTCTATCTCAATGCATCATCATTAGAGAGATAAGGGTAATTTTGAATTCCACAGTTCCAATGCTATTAATTTCCTTCATTGTGTGAGTCACAGAATCACAGAATTGCAGAATGTTTGAGGTTGGAAGGGACCTCTCAACATTACCTGGTTCGCCTCTCCTCCTCAACCTAGAGCTGGCTGCCTGGAACCATTTCCAAATGGCTTTTTAATATCTCCAAGGATGGAGAATCCACAACCTACATCAGCAACCTTCACAGTAAAGTGTTTCCTGATGTTCAGAAGGAACCTCCTGTGTTTCTGTTTGTGCCCATTACCTCTGGTCGTGTCACTTGGCACCACTGTCAAGAGCCTGGCTCCATCCTCTTTACCCTCCCTTTGGGTATTTATAGACATTGATGAAATCTCCCCTGAGCCTTCTCCAGACTGAACAGTCCTAGTTCTCTCAGCTTTTCCTCCCTCATAGGACAGATGCTGTAGTTCCATCATCATTTCTGTGGCTTTGTTGGTTCTCTTCAGTACATCTATGTCTCACTTTTGCTGGTGAGCCCAGAACTGGACACGGCACTCCAGCTGTGACCTCACCAGTGCTGAGTAGAAGGAAAGGATCACCTCCCTTGACTTGCTGGCAACTGTCCTCCTAATGCAGCCCAGGATGCCATTAGCATCCTTTGCAGCAAAGGCACATTGGTTTTACCTGGTCCAATTTTATTAAAACAACAGCTACTTACATATTATCTACACTAAGATTACATTGAGGAAGTAAGGTGAGGTAAGGTAAAAAATTCACACCCCTCTTTTTTATTTTTCTCATTAAAAATATATAGGGTGAACTTGAGCATACTAGAGTTCAATAAAGACAAGAAGAAGTGATGACACACAACACAGGGGAAAGTGATTTTTGGATTGTCTCCTAAATGTCTAAGACTGAGTAGAAGGAAAGGATCACCTCCCTTGACTTGCTGGCAACTGTCCTCCTAATGCAGCCCAGGATGCCATTAGCATCCTTTGCAGCAAAGGCACATTGGTTTTACCTGGTCCAATTTTATTAAAACAACAGCTACTTACATATTATCTACACTAAGATTACATTGAGGAAGTAAGGTGAGGTAAGGTAAAAAATTCACACCCCTCTTTTTTATTTTTCTCATTAAAAATATATAGGGTGAACTTGAGCATACTAGAGTTCAATAAAGACAAGAAGAAGTGATGACACACAACACAGGGGAAAGTGATTTTTGGATTGTCTCCTAAATGTCTAAGACTTTTTTTTTTTTTTTTTCTGACAAGGTATAAGGTGAGGAAACAGAGGGAAATCTAGGAATAAACATAAGACTATGTCACTTCCAAGGCACCCTTTGCCTATTTCCCTGACTTAATTTTAACCTCCTGCCTTTAAAATAAGAAGTAGAGATGGCTGAGGATACACTTCTCGTGAAGCAAACCTTGACTTAAGCCCCATTTGAGCCTGCTGTGAGTCTGAGTCTCTTCTTAAAATTGAGTGAAATGGCTTTTCACATCATTATACCGTTGCGCAAGAATTTCCCAGAGCGGATTTTAATAACCGGGAGTGGCAAGAACCACGGGGACTGGTGTGGGCCAGGTTGGTGAGTAGCTCATAATTTACATAGGAGCGAATTCAGTAGGCAAGGATTAGCTTTATTCTTCAGGATGCTAGTTCCCAAAGTTTGGACTGTTAGCCGTTATGAATTTCCATTTGCCCAGTTGGCCTGGACGGCAAAGTTTTAACTGGAAAGATGCAAAAAAGTGGTGATTTCACAGCACGGGCCCAGCCAGCGCTAAGAGCTGGAGAACGCCGCCCTGGCAGATGCGGGGCAGGGGGGCGGTGGCCGGGATTCCCTGAAGGGGCGGGGGGGGAACAGAACTAAATCTTTTAAATCCTGAATTCCCTGCAGGGACAACCTTTCCACCCCCGCGGGCCTGCTTGGCTCCCTCGCCCGCCTCTCCTTCCCGCTGCCCCCCGCCCGGCACCGGCAGCGG
>NW_015090797.1:3908950-3972187 GCF_001431845.1 Calidris pugnax | reverse complement strand
GTGGCGGGGGGAGGCGGGGAGGGGGGCAGGCCCGTTGTCGCCCTACCCCTCGGGGAGGGGGGGCGCTCCGGGCGGCGGGCTGGGTGCGGGACAAGTCCCAGGAATAGTGTGATGGGCAGGACTGGAGCAGTGATTGTCCCCCTGTGCTCAGCACTGCTGAGGCCCCACCTCGAGTCCTGTGACCGGTTTTGTGCCCCTTGCTACAGAGGAGACATTGAGATTCTGGAGAGAGCCCAGAGAAGGGCGATGGAGCTTGGTGAGGGGTCTGGAGGACCCCACAAGTCTTATGAGGAGCTGGGGTTGTTCAGCCTGGAGAAAAGGAGGCTGAGGGGAGACCTTCTCGCTCTCTACAACTACGTGAAAGGAGGGTGTAGCCAGGGAGGTCGGTCTCTTCTCCCAAGTCACAGGTGATCGGACAATAGGAAACGGCCTCAGGTTGAGCCAGGAGAGGTTTAGATTTTATAATATTAGGAGAAATTTCTTGACCAAGCATTGGAAGAGGCTGCCCAGAGAAGTGGTGGGATTGTTGTCTGTGGAAGTATTTTAAAAGATGGGTAGGCTTAATGCTTAGTGACAATGGTTTAGTGATGGTTTGTGTCAGTGTTAGGTTGATGGTTGGACTCGATGATCTGAAAGGTCCCTTCCAACCCAGACGGTCCTATGATTCTAAGTGCCCTGAAGTTGTATTTTATCATTCTCCAAGCTGCTGGCTGGGCCCTGGACTGGCGTGGGAGGTGGGCCAGGAGCCACGGTTGCCTGTGGGCTCTGCTGGTATGGAGGGTGTGCGGACTCCAGCCTTTCATCGCTCCTTCGGAGTTTGGCTGGTGACCGCAAAGGGCTCCTGGCCCAAGTCCAGGGCAGCGTGTGGCACATCCCATTCTTCCTCATTCACTGCAGCGACATGGCAGAATAAGCCAAAGTAGTGGTCTTTGTATTCAGGAGGTTGCACCTTTGGAGGTGCCCAACTGAAGCCTGGGAAACTGATTAAGTGGAGGGTACATCTCCTGCTGCAGAAGCATTCTGGTATCTCTGCTCTGGGGAGGAGGTTGAGATAGAATGGCTTGTCGGGGCATCCGGAATTAATCCCCTTTTCTTCTTGAAATGCTTGATGCAGCAGCTAAAGCATCTTTGAGAGATCTGATTTTTCAGTTTATATGCCTAAATAGGCTCTGCCCTCTTATTCCTGAGTTCTTAAGTCATTCAAAGAATACAGTGAACTTTCTGATGTTTAACTTAAAAGAATGTTAAGCCTTCCTTTTCCAAGTTTCAAATACATAACAAAGATTTTGCACGGGCTCAAGAATGGAGTGAGTCACTACTGAAGAGGAGACTGATTAAAAATTAGATTTTTTCCCCTGCAGAGTGTGCAGTGATTATTCTGTCTCTTAGGTTTTTCTCTCCTTAAAAAGCACAATGCATAAGGCTAGAAAACATGGAAGGACTTGGTATGGGAGTTGTTCCAGAATTTTATTACCTTCCAAAAACTCTTGGGTTGTATTTTAAAGAGTGGAATGTCTTACTTTCTCTCTACAATAACACCATGCCAAAGTATAATAGACTTTGAGGAAGATATTTTGAAAACCTTATGGAAGGAAGAGGTGACTGTTACTATAATAATGATGATTGATCTCTAATTTCTGTCTGTCTTGATATTTCTTCAGGAAAACAATTAATGAGGTATGGGGGAATGAATGACAGAGAAGGTTTAGTGGACTTGTTCTAACAGCTGATAGGGTTGTAAAGTTTTGGTCATACTCTGGTCACAGGACCCTAGGTGAATACATTGAGAAAATATGTAAAAAAGGCTTATAAAAGGCTATCTATAAAGCAGACCATGCCTACATCATAATATCAGGTCTTAAAGTCAGATATTTTACCAGCATAAAACTCTAATCTCACATGGACTATATGCTCTGAAAAGACGAGAGCATTTACGAAAGTGTAGAGCCCTTCAGTAGGAAAGAGACATATGTATCCATTTTGTGTATTTGTTTTTATAATAGTGGCACTATCTCACTAGAGGTAGCCATGCTGCAATATAAGCCTTTTTGTAAAGAGCTTTCAGATGGAGTTAAATGAAAAGAGGACATAGTAGTAGTAACCGCACTCTAGATGATTGTTTCAGGTTTGATACCTTGCATAACAGGACAGGTAGGTCTGAAACTGTTGACATGAAGACGGAATGAGGGAAAGTGTCCCTTTTGAAGGGTGATGTTAGAATTTTTATTTCAATTTGGACATGAGAGAGAAATTTCCTATTCATCTCCCAGTACTTGATGCAGTTTTGGATTAAATTATCATTTGGAAGATTGCTATCCACACTAACATCAAAAGGCAATACTGCAATAGTGGCCCGAAATATTTGCTATCTTATTTTAAAGTCACATAGAGGTTCTAGTGAAATTGACCTAAATGATAGTAAAATTATTTTCTGTGGTATTTGCAAGATGGCTACTGATGCATTGTACTTGATGTTAAAAGAGAGTTTGGAATAGGAATAGAAATTGAACGGTTGTAAGTGTTCATTATTTGTGAAGTGATAAAATTTCCTAATATAGAGAAGTCTGCTTATCCATTCCAGCTTTTCTGAGGGGTTCCTGATTTTGTATACTGTTCTTTGTAATAGCTGCAGCATGAAAGCATTGAGTTTAGATAATGCATTACAGTAATTCTGCTAATATTAGACTAACTACATACATCTAAGAGGGCTTTGTACTGGCATAGTTGATCACTGCCATTAAAGGGAATAAAGACACTAAGGATTATGCCAGTCTGTGCAGAATTAAAGTCTCTTGCAAAAAGTGGGTGTTTCTATGACCTTTGAACTGTGTACATGGTGTGAACTGTTATGTATTGAGAAGAGTTCTGTGGTGAAGCAGAAATTCAGAGACAGATTAAATCCAGCAAAAAATCCCCCTTCCTGAATTCTTTTTGCTCAAATATGTAATAAAATCTCATATAAAGTTTTTATTATTATTATTTATTTATTTATTCATTTTACTGTTTGCTTTTGGCTTTGTTTGAAAATCAAAATTGAATTACTGAATCATGGAGCACAAACACCAAGTAAAGTTAATGGTCACATTTCCTAGATAAAAAGTTTTATGATTTAGGATGTGTCTTGCTTTGGAAAGTAAATGGTGAGAAAGAATTGGCTTGAATGAGCGGCTGCTCCAGCCAGCTTGGTGATATTGTTGGTTTTGTAATTATCACTACCTTTTTAGTCTTTGTTTGCTTGTTTGTTTTTTATTTTTTATTTTCCTGTTATGTGGAGCTTTGTCTCAGAGCTGTCATCTTCTAAGGTTATATTGCAGGACAGGAACAAGAATGTACTCTTAATGTAGCTATATTGAATTGTATAAATTAGTCTTCCTTTTAATGTTGTATCCTTATAAAAAACAGTCTGAGACTGTATAATTTAAAAATATTTTTCTATTACTTTTCTTTTTAAACAAGACTTTTATATAGCATCAAGAATTAATTAGCTGCTAAGATCTGAGCGGTGCCACAAAATACATCTTAGTCCAACTGAACAAGAATGTGTTTATAGTTACTTAGCACTCCATTTGGAATTTGGCAAGATCTTTTCTTCAAACTAGAAAACACACAGATGCAATTTCATATTATTTAGTAGTGTCTTGTGTTCCCTTTTTTATTTTAAATAGATTGTATAATCCTGCCAAATTTTCAACTCATTTTGTTTCTGTAATCTTTGCAACTGAACTATTTATATAATATACATAATGGCTAAAATTACTATTTAACCTCAAGTCCCTCTGGAACACAAAGTAATAAAATACATACAGCTTAAAATGGGAAATCAAATAGAGATGGATCAGCATTTTAAAATGTTTATTTCTCCATTTTTTCTCTTTGAAAGAGTGTAGTATTGTCATGTTAGGCACAAACCATGTCTTACACATGGCAGAGTGTATAACAATGGAGGTACTCCAAATAATACTGACAGCAAGGGCTTACTGCATGATTTTTTCTCAATTTGGACACCATGTCTTACTGGAGGAGCTGCAAGCACTCTGGACAACAGGATAATTTGGAATTTGAAATGATCTTGAGAAGTCAGAGAATAGGATGTGAATCATTAAGATAGTACAAAGTACTATCCATAAGCAGAAGTGGCCTTACCAGGGCAGAGTAGAGGGAGAGGATGACCTCCCTTGATGTGCTGGTCATGCTCTTTTTAATGCACCACAGGGTTATTCTTTTACAGATCCTATGTAATTTTTACTTACATTGCCATTCTGTATTTCCTAGCTGCCATTCCAGTCTTGGCAGCTAGGCTTTGTCAGTCTGTTGGGTTTATTTTCTCCTTTAGCTCTCATTTACTTTGTCATCTTTTATCTTTTTACTAACTCCCTTTCCCTATTGCGTAATGGAAGTTTTCCAGATTTGTCTTGCAAGCATCTTTCATTCCCTGAATGCCCTATCCTGCCTGCTTCTCTTTACCATTGCCAGCACCCTCATGCTTTGTTCTTTGACTTGTTTTTGTCTTTTTCCTATGTTGTTCTTTACTTTTTTAGCATATAAAAGATGTCACCTTTTTCTCTTTCTCCTTTATCGGCGTTACTTCTAAAATAGTGATGTTTAAGATCACTACAAAATATAGTTTGATGGAAAGATTAGGAAATGAAGACAGTCAATCCAATTAAAGGCTTTTTTTAATATATCTAAGTAAACAAAGTGTACATTGTCACTGTATATGATCTATCAATGCCTGTCCTCCAGTAGCTTTTGTCTATTCCAACCAGATTTGACAGATGGGTAGGAGTCTCGAAGATGTTAAGTTCTTCCAAGTTTCATGAAAATTGGCAGCATAAGTAATGGGAAGAAAGACTCAAATTATTTCCTTATCTGAAAGAAAGGAGTTATAAATTTACATATTCAGTAGAGTAGCAATCAGCTGACTAACCAACTTGTGTCTTCATTAGCCAGCCAAGCTCCAAACAAAGTCCTGTGCATTTGCCCAGAAAGGAATACCAAGGGAAGCCGTCTTCGTCATGCTCAATGACACTGAGGGGAGCTGAACTTCCGTGAGGGAATGTTACACAAAACCCCATGGAAAACCAGAATTTACTGATTCTAACGTCATGGGAATACTGGGGTGGGGCTTTTTGGGGTGTAGAATGTTCTTAGCATTTTTTTCTCTGTTACTTGCAACATCAGTGAGACCATCACTTAATAAATAGCGATTATTTAAAATAATAATATGATTTTTCATTCATCCATTATTCCTCTTTTATCTTCATTTTTTTGGAGAACCTTTTATATCCTTCAAAATTTGGGTAGATCAGTTCCACAGGTTCATTAAGACTGTGATCTATTCCTGCCGGGAAGGGCTGAAGAGATAAAGTAAACCGAAAATGATATTGTTGGTACTTCAAGCTAGGAGCATTACACTGAGTGCTAAACAAATTCTTGGACTTTGCATTTCTTTGTAGCAGTGTATTGGCTGATTACAGATTTTTCTGAAATGTATGACAGCTTAAGAAAAGAATTCTAAGTTTCCAAGACTTAAAGCTTTCAAGTAGAGATTACGTCTCCATGTTCTCAATTTGTCAGTTCTGTATTACCAAACTCTTTCTGAAATTCTGTTTGTTTGTATTTCTGAATATTAAAATGAAAGGTACTGATGGTAATGAACTTCAGAAGTGTAAGGTAGCTCTGAAACAACCAAATCAGAACTAAATTATTGAGCTAACAAAGCTAGAGAAGGGAAAGGATGAAAGAATTCAGGTGTTGAAGTAAAAGCATAAAAATCCAACTACCCTACTGTTCATCTGACCTGTAGGTTTGTTTTGGGGTTGTGGTTTTTTTGAGATGTTTAAGACTCATTCTGGGAGCTGATAAGGAAGTGGAGAGGAGTTTGTAGCTAATTCACGGGCTGGTTGAATTGAGTTAATTTGTTCCTGCTGAATGCGTGTTTTTTAATGCTGCTGAGAAAATTATGCTGTTGTAAGATGGAGTGTCAGCATGCCTACAGCGCTTTTTCCTTTTCTACTATTTCTTGAAACTACAGAAACAAATAAATTTATCCTTATTCAATGTGAACCTCTTTGCAAGTGAAAAACAAAATAAGTTTGTCACAGGCTGTTGGGGGTGTTTATTTTTGCTGAAGTTTCTGTAGCCATTTCTGGGTGTTTGACTTGAAATGTATTTATTATTCCAAAATAGTGGCATAATATAATATAA
Organism: Calidris pugnax; assembly: GCF_001431845.1. Classification (NCBI taxonomy): domain Eukaryota; kingdom Metazoa; phylum Chordata; class Aves; order Charadriiformes; family Scolopacidae; genus Calidris; species Calidris pugnax. The sequence continues at coordinate 3,965,980 of NW_015090797.1, read as the reverse complement.
TAATATTATTCCAAAACTGGCATAATTATCAATAAGTAAAAAGATAACTTAAACAGTATTTAACTAAATTGTTTAATAAAATACAAGAAAATATACTCTAATTATAAAAGTGATTGAGTGAATTAAACAAGAATATGTTGCGTTATCTCTATAAATACTTGATCTAATTTTTTTGTTTCTCATTACTCTATTTTTAAAAAATAGAGATCAAAAGTGTCTTCATTTCTAATTTGCAGAATAAGAGATGTGATTTGTATGAACATATGCAGCAATTATGCCAAAACTAAATTTCTTCAGTTCTGTGGTTTCTATGGTAACGAATATTCACTGTATTTCATTTAGACATATACAACAGAATGGAAGATGGTAGGTTTAAGATTTGATAATCTTTGCAAAAATATTGTGCTATAGTACATGATATTTTAATTATGTGTAACTAACATGCTTAGTAACATGAACATTGGTAGTAATCATTTTTAAAACATATTTGCATGATTCTTGTGGTAATAGAATTTTGGGTGCCCATTTCTGAGAATTTAACTGAATTAGTTTTTTGCTTGAGCAGGGAGATTGTGCCTACCACCGTCAGGTCTCTTTGACCTCCCAGGAATAAGGAAGAGAATAGTGATTCTCCAGCTGTTTTGTTTCTGGCCTTGAAATGTGTGAGGAGTGACACTGAAATAGTAGATTAGGCAGCACCTTTAGTCAGAGTTATGTTTTATGTCAACCCATGTCGCAGAATGGGAGCAGCTCTTAATGTATTTATTTTCTCAATACTACTTTTGTAGAAGTATAATTCCTATTTTCTGATTCATGTCAAAAAGGTGGAACTCAAGAATATATAGAGAGAGACAAAGTGCATCATTCATGACTATGGCACAGAGTAACTGGATTTAATTCCCTTGCCAGTGTCCTTGTTTTTCATCCTTTCACTGTGTGTGGGTTGGTTTGTTTAGAGTTCATTTTTGCACTAAGGTCTGTGGAAAAGGAGTAGGGGTTAAATTTATTTGAGTTGCAGACAGCTGGAATGAACCATAAGGATAGTGGAATACTGGAAAAAGATCAAATTTATTTTGAAACAGAACTATTTCAGGTATTTATATGATAGTAGTAAAATCTCAGCTATAGTATTTTTAGTTTGAGGACACCACTGGAGGTTTTTGAGAGACCTTATTTGATCTTAATTCCCTTCTTAAAGCTTGAAGTAGCTGGTATAATAGACTAGTTTTTGGGATCTTTTTCCTGTGAAAGGAATAAAATACAACAAAGAACCTAAGGAATTTATCTTATATTTTATTGCTTTAAATGGTAATTCTAATCTTTGTATTAGACTTGTTGCTTTATATTAGCCAGTCTATAAAATTATACATGGAGCCTTGTTTTCAAGGGTAAGACCCGGCTATCACTGTAACACATTTTAATGCAGCAAACTGCTATTTAAACAACAGTGTGTAGTATTTTGAAACATCTACACAAATTGTAGTTTGAGGGACCAGGGCTGCATTTCAGTGTTTAAAAGGATTCACTGCATCACTTGAGAACAGGAAGAAATTGTGCAAGAAATTTTAGGACCCTAAAGCCAAATGGTAAAATACTGTATTTGCAGAAAGTTAGCACTTGGAGGTCAGAAAATGATAGAATAAAATTAAGATTGTTCATGGAATGTTAGTTCCTTTTAACTATGAATTAGTTTATAATTTTTAGAGAGATGTCGGTAGTAGAAAATTATTTTTAGCAGCTGACAAATTATTTCTTTTATAGTAAAGTACGAAGAAAGTAATTAAAATATCTGCATTTTTTTAGCTTTAGTCATATTTAATAATATATACAATGTAAATATAGTTTTATAAATACATATATGCACAGTGCTTTTTTTCCTCCTTCTTTATGAAGTAGCGTACAATGACTTTTAAAAGGTATGCTGTAGTAATGTGACTAACGTAGTGATTATTTTTGTCAGAGTGAAAAAGTTTGAATTCTGTAAACCAGTTTTTGCAGAATAATACTTTCTGAAGGTCAGAGGTATAAGTCAGAGAATTGTGAGTGCTAACTCACTGGACTTGGCTTTTTTTTTTTTTTCTGGATAGGACAACAGAAAATAAATTTTTAAATTTGTATTTTGATAGCTACAGCTGTGAATATAAATAGTCCATTATTTATATATACTGAGGCTAAGATTTTCAACAGAGACTAAATGAAGTATATGCTGTCTAATTTTTTTTCTCCAAGCCTCACTCTGAAATAATACTTTTGTCATCAACTGCGGATTTGTCCAATATAGTTTTTTTTCAGTGGGATGTTATGTACAGTGGAATGTGTCTTTGTGTTGAGTATATGATTCCTTATCAGGCAAGTCATATGCTCACCACCTTCTTAACACATGCTTACACATCAGGTAGTCTGTTCATACCTTGTTCCAAATATATTGCACAACAAATTGAAACTCTTTCCTAAATTTTTTTTCTGGGACTTCATCCTTTCATATGTAGTATTTTTGTCCTTTAAATCCTTTCTCAAGAGCTATTCTGTCTGTCAATACTTATTTTCTTTGACTTACTATGAGTTTCAGATTCCTTTATACTCCTTGTTGGAGCTAATATGGTCCATCTGGTCTGATTGTCAGGATGAGCCAGTAGGACAGTAGAATATCACTTTGCAGAGTCCAAGAAGCTGACATCCTGTCAGAGGTATACTTAAAAATTCCTGCTTGCCATATCAGCATATTTCCTTGAGCAACATTGTGTCCCGGCATTGGCAATAACTGTTTCAGGAAACTGGAAAAGCCACCAAACTTGGAAAAAAAAAGGTATTAACATGCAAACGACATGCAAGAATGGCTCTTGTAATGTAATTTCCATACATTACCTAGGGAGAGTTGCACAGTTGTAAATGTGGTGACTTGAAACTTAGTTATATGTTTTATGAAAAAAATCTTTTCCATATCTTTAGTTTGAAAGGTTTTGTTGATATTGTTCAGGGTTTCCAAGTCATTTGGTTTGTTATGGTAACAGAGCAGTAATGCGGTCTGCATTGCAGTGCATGGAGGTTCATGTAGAACATCAGCTGTGGATTCAGCATTTATTTTGGCAAGCTTAGTACACTTACGTTCTTCTAACATCTCTTTGGAACAGACTGGAGTTCGGTGGATCAATAATCTGAGGTGTGGAGAGGTAAAGAGCATATTTCAGTCTTGTTCTGTATTTTCTCTGTCCATCCACCCAGTTGGGCTCTCAGGCAACTATTTTCCATTTCAGGAAATTTGAAATAAACTGATTTTAGGTTGTTTTTGTTTTGTTTTGTTTTTCCCCAATAATGCTACTTACAAGAATATGAAATGCTAAAATCTATGATCTATGCCATATTTGTTTCCAGTATTTTATATTGATGAATAGAGTAATATAGGTGTTGGGGTTTTTTTTGCTTTTTTACTAGTCAGTTTTTGTAGGTTGATAGTTGGAAGCCACAATTTATTGTGGACTTCTAATATGCTAATTGCACAATTGGGGAGGGGATAGGGTGAGGGAGGTGTCCACCTAGATCTCTGTATGGCAATATGGTTAGTAGTCAAATGTATGAATTTTAAGGGTAATAAAATATTTGGTAAGTTACCTCAGCTTGATGTCCTGAGGCTTAACCACCTAAGTTTTCAGCCTGAATTATGTAAATTATAAATAAATATGAATTTCTGAATTATGTAAATTATAAAAAAATAATATTGGTTTTGTTTATTGAAGTAAATCTGAGTTACAAGTTTATATGCAAATAGGTAGATTATTTTCCTCTCATATGTGTTTCCTGTTCGTTGAGACGACAGTGTTTACTGGTTTATGGACCTCACTTCCTTTGACAATTTCTCAATTAAAATTAATCTTACGGGTTATCCATTTTGTTTTTCCCATTTTTTTAGTTAGTATTGTCTACCATTGTCTTGATACACTCCAAAATAACCTGTATAATTTAAGAAGCCAGGCCACATACGTTGAAATTTGGCAGTCTTGTTTTTCATTTACTGTAATTTTATTACTTAAATAGGATCCACTATGTGATTTGTACTGCCATCAACTGTTTAATTGCTACTTTTCCCTTAGTAGGAAAAGTGAAAATTGCTAACCTTTAAAAATACTGTAGATATATCACTGATGGAATACATTTGCTTGCTGATGAAAATAAGAGTTTTTAAAATGTGTATATACGTATGTACATATGTATATATATATTATTATTTTTCTAATCATTAGGCTGAAAAGTACTACCAGCAATAATGTTTGAAACACAGTCATTTTCCTGTTGTTCTAAGGAAAGTAACGAGTCATCTCAAGGTACGTCAGATAAGTCTTCTATTATACAGTTTTCAAATAGTTCAATGAAGGGCTTAAATTTAAGATATAAGAAATTATTTTATATTTTGTATTTGCAATGTTATATCATACTAGTCCTCTTTTTTGGTTTTTATAGCACACTGCTTGAAAAATCGTCATAAAAATGGTGCATTTGTACTCTTTGAGTGTAAGTGATAAACTTACTGGTGTCGCTCCATCGTCTAATCATAGTTCAGTTTTCTATCTGAAAACAAAATTGGCTGTATTGAATTTAAGTTTAATTTTTAGATTTTAAGGAAATGATAAAGAATACCACTTTCTCACTGAGGTGTATTTCTAGCTTGCCTGTGCAATGGGATTAGAAGACTTACATCTATAAACATTTACATTTACCAAAGCAGTAAGAGAGTAATCTATTTTTATTAAAGCTGTTCAAAAAAATTAATATATTTTTTTAATGGTGGTATACTTAGTTCCATTAGTGATGTAGAAGAAAATATTACAACAACATTAATGTTAATGTAGTAAAACATAAGAATAATAACAGTAGAAGCAACTAGACTAAATTAATATTGGCTTCAAAATCTGAAAAAGATACAAAGTCTGTATATACTTTGTTAGGATCGTGCTGCCTAGGAATCCTGTGAAGGTTCCTGGCTCTAGGAAAAGGGCAGAACAAGATCCTGTGAAATAGGTTTTGTTATTCATTTCAGTGGGCTGTCTTTTTCAAAAAAATCTTGCAAACCATCATTTCTTTTCCAGTAAGTCTGTTTATGATAAACTAAAGTAAAAGAGCCTTACATAACCTACAAACTTTTGTTTTGGGCTCACAGTTTAATTAAAACATTAAGAAATAATACTTTTAAAAAAAAAAACAACAAACACCTCAAATCCACAGCCTGTATATGAAGATTATCTGATTCTATTATACAGTTTAATCCCTATTACTGTTATTGTTATTTTTGGTTCATCTCCAAGGCACATTAAAGCACTGTATCCCCCTGAAGGTAATTAGATTAATGTTTCATGTTTGTAGGACAGCTTCTTAGACTTTTTAATAGCTCTACTACAAAGTTTCAGTGTCTTGTTCTGGTTCCTGACACCTTTCATTAGTGACCTCCGCAGTCAGATTCCCATTCTGTGTATTCATTAAGTAGTTAATGTTCAGTAGTGTGCTATGGTATCATTTATTTATGTGGTTATAAGGCTAAGAGAGTTTAGAGAAGACATAATTGTGAAATCTGCACGTTCTCATAAAACAGTTCATTTATGTCATGTAGCTTTAAATTCCCAGCATGGGAACTACTGTTCTGGAACTTCATCCCTTCAATAAGGCTGAAGCCAACATTTGCTGAACTAAGTATTGCACAAAGAAGAGTAGTCTAAGGCCTCCTCTAAGGCCCTGTGACTTTTCCTGTTTTTTTCTGGGCATTTCTGTAGTAGCTACCACCTTTGCCTTTTTGGGTTCTGATATTGTTTTATTGTTTGCACATAATCAATGCAGAGGACTGCATAAAATTATCAAACCCGATTAATTTGGGATAAAGGAGCTGGGGCTGTTTAGTATGAGGAAGAGGAGGCTGAGGGGAGACCTCATCACTCTCTACAACTACTTGAAAGGACACTGTAGAGAGGTTGGTGCTGGTCTCTTCTCACAGGTAATTAACAATAGAACGAGAGGGAACGGCTTCAAGCTCCAACAGGGTAGGTTTAGACTGAACATTAGGAAGGAATTTTTCACTGAAAGAGTGGTTGGGCATTGGAACAGGCTGCCCAGGGAGGTGGTGGAGTCACCATCCCTGGCTGTGTTTAAGGGCCGTGTAGACGCAGTGCTAAGGGACATGGTGTAGGGGAGGACTTTGTAGAGTAGGGTAGATGGTTGGACTCGATGATCCCAAGGGTCTCTTCCAACCTTAATGATTCTATGATTCTATGAAATTATGTACAATTAGTTATGGCAAATTGTATTTTGAACCTACCTATTTTGAAAGCCCACTTTATCATGTCTTCCATTTTATTACTTTATATTCTTCAAACATTTTTGAATCTCCCTCCTTGTATTTGAGATTATATTCAAAAAGAAATAACATTTTGTGTACGGAGTGAACATAGTAATAGATGTAGCTGTTACATTCTCTTAGTCAATTTCAAGATCAAAATTTACCAAGTTTCAAATTAAAGGAAGAAAATCAGGTATGAGAAGATTTCACACATGGTTCTGTTCTCTCTCAAACTAGGACATCCACACTTGAAGTTTAGCAACCTTCTGTATTCTCTTTCTCCAGATAAGAACAAGTGGATCGCCTCAAGGAGACAGAGCTGTGCTTTTGTAAATACTCCATCACCCTGTGTTAACAAAGCCATTCATCACATTCAAGAGTTAGAATTAAAGGTGGAGAAATTCTTTCAAAAGGTACATTTATGGTTGAAAATGACTGAGTGCATTTTATCTTTATAGGAACAAGGATTTTTTTTTTTTAATGGGATATTATGTTGATTTTTATAAAAACTTAAGTTCATGTCAGAAATTCTTTCAAAAGGTACATTTATGGTTGAAAATGATTGAGTGCATTTGATCTTTATAGGAACAAGTTTTTTTTTTTTAATGGGATACTATGTTGATTTTTATTAAAATTTACTGTTACATTCTCTTAGTCAATTTCAAGATCAAAATTTACCAAGTTTCAAATTAAAGGAAGAAAATCAGGTATGAGAAGATTTCACACATGGTTCTGTTCTCTCTCAAACTAGGACATCCACACTTGAAGTTTAGCAACCTTCTGTATTCTCTTTCTCTCTCCAGATAAGAACAAGTGGATCGCCTCAAGGAGACAGAGCTGTGCTTTTGTAAATACTCCATCACCCTGTGTTAACAAAGCCATTCATCACATTCAAGAGTTAGAATTAAAGGTGGAGAAATTCTTTCAAAAGGTACATTTATGGTTGAAAATGACTGAGTGCATTTTATCTTTATAGGAACAAGGATTTTTTTTTTTTAATGGGATATTATGTTGATTTTTATAAAAACTTAAGTTCATGTCATGTGTACTCTCCAAAATAGTGCCCGGAAGGTTCATTTACTGGTCACAACGTGTTTTTCACCTACTTAACAGTTTTGGCAAATCAAACTATCTTTTTAAAATAAATGTAATACAATATCATAATGTAATGTCAATATATCGTAAAGATCAGTAAATTCATATGTGAAGATTCAGAAGCATACACGGTCAAATTGCTCCAATTATATCAATTGTCTCAAAACCAGTTCTTGTTACTAGTCTTGAGTAGGTAGTAAAATTCAGCTGTGTGCCATTTCCTGTCATTTATAGTGAACAATGTTTTTTCCTGAATACGTAACAAATCTTTGATTAAAAAATTTCTTTACTCTCATATTGAGAGACATGAATCTGAAAATGTTATGGTTCTTTCTCTAGCAGTACACAATGTTTTCCTAACCTATATAGAATAGAAACAAGAATAACGGGAAGCTAAAAAAGCGGGTAGGTAGATGAAGAAAGAATGCAGTATATACCATTTTAAAGTACAGTAAAATCTTCCCATTAACTTTTCTGAGAACATGATTAATATCGTTTAAATAATTCAATTTGCTGGAGAAATGTTTTCCAAATGTTAATAATTTTTGCATATGTCTGCACTGCAGTAAGAGGATCTGATCGCTACATGCACAACAAGTTATATTTAAATAATTTATCTCCTATACTGACAATAATGTCATCATAGCAGCACATCAGGAAAACTATCTTAGATTAGTATTCCACAAATGCTGTTAAATACTCCACAGGGAGGTTTCTGCAACTGCAGCATAGATACTAGAAGAATCTGAGGTGCAAGAACTAGTGTGATATCTTTGTTTACAGTATAGACATTAATTTGATAGGAAATTTTATATTGCTTCATTCACCTTTATTTAAAATAATGTGAGAATAGTGAAATGATTTTAATGTCGTAATTTTGTCATCAGTATACAGGAATTAGAAGGATAAGCATTGACATGTCCAGATGTTTATTCATTTTAATGTTAGCTCATCAGTGCTCTTAAAATTAGGCATATATACTTGCCTATGTATTAATTTATTTATACCTCTGCTCTTAAGTTAAATGTTACGAGCAATGTGTCCAGTTGACATGGAAAAACTTACTGTTAAATTCCATGAATTAAATGAATGGAATTATGGTTAAATGGTTAAATGAAAAACCATACTGTTAAATTCTTACCCTCCGAAACAGGACAGACAATAAGTGCACTGCTTTTGAGGAATTGTCCTTGACCGTCTCCAGTTCTTTAAGTGTGCTTAGAAACAGTTTGAGAATGGTTTGTGAATGTGGTGGTGTCCCTTACTGCCAGCTGTACCAGTGAGATGTGGTAACAATTTAATGGTGTAGGTGATAAAGTTGCTGGGCCCATAAGACTTTCCTGGCAGTGTTTAATTTACTGTTGTAGACATCGCCCTAATGAAGAAAAAGCAGGTGGTGTTCAGACAGAATGCCTGCTGTAGTTTTGAGATTAAAAACAAAGTACAGAAGTTAAGACAGAAAATAGAATTAACAATATTAAGGGATTTTAAAAAAACATTCTACAAAAATGAGTAATGCATAACATGTATGTACAAAATCTGGGTTTTATTACCAACTGTTTGGAGATGCACAGTTTTTAGGAATTCAAAAACTTTGGAAGTATTTTAAAATGTTGAAAAGCATTCATCTGTATGTACACTAATTAGATCCTCTTATAATACTAAATTCAGTGGCCTGTTATGCTTTTTGTTAGGAAACAGAAGAAGTGTATAACATCTGAGGTGTGTAACAGAGTTTATGTTTTGCTTTTTCAGTATGGTTATGTGTTTAAGGAGAAGATACCACGGTAAGAATCATATATACATAATCATACAAAATAATGCACTTGTTTTAATGTTAGGTAATTATTTGATGAGAGATTAGTATGGTTATAAAGTCTGCTCTGGGAACTGTAGAGTTTACCAAATTCTTCTGTAATGCAGAATGCATCTAAAATAAGCATTCTTCGTGTCTGTAGGATCTAGTTACTTTAGAAGACCAAAAGTTTTTATGGAGAATTTCTCATATCTTTCATACTCAGTGTTTAATTTTCAAAGATTCAAGGTGATCACAGGTCACAGGGCTCACCTTTTCTGTACCAATTTCTGTTGGTAACAGTTGTTCTGTTATTGATGCTTCTGAAATTGTGCCAGTTGTACCAATTATCTCAGGTACCTAAATATGAATAAGGATCCTTAATCTCTTGTTGCTCTAAGTTTTGGGTTGGAACATGATGTATAAGCATTCTAAAGGTTTCTGCATACTTACTCTGATATTTGTGAAGTACTCTAAACACTGTGTATAATTCTCTGAATTTGCATAGAGGGTCACATTGACTCTTACTTCAGCTTAGCTAGGCACAGGGAGAGGTCAAGTAATTATGAGAAGGACTAGGTAAAAAAGTCTGAATGAAACAGCCATATTTTCGTCATATGCTCTAATAAGTTGGGGAAAAAAATAAGATTTTTTTTTTTTTCCTTTCCTGGTTTTCCTATACTGCATACTATTAAGATTCTTATTAAATGTATGATTTTTGTGTTTTCAGTGTAGTATTCCAGCTCCTTATGTTTAGTTCAATAAACTTTGGTGCGTTTGAGTGAAGAAATTGCCTTCAATCACACTGTAATGTTTGCAATATGTATCTTTAAAATTAGAGGGCAAGAGAGGATGCTTGTTAGAATCAAACCAGAACATAATTCCTAAATTAAAAATAAAAAGTTGAAGAGTTGTTTTTTTCTATATATGTTTGGATTTGGGATATCGAGGACATATACAGAGTTACTAAAGGTTATAAATTTAAACTGTAATTTTAAAACGTAAAACTCATTCAGTTTTTTTTCTAAATTTTACACACTGGCTGCATGTATTTTGAAATACAATAAAGAAGTCAGACTTTTCCTAACCTAGGATATAATACAATACAAGTGTATTTCAAAGGCAAGTACTCAGAAGGTATGCAAAGTAAGTCTGATTGTGTGACTTTAAATTGTATTATTCATGATGCAGCCTACTTTATGATGTAGTTCTAGTTACAAAGATGAAAAGAGAAGGTTGAAGAGGAGAATGTATCTCATGCACTGGGCTTGCTGTCCTGGCTGTTTTGCTCAAGAAACCCTGTGTTTCCCTGCGTATTTTTACTTCATGTCAGACACACCTATTGAGTTATTTTGTGTTTTCCTACTTATCCAGCTCCTGTTTATCAAACTCCCACTTCTGTATCTAATTTGATATCTCTTCCATCACCTGGTCCCAGTTTTCCTATCCAATATGTTGCTATTTTCCATTACTCCACAGAAATTTATGTTCTATTCCCTGTAATTTATATGTATTTTCTGTTGATCTAGGAGGGCTTAAGTAGTATTTGTTTTGGTCTGTTTTTGGCATAGGGCCGTTATTTCTTCATGGAAAAGGAACTTTTTTGTGGAGCTCTTTCAAATATGTGTGTTCACATTGTGCATGTATGTGCACTGTAACACTGTGACTGCAGATTTCATTTCATCTTAGCTGCATATTAAGAACCTGTTTGTGTTCTTTCAGCCACACATGTGGGTGTAAACGAAGGGTGGTTTATCCTTCCTCCCCTTGTTCTCGACTCCAGTAGGCTAATGAGCCTCCTAAGTTCACATGTGGGCTATGATTTGCTTGTGTTCTTCTTTGACTACTTGTGTAACTTCTTTCACCTTCTCGCTTGTAGGTTAAATTTGTCCTGATCTCATTTCAACAAAGCCCTCCTCTACTTTGGAGTCTCCCAGATTTCAAAAGCTTTTCTGTTGGAAATTGATTAAGCCTTATGCCTGGATCTTTTTTCTTTTGTATGTCTAAAAAATCTTTTTTCTTCATTGTTGACCCTCAAGTGGTGACTTCCTTTCAACTGATAAAACTGGCCTACATCAGGCCTGCAGTGGCAATGTATTTGTGTCTGCACAGATACAGCAGTAAATGCTTCTGCCACTTAGAAGAGTCTATAAAGTATAGCATATATTGCTCCTGTATATTCAGAACTTGGAAAGAGTAACAGCTTTTCTACAATACTTTATCTTTGGCACATCTTCGGGTATGAGGACAAAAATTGGAGATCTGTTTATGTATAAGATGTAAAGAAATCTGTTTCTTGTATTTCTGTAAAGAAATATGAGAAAAGCACTTATATGGGAATTGTACAATTAATAAGCCTTCAGTATGACTTGCAGTGCTTTTTAACGATCATTCCATTTAACTAGCAAGCATTTAAATGAGTAAAATTCAATAAAATAAATTTTGATTTTGTTAAAGTAATATTTACCTAACAATGCCGACTTAAATTCAGTCTAAAATTTCTTAGTGACAGTGTCTTTTATCTATAGGATAACAGAACAGGTCAGTACTGAATCCATTAAAGATACCTCATTATCATTATCCACAAAGTTGGATTTTAAAGAAGCTGATGTATCTTCTGAAGGTAAAAATATTTCAATATTTCATAATTATCCAGTCTGAGTGGTAAAAGTTACTTATCCTCATTTAATATATGCTTTGCATTTGTAATAATAGTTGCTTGTTGCCTGCTCATGTACATGAAATGAGTATCCTTTGAAATCTGCGTGTGTCATCTGATAAGCTGAAAGACACATAGATTATAGATGTTATATTAAGTACTATTTAGTCATCCTGTTTGCAAGAAGATCATTTACATTTCTGTATTTATATTCATACTGTATTTTAACCCATCTAGGATTTCAACCAGCTGAACTTGTTAGGTTGGTTGTTGGAAATTCTAAGGTTTTTTTTCATTTAGTTTCTGTAAAATAAATAACTACATTGCTGTTACAGGGTATTCGTAATGTACTCCCAACATAGAGTTGTTTTTACAGTTTGCATCTTTACTCAGATTGTGTGCAATGTTTTTTAAGACAATGTGCAACTTTTAAAGTACTGCTAGCCTGAGGCGATCCTGTGTGCAGTAAATTGTGTGACAAAATTTCTGTTGATGGCAGTGAAGCCAAACTTTCACTCCAGTTTTTAAGTAGTTGTCCTTCTTTTCAATGCTTTCAGTTTTTAATAAAAATAATTTAGGAGGGAATTATTGACTGTGGAATCAAAATAGAAATGTCTGGGATTCTGTAGCATATACACTTCCCATTTTTTATAGATCAGGAGTAAAGATTATTACCTCAAAGGATCTTTTATTGAAACAAATAACTGAGGCATTTTTGATAGCCAAATTTCATGGTATGAAATGATGATTCATGTGTATCACAAGTAAAACAGTGCTGTTGAGATACTACACGAAATATTCTTAGATCTCCAAAGACTTTAATGAAGGCATTGATACTTAGGAAAATAAAATTAAATAAATATTCTTTAAAAAATTGAGATGATTTATAACTTGTACTGTTATTTGGGTGATTACTTACCCAAGTAGTGAGGCAAAGATGAAAATTTTGTACCTTCTACATTAATACACTTTTGTTGCACTCTGCATTGGAAATAAGCTAAGGGAAAATGCTATTGAATATGAAAGCTATGTTTGTAACCAGTTGTGCTAGCCTTGATAGATGTGAAGAGACTAGCTTTATGTTGAGAAAAAAGCTGGAATAAAGAGTGTATGTTTAAGCTTTCATAAGAAATAATTCTAATGTATTTTTAAAGACAGCATTGTAATCAATTTGCTTACTGTGATACAGACCAACTTTGTGTTAAGAATGAAGTTTGAGTAAAAAGCATATGATTAAGCTTTCATAAAAACATATTTTCATGTATTTTTAAAGATGGCAAGACATTAACCTTGAAGCAGGAAACAGAAGCTCTGCTATTGGAAGTTACTGAGCTAATTAAGCGGCTGGAGGCCGATCGTGAGGAGGCAGAAAAAGCTTTGGAGTTGGAGAAAGAGCGAGGGAAAAAGCTTCTCATGAAAATCGATCGTATGTCACTTTGGAGGCTTCAGCAGATCCCCGCAGCTGTTCAAAAAGGTATTGGTATCGAAACTAAGAATATTTGTTATTTTTCAGTCAGCTCATTACCGAGAATAAGAATTGTGATATGGCTATAGTTGAGTTTACTGTAATAGGAGTACAGTGTTTACTCTTCTGAATTTGGTATGTTTGAATATATCTGGAAAAAAATCTATTGAAAGTGTTATGGAATGTTCAGCATTGTTTGAGAAATAGCATAGGAGTAGACAAGGCACTCTGAAGATGATATTAAATACTCATCTTGGGACAAGGAATGAGAAGCTGAAACAGAATTATAAAACAATGCACTTTTGTTAAACTATAGACTAAACCACAAATTAAAAAAAAAGTTTTGAGAATAATTAAAATGTGATAAACTTGAATAAAGTACATGCATATTTAGTAGGAATTGTTTGATGTAATCATTGATAGATTTCCTTGAAATCCCAGATTCTAAGGATGTTTGCTGTTGCCTTTTGTGATGAACTGGTGTCTTCACAATAGAATTTAAGAAAAAAAGAAAGCAACTATGTACCAACTGTTTGTTCTTTTCCTTCTGACTCACAGTCAGAAGCAGATACCATCTGAACCTAGACTTATAGAAGAGTCGCGTGATTTCAAACAGTAGGTTTTCGAATGTAAAATCACAGTTGGTACTCTAGTGCATATTCTAGTGCACATTATCCTGAGGTCTTCAACAAATACTTCCCAATCCAGAGTGTGGTGACAATGCAAGTCTTCCATAACTGTGTTTACTGATGGGTAGACATTGAGTGAAAAGCAGCGTATAATGGAAGCAAGCCAGGACTCATTTAGTTGCAAATTCTTTTTCTCTCTCTCTCTCTTTTTTTCTTCCATTAGGATGGCAAAATGTCAGTGCACATCCCTAACATTATATGAGAACAATGTATGTTTGTTTGTTTCTTTGTTTATTTTAATCAATGGCTTAACTCTTGACTTGGAAACTAGAAACCTGTTAAGGTGTCACCACCTTGCAGAGATCGCTTTCTTTAAAAGCAGTTGCTTCTGAAGAATAATTTATGATGCTCTGAAAACAGAGGAGGAGACTGAATAAAGAATCAGAGTTAAAATTCATTGATAGGTCAGACACTGCTTTTAGGAGAAAATCCCATGGCAATGGAAAAGTCAATTTTACAGGAGCAAAGAACTGCAAGAAAAGGTTGATAATGTAATCATAGAATCGTTTGGGTCATTTAAAGGGCCTTTAGGGATGTTATAAAGTCATCTAGTCCAACCCCTTTGCAATGAGCAGGGACATCTTCAACTAGACCAGGTTGCTCAAAGCCCCATCCAACCTGACCTCAAATGTTTTCAGGGAGTCTACCACCTCTCTGGGCAACGTGTGCCAGTGTTTCATCACCCCCATTGTAAAAAATTTCTTCCTTAGATCTAGTCTGAATCTTCCCTCTTTTAGTTTAAAACTGTTACCCCCTGTCCTATCAAAACAGTTCCTCCTAAAAACTCTGTCTGCATCTTTCTTCTTCATTCTTCAACACAGTAGTTCAGGATTTGAGCTGCAGAGATGTTACTTTTTACTTTTTGACATACTTCCATACAGCGATGCAAATGTTATTTACAGCTGCATGTTGCTATACATTCCTGTCACTTCTACTTTACTGGTTAGTATTTTCTACAGATATCAGAAATTTGGAATAGTGGAATATAATTAACACATTTTCAATTCTGTTAATATATGCAATGATACAGTATGTTTAAAAAAAGCAAAATAAATGAGCATGAAGTTTGGCTGTGAAAATTAACCACCTCCTCTCCCTTGATTTATCAATGTATACTATGTCAGTGTGACACTGTGTCCTTGGAGTAAATTTGTAATTTTCAGGATTATGACTTTTCATAGTATTATCTATAAGACAAAAATTTTGCTAAAATGGAATTGAGGATAAAGGGGAAAGACCCTCAGGGATGCTATAATTATCCCTAATCTAAGTATTACAAACCCAGGAGATTCTTAATTACGAGTTTGCATGACCCATTCAGAGCAGACGCTGAACGCTGTTATTTTTTCAGACTTCCCTTGATTTCTGTTATTGCTAGCTCCTGCTGCATCTATGTCCTGTAGCACACTCAGGTAACTGCAGTGACTTAATCTAGCTTCGGAATTTACCTTCTCTGAAATATAACAAAAATCCAATGTAAAATGCATTTTATTCATGTTAATGTTAGGTATCACTTTGCATGATGTAGAAAAGCCACTTATTCATACAATGTCTCTCTAACTTTTAGAAGTAACGAAATAATAATTTTGTGAATTTGTGATTTATGTCTTGTTAAAACAGCAATATTTAATGACTGTTAAGGGATGGCACTGAGTATTCCACAGCTACTTCTCAGAGAGCCTTTTTTTTTTCTCAGTAAAATGTGCTTCTCTCTCTCCAATTTATGGCAAAGTTTAGTGCTCTTGAGACATTTTCTGATTTTTTTTCTTATCTGATCTCTTTTTTTACTTTCCCTAGTTTCATACCAATAATTTTTCCATTTAGAACAGCAGCTGCTGCACGACACCATCGCTAATAAGTTTGTTGGGTTTTTTTTGGTTTTTTTTTTTTCTGAGCAAAATAAAATATTATGTTGTAATTCAGCAACCAGTAGTCTAGTCACATATTTTCTTGTAAAGACCTATAGGAAATGTATGCCAAAGTCAGAGAAGTAAATGCAGCAAGCTGAACTAAGACTGGCATACTTCTGTGTGGCAATATGAGTATGTTTTCTTTGTTGGTTTTCAGTTTGTATCTTTAATTTAGCTTTCTTGAAACCCACATTTAGTTCAGGAAGTGTCCCTGAACTGAAAACAGTTGGCATATTAAGAGGATGAGGGATTTATACTTGTCCTGTTCTTCCTCTGTGACCACATGTGTCTGTTGCTGGAGACTAGGAAGCTCAGTACAACTGTTCTGGTGTTATAATAGCCTCCTCTAGATATGCCTTAAGGCTAAATGTTTTATTTTCCTTCATAAAAACAAAACCACCCCTCACTTTGAAAATTTGCTTGCATTATGTACTAGGATTATGACTTGTGAATTTGAAAACAGTTCCACTGCTAACGCAATATTTGGTGATGTCCTTTGTAACTGATGTCCTCTTTTGGCCTTAAAAGTAGTTTACAGCAAAATTTTGCAAGTCTTAATGTTACGACAACATATTTCCTAATCTCACTAGGTATTCATGGTGTCACTCAGATACTCACATTTTGTTATGCTAATTATCTTTTTAAAAGAATATGACATGTGCATTCAGGATACCTTGGAGCTACAATGGCATTTAGATTGTAAAAGGCGTCAGAGGCAACAGTTACAAAACCAAATACTTCAGACAGAAGCAGCCAACAGAGAGATTCAGGAGGATATAGACTTCATGAAGAAACACAGCCCTCTGCTGGAAGAAAAGCTGATTCTAGAAGGTGAAGCTGTGAAAGAAGTGTTAATGGCTTATGAAAAGGTAAATACAAACAATGCAAAGATGTTTCTTTTAGAACCTTTCCATTACATAGGTGCATACCATTTTGGAGAAGTACCAAAGTCTGATTTAAATTGTTCACGAAGACTGTGAATTATGTGCACATACTGCTACATAGAGGCACCCAGTGCAGTCAGAATCCAGGGAATATAATCTGTTGGCCTTTAATAAATGTCTCTTAAGCATATATATGGAATGTAATTCTAACTTTCTAAAAGTTGATTTCATGTGGGATTTTTCATGGGAAAGGCGGGAGGCACGTTTCTGATACTGGTATAGGTTCTTTTCCGATTTCTCACAGACATCAGTATTTTCTTCAGAATATGGAGAAGTTAGAAGCTGTCACAAAAATGTTTGCAATATTTAACTATTTTTAAGTGCTGATGTAAATATTTGTTGGTAGTATTTATTGATAATAATACTGATAATAATTTATTATTTGTTGAAAATAAATGTCTAATGTGGATAATGTCAGGCTGAACAATGTAGGTGCAGGAAAGCTGTAGATAGCTTAAAATTGATGTCTAAAAAGGGAGGGATAACGTGTTACTTCACATACAGATTTTAGTACAGTATTATGTTTTCTGTATATTTCCTATAGTAATTTTTAAATACAAATGTAGAGATTAATTTCTTTTCAAGCTACTTAGAGTGTAATAATGGTCTTTTGTTTGTAGGCAATTCTTAATATTGTTTATTTTAATTTGTTTTAGTTTGAGCTTCTCATATTTTGGGGATTCAACAGTCATGTGAAAATACTTCTAAAACTAAAAAGTTAATTGCCTATTACACAAATAATATAAGAATTATCATGATTTAGTTCTGATCTATGAAATAGCTTACAGTCCTGCCAATGTTATGAGATACATTCAAAATACTGGCTAATTAAAAATCAAGTTGGTTATTTTGGATTTTATCTTAAATCCTTTCCTTCTTGTTAATGTCTAGAATACATTGTATGCAGTTAAATTATTGAAGTGTACTAATATACAACTCAGGAATTAGACTTAAAATATTTTTTAAAGACTATTTAAAATAAAATATTTTTTTCAGAGGTTTTTTCTTTCTTTCCAAAAAATGACACTACATATCAAAAGAAGACAGATTTGATGTAACTGTAACTTATTTATATATTTCATCTCAGCAAAATTTAGAATTGTCAAATAAATTATTTATGAATTTTATTGTGCTCTAATTAATATGTTGTTTGTTACTCGGGTTGGTTTTTTCCTCCCATGGCCTTAAAAAAGCAGGTGATAATTAATTTTCGTTGATATTAAAAGAATTATTTAGTTTTGAATCTCTAGCTTTCAATACCCAGAGAACAAGTTTGAGCTGTGAAGTGCCAGATTATAATAAACATTTTATATCATGTTATTTGTTTATATTTGTAACATTTTAAAAAGCAGAGACAGTAGACATATACATACCTCTAGCTGAGAGTTGTTAGGAGCTGAGTGTCCTGGTTCTATTTATAGCATTGAAAATTGTGTTCATTGCCTGCATTGTCTCAGGCCCCTCTTTTACATTGGTGACTGCCAGCCTTGCACATCCTCTAGGAGACGTTTAAGTAATGATTCTGTCATATAACTGAGTGAAACCTCAGTGGCTTCTTTCAAAATTATTTCTTTCTTTCTGCTCCAGAGGTCACTATCTTCCCATGGAAGTAGTCACCTTTTCACAGTAACTTCAAAGTTTTTTAAGAATGGAAGCCCTCTTGCTAACATTTGTTTATGTCATGCCATTTTACAGCACACGTTCTGTTATCTTTCACTAGGATTGTATCTCTTGCAGACCATGCAGAATTTGTTGAGAAGCTGTATGACATCTCAAAGTACTACTTTAAGCTCCAGTTTTTAAACTGCAAAGAATGTGACAAATTTTGAATTTTTTTTTAAGATTATGCATGATTTTTATATACCATCTTCTGGAAAATTTGTTTTCTTAGGCATCAAAAACATACAGTGATGTTTGTTGTGAACTCATGGAAATTGAAAAGACAATGAAAAGAATTGATGAAGAATCTGAAAAGAAGATAAAATCTATGTGTGAGAAAATTAAATGTGCTGAGATGCTACTGAGTAAATGCAAGTAAGAGATATTGAATATGGCATTATAATGTCTTGTAAGTTTTAATAGTGATAAACTATTGAATATTTGCTTTTAGAAATAATTTTAAATTCTAATATTTGTAAAATTAAAATTAATAGGATTATATATAAAATATGTACTTACCCTGTTTGTCTTAGCTTGCAGTAGCAGAATAAGGAAAGGATGATGTCGAGAAATATACCCAAATTCTAAGTTCCATGAATTGACTCCAAAAGCATTCCGTTTTTACCTTATTTTACTTACTTTTGAGTTCTCAATCACCTCGACAGAACTTTTTTGATACTGTTCTTATTGACTGCACAAATTACTTGCATTGAACATCAACACTTACTGTAGTATCATAATTATTACTTAATTTTGAACTTGCATATTAACCAGAACAACTCTAGACAACAGCACACACTTTTTGGACTTATTAAATTATCTTGTCTTTCTTCTATTTAGCAAACAAACAACATTACTACAACTTTATTGGATTGGAAGGTAGTTTGTGTATGGCCATGACTTAAGTTGCAGTTTTCTCACTGTAACCTCTTGTCAGGTTATTAACCCCAAGCAGAGCTACAGTAACAGTAGGGCACCACTAATGGCTAGTCACTAAGTAATCTCTCTGTTGCTGAACACACAGACAAAGAGTCAGCACCAAGAATAAGTGTGCCAAAGAACAAGAATACCAAATACTTTGGTAGGAGGTTGCACTTGACTTTGCTGCATGTGCCTATGGTTAGTTGCCAGGTTTTATTTTTATTTTCCAGGCAAAGTAGCAAATGCCACAGTGGCTCTTTTTCACTTGAAATGAGGAAAGCTTAGAGACAAGAGAGGTCATTATAGAGTTGGCTTCAGTAGTCTAAGGAGCAACTACAGAGCTGAAGAGAAGTTACAGTAACTTCTGTTATAAGCAGAAATAAATATGATTTTGCATATTTCCAGGCCAGCAGCACGCTGCCAAACTTTCTAAAAAGGCAGAAAGCAAGCAGTTATGAATAGTTTGTTGTTGTGGTTTAACCCCAGTAGGCAGCTGAGCCCCACAGAGCTGCTCACTCACTGCCCCTGACCAGGATGGGGTGGAAAATCAGAAGGGTAAAAATGAGAAAACTCATGGGTTGAGATAAGGACAGTTTAACAGGTAAAGCAAAAGGTGCACATACAAGCAAAGCAAAGCAAAGAATTAATTCACTACTTCCCATCAGCAGGCAGGTGTTCAGCCATCTCCAGGAAAGTACGACTCCATTGTGTGTGATGATTACTTGGGAAGACAAACACCATAACTCCAAATGAACCCTTCCTCCCCGCAGTTTTTATTATATAGCTCAGAGTGATATCCTATGATATGGAATATCCCTTTGGGCAGCTGGGGTCAGCTGTCCCAGCTGCATCCCCTCCCCACTTCTTGTGCACCCCCGGCCTGCAAATGTTGGGACAGTCTGAGGATCAAAAAAGGCCTTGACTTTTTTGTGTAAGCACTGCTCAGCAACAGCTAAAACATCCCTATGTTATCAAGGCTGTTTTCAGCAGAAGTCCAAAACATAGCATCATACAAGCTACTATGAAGAAAATTAACTCTATCCCAGCTGAAACCAGTAGTATACTTATTGTAATTACTGCATTCTGTCAGTGCAATTTCTTTCGTAGGCTTGTCTGCCACAAAGGCCAATGTCAAATCAACAAATAACTCAGTAGTCGTGAGAGCTTAGGGTACTGCAAGTGACCTTTTTATTTGAGGCACCAAATAGGAAGAATTGTTACACTTTTTAGCCTGTATGTAAACTGTTTCAGTAATATATGACAGGGTAAAAAAGGGCACACAATAGAATTTGGGAATAAGGTATCTTGGTCCCCTCTGTGGAGGGACCCACTCTCAGAAGGAGTTAAAGAAGAGATCATAACTGCTGTAGCTGCTTTCTGTTGGTTTTAGATTTTCTTTTCATTTCTATGTTCAAAAAATAATTGGAATTAATAAGTGTGATTGTTTTGCTTACCATTTATGCTGCTCAGTAGGTCACGCTAGAAAGCTGCACATGATTAAAGTAATGGGGATTGCTTGTATCATTTCCAGTTTCTTTTAGAGTATAGTATCTCAGCAACTTTATTTCGAAAACTGATTAGTGCTAAGGAACTTGAAGCACCTTTTTCAGTCCCATAGAAGGAGTACTTCCTGCCTCAGAATTTTAGAAGTTTTTAAGCCTGCAGCACAAAGTAACTCTGACTTCTGTTAAACAGAACATTCTTACAGTGTATTTTGGGGTCAATATCAACCTGAGGAAATCATTACTTTGGCTAATATGGCTGGTGCATTCCATGTCTGCTATCCAGGGAGATCTGTGCTTGCCAGTCAGCTAGAGCAGAAACCTCACTGACACATTTTTGAAGAAAGGAAGGTTATTTAGATGCAATAATCCTGTTTCCTTAAGATATCATATCACTGTGGATCTCTTTGCCATTGGCACTAAATTGCAGAATTAAAGAAGGATCATAGCTCTTCTGTAAAATGTTTATACCTTAATATGGGAGCAGGAGGCATCCTGGGTAACATGCATTTACTCAAATGACATTGCTGCTCGAGAAGTTCCAGTCTTGCACTCATAAAGTGCCTGCGTGCTTGTAATGTGATCCAAACTGCCTATGTCTCAGTAAGGACGAGTCAGTGTAGGATAACAAAAAATATTATTTTTCTGTAAGATGGATAGCTTAACAATACCGGAGAAAGAAGTGTCTCTGTCTGGCTTCTTTCATTTGTCAGCGTGTTTGACTTTTTCCTTTTTTGATTCTAACCTTTATAGTATAGTATTTATGCTATTTATATTTATATTTTATTACCTCTAAGATTAAAATGACTCACAATGATTCACTGTAAACATGTTTACGTTTAGTTAACTAAAGCTTAACTTTTTCATTTTAGAGCCTAGTTTGCAATTTGGAAATAATAGTAGTATATGAAAATTAAAATTGTAGTCAGAAATATTAACTAAAACTGAAGTATTTTATTATGCAAAATCTGAGATCAGAATTCTGTAATACCAACACTTGTCAAAGCTGGAGTGACTTACGGAAATTACCATGTGATTCTCCAATTAAAGTCACTACATATGTCTAAACAAAAGAAGAGATGTGTGAAGAGTAGGAGATAATGCTTACCTTTGATGGATATGAGCCTGTGAATGCAAGCTTCACAATGTCTTCACAATGTTTGGAATTTTAATTATAGCTTAAATATGTGTATAGAGATTATCTGATCAAATGCTCATTAGCTCCTCCATGGGTTCCAGCTGAGAGAAATCAGACAGCATGGACCCTGATTCTGTAACTGGTTAACTTCATTGCAAACCTCATGTTGATTTTAATTATGGGAAAGATCAGGTCCTGAGTCAGAAGTATTATCAAAAATGTGGTGTGATTTATTACGATGTATTCAGATACTCTGCAAATCAGTTTAGTGTTTTACTGCCTGTTTAGTGTTCTGTCAACTTATCTGAATTACTAGCTGCTGGGAAGAATTGTTAGCAAGTGGTTATAGTGATCAATTGCTAGAGGTGATTTTATCATGTAATAGCAGAATAATTTTATTTTTTTTTTTTACTATTCTAGCATATACCTACTATTAAAATTTATTCCGTATCAGCTCGTATTTACAAAGTGTGGTCACCAGCGATTTGTTATTCTCCTCTTGTAGGCAAATTACTGTAGTTTGGGAGTCTAAGCCTTAAGATTTGTATGATGATAAGTATTGCTGTGTATTTTGATCCTTCTTCACTAGCCTATATCCTCTGTGACTTTGGATTTTTACTTTGTTTCTGCTTCCTATCTGTTTTCTAAAGCAACTTACGTTATTTTCAGTGTGTGTTCAGAAGGCTTCTGTATTTTATGATCTTTCCACGATGCCTTCTGACTCCTTTTCACTTCCGTAATATACTTTTCTGAAATGGGTTGAAAGGTAATGTATTCCAAATTAAGCCATGTCAGTGACTTTAACAGGGATGTCTTACTCTAATTTTTTTACTCTAATATTTTTCATCCTATTTCTTACTTAATCTAACACCTTCTTAGCTTCTTTAAGTGTGCTAAGTATTGAGTAAACTTTCCGAGTATTTGTGGAAATCTGTACCTTTCTCAATTTGATACAATTAATTTAGAATTTTAAGGTGTACTTATTCTCTCCGATTTTACACATTTTTTTTAGTTTGGACACTAAATAGTATATGCTGTTGTGTTCCCCACTTACTTAGTTTGCCTTGAAATTTTTCTTAAGTTTCTTCGTTCTTTTTGGCCTTGCCTGTTGTAATCATATTATATGCAGACTCTTAATTTCACTACTCCTAGCCCTTTCAGATAATTTGTAAATATATCAAAGCAACAGGTATGTGATTTTGAGATACCATGCTGTTCACCTATTCTTTCAATGAAAATTGATCTATTAATCTTTTGCATTTTTTCATTAGTATTAGATTTTTTCATCTTACCTTCTGACTACCTCACTTTTTAATAGTCATTTATGCAGGATTTTGTTCAGTTCCCTTCAAAATTCTGTCCCTGTGTCACAGCTGCTGGCTTGCTTAGCAGTGGTAGGTCAGTGTGGACAGTTTTCCTGGTCTTTTTTTTTTTAGCCTTGGTGGAAATCAAAATTCTTGAGTTTGTTTCATGTGCAAGACAGAAAGTGTGGTGTTTTCCTGTAGCAAGCCTTTGTTCTGAGGTGCATGAAAATTGCTTTATAGGAACTCTTTACTCTCTTGAAACAAGTCAGAATGTAAGTAAAATCCCTATAATAATGACAATAGATAACTAATACTGGAAATTCATCATGTATACTGTTAGAATTATATCATGTATTTTTTCTCTTTCACCTAGCTGATTTCCTAGTCATAACGCATGACAGTGATGTAGGCTGTTGTGCACATTGCAACCTGTTTTGTTTGTGTGAATGTAAATTAAACTAAAAATGCTAGTGATGCAAGTGTTTTTAGGAATATCAGCATTTACAGGAAAAAGTAAAGTAGAAGATATTTTTCTGCCCCTCAGTGCTGAAATTAATTATTTTTCCCTACTGTGTTTTCCCCACCCCCCAGTCATTTGCTAGACTGGTAATTAAAGTCATATGTACATTACAGAGGGAGTAGACCCTTCGGCTGCCATCTGAGGAGGACTAGAATAACATGTGGTATTGATAGGTGTGAGAAAGACACACTTGTGATGTCACAGACTTGAAAGACTGTTCTGCAGTTGATAGTCTTTTCTTTATGTTCAGTGCCATCAGTGAGAAAATGATGAAGACTGCATGAAACTCACAATACTGAGGCTGGGGTACATGACACAACACAGTCTGTTATTTTTACACATATTCACTGTGGCTGGTAGTACTGTATTTTTCTGTGAGATTGTACTCAGAAAGTTGTAGCTGATAGGTAATATGAGAAGAAAATTGCAGTCTATGCTTTTTATATGTCTATCATTAGAAAAATTCCAAGTATAAATTATGTTTCTTTCATGGATGGTGGCACCTAAGAAGGTAGAGGTGTTCAAAGTGTTCTGTTTCACACTGCTGTTATGTATATTCTATGACATTTGGAACATGACTTTGCAAGATAAGTCTTTTCTCCATCACCAGATGGAAATCATGGAAGCAAGTAAAGGAAAAGTGTCTATCAAATAATCTTGTAGGAATGGCTCTTGAATTAGGAATGAAATCTACATTATTGTTTTCTGTTGCTTACTGTGTTTAAATATGCAAAACTTGCTGAGGTTTTATTTGTGTTGTAATGCAGTAGATGCCTCTGAAATTCAACTACTGTTGGTCTTAGTTCTGCTGCAGTGGATTTGTTTTTCAATGTAAGGCATGCTTTGAAATGTGTTATTGACCAAGAGAGTTCTCTGGGGAGCTTGGGGAAACTCCTCTTTTCTGCCTGCTGAAAAAATAATAAAAATAGCGGACAAGCACCAGCAGTCATTGTAAAATTTTAACCTGATCTCCCTCTATTTTTTCTGCCTTTCACCAAATCTGTTCTTATACATGGCTGTAACAAAAGGCCTGTGCACGGTCTATAATGAGGCCTGACAGTGCCTCATGGGAGTGTTTTCCTGACGACTGTTGTAGTTATTATTATCTCTTTCTGTAACTATGGCCAGTTTTCCTTTTCATAATGCTGATAAATCTGCTCTTCAGAGTGAAAGTATTCAGAGTGAACGTAAAGTACTTATCCCCTCCTTTGACCTTGTCTACTCTCTTTAAGTTCCTTTTTACATGAGGAATTGATGTCAGTAAAAATGACATTTGTCCACAAGATGACAGTGCAGTGGATTGATTAAGTGAAGATGGCTCTGAACTAGATTCAGCCGGTAGCAGAGAAAGAAGTTCATTCCTATTTTGATTAATTAACGTGCGCGGTATGAAACAAAGTCTTGTGCTTAACTACACCAATACCTGTTCAGAGGTCCAATTAGGAGTTTTGATGTTGGCAGGCTGTTTAAGTGCAAGTGAACTGGTAGCATGAGTGGTTTTGATATCTGGCTGAAATTGCATGAACCTGCCAGGGTAGATATTTTGAAATTCTCTCATGCATACCTGTTCAAGAAACGTAGTAGAGAATCAAAATAAATCTTTACTAATTCAGATCTGCTTTACATTTTCCTTTATGGAGAGGGACTACCTTGGAATATTTCCAAATAGATGGATTCACTTTGTGTGTATTTCTATTAGGAATGAGTTAAAGCATTCTGAATTTATTTGGACCGAATACTGTATGAAGTTAAAAGAAACAGAGGAGAAGATTATAAAGGATGAAAAACACCTTGAGGAGTTAGTGAAGCAAAAAGCAGAAATCCAGGAAGATGCAAAATGTTGGAACAGCAAAGTGAGTCTTGAATATTTATAAACAAGCAAGTAAATGAGTATCTTTTATTGAAAAGTACATGAATGCTTGAATATTTTGTATGTTTAAAAGTTAAGGTCCTCTGTAAGAGTAAAAATACAAATACTGATTTAAAAATAGGGTGGTAGATTCTATAGAACTCTCATGTTCATTTTTCTGTTCTAGTGTTATTTTTCATCTTTATTTATTAAAAATATCAGAATCATCTTACACTCCTTTAAGTGATCTGGGTATTTTTTGTTGTTGGATGCATATGTGCTTAATATTGTTTATCTTCTTAAATCACATGGAAATAAGTGTGCATTTAGTTGGACAGCATAAGTGTTCTCTTGAATTAGTAGATTTTTTTAACCTGAGATAACATGTGATGCACTCTTATACTATGCATACTGATACCCTATTTTACTTAAAATTCCCCTGTTTCTGCTATATTTGTCTAGCATTCATTTCAAAATCGTATTGTACTTGGCAGTTTAAAATCTGAACTGGAGTTCCTCACACTGCCTGAGTAGGAGTTTTCAATTAATTGACAGGTCTATGTGTGGAAGCAGTAGAAAATGCCTAAAACAGGATTTAGATGCCCACAAGAGAACTTGTTGTTTTTTTTTTTTTGTATGTATAAGTATGTCTATATATATGAATGTATGTATGTATGTATAATTAAAGTATGACATTCATTCTCTTGTATGTGCCCTGTACTGTTGTGATTAGTGCAGCTAGATAGCTAGATTCTGCTAAGGATCCGGGGGATTCCAGAATCTAGATGGAGTATTTCTGAGAAACTGAGTCTACCAAGCATGCCCAGAACTTAACAAAAAAAACCCCGAAAAAAGCACACTCCTGAAAAACTAAAGGTACAGTCATATTAGACAATGGGCATGTTCTTGCACTGTGTATTACAGTTTTCTTCCTGTTGTTGGCACCGGCGATGCTACCAACTGATACCTAGAAAACCACTATTTTCAAATAGAACCAATACTTATTAGTAAACTTCCCTCCCCCCAGACTCCCCCCTCCACTTTCTGGACATGTGTCCAGCTGGGTTTGCCTGACCTGATATACTTCAGTAGGTTTTACTTAGGTATTAAGACCAACACAAGGGAAAAACGTGCAACAGGGATAAGGTGGAGCATGGAACTGCTCCATTTGGTGACCACCTTTGGTTTGACTAGTTTATGCTAAAGGTGAGCCAGACCTAAGTTTAGCATAAAGCTGACACCACCTGAAGGGAGGTTGTAGAGAGGTGGGGGTCGGTCTCTTCTCTCAAGTCACAGGTGACAGGACGAGAGGAAATGGCCTCAAGTTACACCAGGGGACGTTCAGGCTGGATATTAGGAAAAATTTTTTCACTGAAAGGGTTATCAGACATTGGAATGGGCTGCCCAGGGAGGTGGTTGAGGCACCATCCCTGGAGGTGTTCAAAAGACGGGTTTATGTAGTGCTGGGAGGTATGGTTTAGTGATGGTGATGCTTCTTGTTGTGCGCGTGTCTGTTTTTGTCAGTTAGGTTGATGGTTGGACAAGATGATCTTTAAGGTCCCTTCCAACCTAGAAGATTCTGTGATTCTGTGATTATTGCCAATTTCCTTCAAAAGCATGGCTAAATCAACTAACTGAATAAATCTAATATAAATCTTTATAAGTAATAGTGGTTAGGACCTTCGGTTCCCAACTAGTTAAGAAAGAACAATCATATAAGAACAACCAGCAGAATCCTAGAGAAATGCAACAGAGCTGTGCCATTCCACACAAGATAACAAGACAAAGCCTGTATTGTTTCCCTCCTTAGCTTCTGGGACATAGTCACACAGTATCTTATGTAAATCTGCTCTTCATCAGATTCCTGAGGTAGCAGTAGGAAATTCCATACCATTTAGAGTGCCTGTGGCCTAATTCTGTTCTGATCTTCCCACATGTATTTTCAACCTTTATGTTAAAATCCTTATTGACGCTGATTCTGCTTGGGGATGTTTGTTATCTGGTCATATCCCAGTTAGACCCGTATCTCTATGCAGATTGTATAGGTACGTTCTGCCAGGGTAGCTATGTTGTTTCAGCCTCTGTAGAAGAAGGAGAGGTGAAGGAAACAAAGTTCGTTAGGCTTAATGTGAGCAGATACACCTTTATTTATCTAAAGCCACTTTAGATGTTTTCCTTATCCTGCAGATCCTTACTTCCATAACATCCTCATTTTTCCTTAAGCTCCGGTGTTTGATCCATCATTGAATCTCTGTTTTAATCTGTATTAAGTCAATAGGTATATTGAGGTGTTAAGGAAAATCTTGAGGCTGAGAGTGACATAAAATATTCTGCTCAATTATACCATATGTCATGTATAAATTAGCAGGCTGGGAGTGTGTGCTTCCTGATACTGTGACGTATAAAGATTATGCTAGGATACATCGCAATGTCAATGTGCATATGAATAATATAGCATGAAATATGTCTAGCTACTGTTTAATAGCCTTCATTTGAAATTTATTTTTAAAATATATTGTTTAATTTTTGCAAAGAAACATAGGAGATATTTGTATTACTTGATTTATAAAATATTTTCTAGGTAGAAGATTTGAATAATAAAATAGCTGCCCAAGGAGATGAGAACGTAAAAATATCAGCTGCTTCTTCTGAAGTATTTAAAGCTGTGGAAGAATTAGTAAGTTTCTTGTTGGTTTTTTTTTTTTTATAAATGAAGTAAAAATGCTCACATACTTGCATCTTCTGTGTTGGCCTGAAATAATTTCAAATCATGGTAAAGGTGTTTTAATGTTTTAATGTTCACTAGAAATCCACCAGGAAAAGTGATCTACAGAATAGAAAGCAAACAATTCTTAATATTAATGAAGCACTGGATGTTTTGAAAAGTGAAAATGAAGAACTTGAGAGAGAAAAGGAAAAGATTTTGCAAAAAATTGGAAATAGGTAATGCATGCAATATAAATATAAAATAAAAAATGTTATTTTTTCACTGAAAGCATTCCTATAAAATGAATCTTGCCTTTATGTTAACTCTGTCAGTAATTTAACATTTCAAGAATTTCAAATCACTTCAGGTTGAAATTTATAATCTAACTTTTTTGACTTTCACCTGAAAGAAAAGAACTAAAATTCTGTGATAGGCAAAATATACACTTTGTCAAATAAATAAAACAAAATTGAGGAAGATCCTGAAATTCTCTTTCTTAACAGAAACCTCAGTCCCAAAAAAAATTTTGGTAAAAACTGTTACGAATTTTATTTGTATTTTTGCATATATGAAGGTTATGAACATACAATCTGAAATATTACTTTTTTCTATTTTCTTTGAATTCTTGTAAGACATTATGCACACATCTCTTGTAACTCCTACGTTTATTGATTCCAAATTGCTATACTTTAAACTATATTGTTCATAATATTCTCAGTGCATTTATAATATAACAGCAAATAAAGTGAAATTTTCGTTCCTTCTTCCTTTGGACACTAGATGTGTGCTGGTTTTATGTATCTGACAGGTTATCACAGAATGATATGGGGTTGGAAAGGGACCTCTGCAGATCATCTATTCCAACCTCCCTGCCAAAGCAGGTCCACCTAGAGCAGGTTACAGATCAGCTCGTCCCGGCGGGTTTTGAATGTCTCCAGAGACTCTACCACCTCCCTGGGCAGCCTGTTCCAGTGCTCTGCCACCCTCAAGGGAAAGAAGTTCCCCCTCATGTTAAGATGGAACTATTATTACTGTCTAATGAGCTGGGTCCTAACTAAATGGTCTTAAATTTAGAAGTGCCAGAATATATTTGCTTTCATATTGCCTCCCTTTAGGCAAAAGCTCTCTGTTACTCTTTTTTGTTATCATCTTTCAACATTATCACCTAGAGAAGATTTGGGCCATTCCTATGTGTACTCTTGGCTATGTTTTTCCTTACATGCTCGTAGCAGACCTTGTTAATCTCTACTGTTTTAATTCGCAAGGAACAAGATCTTCTAAATCTATGCAAGATTCTTTTGTCTCAACAGCTGGAAAAGGAGCTAGGAATGCATTGTATTTCAGGACTATCTAAATCAATAACTGACTATGCAGCACTTTGCACCCTGGAGCAGCCTACACTGATTTGATTCTTTGGAGGTGATAAGGGAAGCACCAGTGGTGTAGTGGTATCATGCAAGATTCCCATTCTTGCGACCCAGGTTCGATTCCTGGCTGGTGCAGGGAAAATCCCTACCCTGTGCAGCAGCTGCAGTCCTGCAACTTTTAAATAATCAAATCAGTCTAAACTGCCCCAAAATCCTGGGACTAAACCATGCCAGTCCCTCATGTTTCATCTAGAGCTCAGTTCATTCCTAGAGCTATTCTGCAATATCTTTGAAAAATGCTCGTCTTGTCAATTTATGTAAACCAGTCAGTCATGGCTCTAAACCAGGGTCTTACAGCTGTGTGACATTGCTGAATCCTGTAGGTAATATATTGCATTTTGGAAAGATCACGTTGCAGTTGCAGTCATGTTGGGAATCAGTTCTCGTCTCCATCAGATTGGTTCACTGCTTGGGAATCACAGTAAGGTTAGTCCAGCCATGGACAGTCTCTCAATAGAGAAAGGGCAATTGTAATACATACTACACACGTGGTATATGTTAGCTAGAGGTCATTAACATGCATATAGGCAATGTTTACTGTTCTTTTGCCTTGTGCTTCTGTGTTACTTGAATTTTGGGAAGGGAAATTCAGTTGCTGTGGGTTTGCACCGTCTTACAGATTTTTCAAGGACTATATCTGAGGTGGTGCTGAGTAAGGCTGTATGTTCAGCAGCCAGTTCACGTGCACTGCAAATGGAATGAGCAGTGAGTGTGTGTGTGCATGTGTATGAAATCCATGAAGTTTAGTCCTTGTGCGGTTAGAAACCTTTGGGTTTTGTAAGATAAACTGTGTTTCCTTCCTTTAACTAAGCAAATGACACCCTGTATTCAAGAAGCTGATCTTTGAAAGAAATATTCTGGCCACTAATTCAGCTAAGGAAATGTGTGGCCAGTGCTGGCCTGTTGTGGGTTTGTAGATTAAGTATGGGAAACAATGTATATCCTGTGGAGATCCCTACAATACCGTTTAGGTTTATCATTCTAATTCAGCAGATACTCATACAGAGGTTGTATTCTGTCACTCAAAGCAAAGCAGTATCAGTATATATCTGTAGGGTATTTGCATTTGATTCAGTTTGGGTTTTGCTGTGTAATCCAGCAGTCTTATTGAATGGTAGTTTAAGTTCACTTCTGCTGAACAGTTCACTTTAACCGAAAGTTTGTTTGTATGCAAATAAACTAAAATTGTTTTATGTGACCTAAGAATTCTGCAAATAGCAACATACTTAGGAATTTGAATTCATCAGCTGTATGACTACTCTGTACCACTGTGCTGGCATGAAGTACCCTAGACATGGCCACTTATTATAAGATAGATGAACTGAAACTCTTTCACCAATTTTAAAATTTTCAAATAAAAGGACTGTTCTTGCTACTTTCTTTTTATCCAAAATGGATAGTTTTACATTGTATTTGAGAACAAGAAAGCTGTTCAATATTCCAAGGTCACCCCCTCTAAGCTCAGGAGCAGTTCATTCCAATGAGTAAGAAGTCAGGCAGAAATGCCAGGAGGCTTGCATGGATGACCAAAGAGCTCCTGGAAAAACTCTGACAGGAAAAGGAAGCATACAGAAAGGTGGAAACAGGAACAAGTAACCTGGGAGGAATACAGAGACATTGTCTGAGCATGCAGAGATGCAGTGAAGAAAGCCAAAGCCCAAAGGGAATTGAATCTGGCAAGAGATATCAAAGGCACCAAGAAGGGCTTCTGTAAGTGTACAGATCACAAAAGGAAGACTATGTAATATGTGGGCCTATTTCTGAATGTGGCAGGGAACCTGATGACACAGGATATGGAAAAGGCTGAAGTACTGAATGCCTTCTTTGCTTCAGTCTTTACTAGCAAGAGCCAGCCTTCAGGAATCCAAGGTCCCAGAGACCAGGGGGAAAGACTGGAGTAAAGGAGATGTACCCTTGGTGGAAGAGGATCAGGTCAAGGAATACTTAAGCAAACTGGACTTATATAAACCCATGGGTCCTGATGGAATGCACCCATGACTACTGAGGGTGCTTGCTGTTTTCGTTGTGAGGCCACTCTCAACAATTTTTGAGTGACTGGGAGAAGTATCTGAGGACTGGAGGAAAGCAAATGTCACTCCTGTGCTCAAGAAAGACAAGAAGGAGGATGCAGGGAACTACAAGCTAGTCAGTGTCACCTCAGTCTCTAGGAAGGTGATAGAGCAGCTAATCCTGGAAGACCTTATCCAGGCATATTTCACAGGGACAAGAAATTAATCAGGAGTAATCAGCATGGATTCACCAAAGGGCCATCATGCTTGATGAGGTTGATATCAAGGTTATGAGGCTGATATGATGAGGTTGATGGCACCAGTACATGCTGGGGGCCACAAAACTGGAAAACAGCTTGGCAGAAAAGACCCTGGAGGTCCTTGTGGACACAAGTTAAACATGAGCCAGCAATGTGCCTTTTCTGCAAAGGGTGCTAATGGCATCCTGGGATGCATTAGGACGAGTGTTGCCAGCAGGTTCAGGAAGGTGATCCTCCCTCTCTACTCACCATTGATGAAGACACACCTGGAGTGCTGTGGCCAGTTCTGGACTCACCAGTAGAAGAGCGGTGTGGAGATACTGGAGAGAGTCAAAAAAAAGACCATGAAGATGATGAAGGGACTACAGCATCTGTCCTTTGAGGAAATGCTGGGAGAACTGAGATTGTT
This sequence comes from Calidris pugnax, assembly GCF_001431845.1. Taxonomy (NCBI): domain Eukaryota; kingdom Metazoa; phylum Chordata; class Aves; order Charadriiformes; family Scolopacidae; genus Calidris; species Calidris pugnax. The sequence goes on along the minus strand of NW_015090797.1, from coordinate 3,933,399 downwards.
CAGCCTGGAGAAGAGAAGGCTCAGGAGAGAATCTCAGCAATGTTTATAAATACATGAAGGGAAGGTGCAAAGAGGATGGAGACGGGTTCTTTTCAATGGTGCCTATTGACAGAACCAGAGGCTGTGGGCAAAAACCAAAACACAGGAGAGTCCCTCCGAACATCAGGAAACAGTTTTTCACTGTGAGGGTGGCTGAGCATGGGCACAGGTTGCAGATGCAGGTTGTGGATTCTCTACCCTTGGAGATAATTCAAAAGCCATCTGGACATGGTCCTGGGCGAATGTCTCTAGGTGGCCTTGCTTGAGCAGGATAGTTGGACCAAATGATCTCCAGAAGTTCTTTCCAATCTCAGCCATTCTGTGATTCTATGATACAGGTTAACAGTACAGATATATAGGAAAACATAAAGTGGATACATATAATTTTTTTATATCAATAAACTATCAGGGTTTATACTAGTGAAGAGAAAGACTTTAAAGTTTTGAGGAAGAGCCTGGTGTATTCAGCATCAAATAGCAGGATGATAAGATACTGCTTTTGATTTTAAAATGTTTTAGCTTTACTTATTCAATACTGGGATTTACTTTTATTTGAATTAATATACTTTACAAAATGAAATAGAAGATTGGCTGTTTTATTTCAACAGTTCAAGAAAAAAGAAGGAGTATGAGTCAGAAGTCGAAACTATCTGCGAAAACATCTCTAAGCTTGAAGAACAAATAGAAAGGCAAAAGGAAGATATCTCTAATGCTGAATTGTCCTACAACGAAATGAAAACGAAGTATGACGACTTAAAGAAAACCAAAATGGCAGAAGAAATTTCTTACAAGGTATAATTCAGTTTTTAGAGCAGAAGAATAAAACAATGATCTTTTAATCAAAGAGTTACTGAGCAAGCAACCTAATATTAAAAAAAGAATAATTTAAAACGTATTATTTTAAGTGTGTATTTTAAAACACTTGAAAATTAGCAAATAACAGTAGTCTCTTGAACAGAAAATAAATTGGTTACTAACTGGTCACAGGTAATGACAGGCTTAAAAGTACAGTTGAGACATTAAATATTCTCAACAATACAAAGATTTTATTATTCCCAGGTGATTTAAAATAACTACTAACAAAGAATAATCTCATTCTTTATGTAACTAAATGATTAAAAGAATTCATAAATCAGTATGGTTTTATTTGATACTAAATGTAACCATTGCAAATGAAATACGACATTAGAATAATTATTTAATTATCATTTGGATGCCGTTAGTTATCTAGGATTAAGATTTTAATTTATCCTTATATAGGAGCCTTGCCATGGCTATGAAGACTTGCAAGGCTTTTGTTTTTCCACTTTACGTAGTTCTTAATGAATAATATTGTACATATAGATACAGCTTTTCGGAGCAGGGTTATTGCAGGGTGGAGGATTCAGCATTCAGGAATATGGTAATAAAGTAATACGGGGAATTTTAAAAGGAGATGAAATACCAGGGAGATAAAAATGGTGTTTTGCATACTCTTCACTAGAGATCTTCTTTTGTATGTAAAGTATATTTCTGGAAGGAAAGACTTTCACAATTTTATTTTCTGTAATAATTTTTGGATTTCCTAACTTGCAGTCAGTAAAATTGAGAACATTAATAGTATTTTCCTGGTTGTAATATACATTGGTGGCTCCACTTGCTTCCTTGCCTTCCTTTTCACCTACCTGCTTGCCAAAGGTAAAGGTATGTCCAAGTACCAGACCCTGCTTCTGAAAAGAAAAGAGGAATTGTTGGATGTAATTTAAAACAGAGCCAGTTAAAAAGCTCATAGAGCCAAGGGAAAAAAAAATAAAACATGAGCTAGAGAGCTTTAGAGCCGTTTTCACAATGACAGGAGTGCGTCAGTTTTGTGTTTGTTAAGGCCTTTCATAGTGCCAGGTTTTCTTCTCTTGGATAAAATTTATATTCGGGGCAATATCTGAATTTGCACCATGTAGTTTTGTTCTATAAATTGTCTTCTTTGTTATATTATGTTGGCTTGTAGTCTTACGTTTTAATACTAAATTTGTATGACTTTTCTTTCTTGTTTGTGGATAAATTTGCCAAGCACCATTTTCTCCACATTCTCAGTGTTGTTTGCTGAAATATTTACACAAATGGGTGTTCAACAGTACAATCAGGGAAATCTGATATGATTCTTATGGTTTAAGTATTTAAGGGATGTTCAATATTAGCCTAATAAATTACAATTTTAGAAGGAATTCAGGCAAAGCCCCTGCTTACTTGCTGTCCTGCATCTCCTGCATTTTTGGTGTCTTAATTTATATTTTCCTTTTAACTATTAAAAATTGATTTAGAATTGATGACTTTTTCTTCCATGAATTTTACAGTCATGTTTTTGATTTTTGTCATCCACAGTATAATGCGATACGGACTTCAACAGCTTTCTTGTGTTTTGTGTCAAAAATTACTTTATTTCTTTATTTTCTGCTTATTATACACTATCTTCATAGTCCTTATTTTGAAAGATGTATTGGTCAGTCGTTCCTACATGTGATACATGACTTTATAGGCTTCTTTCATATTCTTCCTCTTTTTCAAGCTGAAGTTTCCTAATCCATTAACTTGTTTAATGAGTGGAAACTGTCATTCAGTTCTGTTTTCCACTTCTATTACTGTGGGGAAAGAGCATAGAGTATTCAATACATAGACACATTATAGGCACATATACTGGTATAAATATGACTTCTGTTTCATTCTCTATTCTTTTTGTACTAGTCGTTAACATTAAATTTATTGTTTTAAATGCAGTGGAGCATTACATTCTTCACGGTCATGTTCCTGTTTGATTTCTAGCCAGCTCAGAGTCCCGCACTGTATAAAGTGAAGACTTTGTCCTAATGTACAAACATACATTAACCTTCATTGAATTTTGTCCTCTGTAAATAAAAAATCCAGCTGGTTTTACTAAGTCATCCCACAAAATCCCCTGTTTTCTATATTGTTTCTGAATAAATTGGAAACCACAGGATCCAGCATGGATACTTACAAGACCCCACTGTAACTGCCACTGCAAAAACTGGTAATTTATTTCTATTGTAGGTCATCTGCCTTTAAATGCATTATATATTAATGTGAGGACTTTTATCTTTAACTCATGCGAAATTAATTAAGAAGTCATTGATATAATATGTTATGGCATACCATTTGGGAGTCCAATTAGACTGTATCACCCAGAAGTCTCTTCTCAAAATACTTATTAAATCCTTCAGAAAACTGATGAATTTTGAGGGACTGCTCCCCAGTCACACTGATTCATCTCCTATGCATCAAATTTTCCTTGTGTCAGCTAATTCTTTTTTTTAAGAATAATATAGTCTGAATTTGCTTCTTAAGGCTTGGAAGGTTTTATTTGTTTGGAATTTGGGATTTTTTTCCCCCAGTCATACTCTGTTTTCTGCATGCTTCAAGGTAAGCCTGTCTTTAAGTGCTTCTGATCATCTGTTGGCCTTACAATGTATCTAGTAGGCTTCCTGTCAGATGTGTTTGGAAAAGGACTTGTTTTATGTCCCTTACGGGTTTTTCCAAAAACTCTTATTTAGCGTGTCTGATGCTATTGTTAGATTTAAATAAGCAAAGTTCAGGATCTTTTCTGTTTTCCTTTTTTTAAACATAATTTCAACTTTTTGTCTTCCTGATAATAACTTCCCTTTTGTTTAGTGGTGTTGATTTTCTTTTTGATATTTCCAAAATGTCTGTCAAAATGTGGCTTGCATGTACTTTGAGCCTCCAATATGATATATGCAAGTAATCTCCATCTGGCTTGCAATTATTTTACTCTTTTAGCTGTTCCTCATAACCTTTTAAATAAACTCCTCCAATTTTTATTAAAAATCTTTGTAAATTATTTTTTTGGTTTTGTTTTCCTTACACTCTCTTCCCAAGTCATATTGTTAAAATCCTGGGCATGTAGTCAGTCAGAAATGTATTTCAAAGCTATATATTTATTGTTGTAGATGGAATTTAATTCTGCAGGTATTCTGGTTTACTTGGTGGCACAACTTAACTTCTACATGAAGGCATTTCTAGTGGTCCAGCCTTCAGCGATAAGATTGCCTTCCAGCACCTCTCAAGTTGCTTCACCCAATGACCATTCTGTCAACAGCTTTAAGTTAACATGGCTATATTTAGTCTTAACTACCATAAATTAGCAAAAGCATTGTGTTTATAATCAATTAAAGCACACATGTAGACATACACAGGGAAGGTGACAACTTACAAGTGCTATTTGCAAGGTAAAAGTGTGAATGGAGGCCCAGAAGCTAAGATAGCTGTCTACCTAAGCAACAGTTGAATATTGTGAATTTGAATATAATCATATAAATGAAGGTGCAGTTTGTAGCTGACTGCCTGGTCTCCGCTGATATTCTGTGAGAGCAATTACCCCCTGGTGAGTCTGAAAAAAGTGTATGTCTGTAACCACCAGTTAAACTGTATCCTTGGGCTATTGAATAGAGTGAAAAATATATTCATGCAATCACCAAGGGTTATCATTAGTCATTCAAAATGTTACTGCATTTGGAGCATAGTCCAAATGTTCATCTAATAGACTCAGGATTTGGATTTGGATACGCTATATGCATATGTGCACAAGGAGGTGTGAGAGGGAGGGCAAGCCATGGGCAGGAGTTGTTGCTTGGAATTATCCTGGGAGCAAATGTATAAGCTTTCATCTGGAAAAAGAAGGCCTTTACTCATTGATTAGAGGATGTGTTTTCCACATGAACGCTGGTCTCCGTCACTTCTATTTCCTTGAAGTTCCTAAAAATCTTTTGGATTTGGGGTTTGAGAATATATGGGATGTAAGAACCCGACAGAAAGACAAAATGTCTCAAAGCTCGCTTGCCACAAGACTTCTGTTGCCAGTGTACTGATAACAAAGAATGTATGTCCTTGGTTCTCAAAACAACTGTACCCTCTACCCCAGAAGCTTGCCGGCCTTGTAATCCTTGTCCAACACAGTTGCTGTACAAGCCCTCCTTGCCTCTGCCCCACAAGCAGTGCTGGGCCTAGCAAGGCAGGCAAGTTTTTGGGGTAGAGGGTATAGTTGTTTTGAGTTGGGTTCTTACACAGGGATGTTTGTCACCTGTTTTTGTAGTTTCTTATTTATATGTCATCTGGGAGATGTTTATGACCTCCTTATGCAGGAACCTCCTTCTCCAAGTGCTGATGACATACGCACTTCCAAGGTGCAGACATGGATGTGAATAAGACATCTTGAATGAGTACATTTTAATAATAGAATTGATTGAGTATTTCTTACTTTGCTGTTGGCCATGTTGAACCTAGTTTTGCTTTAATAATCAGTTTTCCAACTCCCTAAATTCACTAAAGAGGAAACAGAAACTCCTAATTATGGTTTGACACAGATTTTAATCAGGTATAGTTACAATGGTCTACTAATTTGACATATATTACATTAGAGGTATTCAAAGTGCAAACTATAATAATGTGCTATATAACAGTTATCCTAGAAGTGACTGAGATTTTTGAATTTTTGAACATTTGATGCTCAATATCCATTTAGGTAAGCCAGCTCAGTGTCTTTGTGTATTTAATTAATTTAAGCTACCAAAAATAATTGACATTAAATCTAGAAAATATTGTTACTTTTCTTATAGTATGGTTTTTATTTAACACTTGTGCCTGACTGTTGAAATTTCCTTTTTTAATATAGTTTTATAGTACTTGAGAAAAAATTTGAAAGCTATGCTCATCCTTACTGTGATGTTAGTGTTAACTTTTCATTGCCATTTTCCATTAACTTGTTGTATATGTGCTTTTTTTTCTCCTAAGGATTCAGAGTGGAATCTTAAAAAAGAAATTCAAGATCAAAAGAATGTTTGTAAAGTGACTCAGGTAAACATGACATCCATTTTACTTCAAGTCTAAATTCTTCTTCTGTTTTCTTTTTACTTCCTGCCATGAACTGAGTACCTTTTGACTGACTCACATAGAAGGCTTTTGCTAAGTAATAAGTAATATAGGAAAGTTTTGCTGAATAATGATGCCTGCAGTTTAAAAGCCAGGAAATTTTAAGTACTCATGAAAACATGAAGCACTGTATTTGTTTCCCAGTTATTCACGATAATTTCCTGTTTGCTTTGAAAGATAAAAAACCTGTAGTAATAATCTCTGTATGCAGTGACGTTATAATTTGAATTTGTGTGTTTTTCTTCAGTTTCTGTAGAAACTGCTATCAGACCCTTACCATACATTATACTGACACATGAGGGATCAAAAGAACATAGCCGAAACTGGAGGGAGGCATTGCAGTCTTTTACTGCAAGGCCTTGAGTTGCAAACCCCCTGTGGCTCCTTTTGCAGTGCTCTCAGATAGGAGAGATTTACTCTGAAAGCTGCCAAAGGCTATATTTCTTTAGAATTGAATGTGGTTTTTACTATGATGACCAGAAGTCCTTCTGAGATTTTTGGTCCCCTCCCCCCCCCTTTTTTTTTTTGGGAAAAGTCTGAACCATTTTTATTTGCTTCTGAACAATCTCCGTTTCACTTTTGTTACAAAGCTTCTCTTCTCTTCTGCGTCTTTGAACTGTGAAGGAGCTCAAGGGCAGAATCTAGTACCTACATCTCCCATTTCTGGAAAGACAAGCCCTAAGACAGATCTTGCAGTTCCTGTTTGCCCCAGACATTAGCAGAAAGTGTTGAATGTTCCTCTTCTAGGCCAGGTGGTGCACAAGGCCCCCATTGCACGCATTTGTGGTTGATGCACAACTACCCTGTGATTATCAGGCTTTTCTTCAGAGAAGGCTGAAGGGAACTTTTCTGGGCCTGACTGTCACAGCCTGGCAGGTTTGATTTGGTGCTTCCAAACATCTTCCTCCCTTTTGGGTATTCGCTACTGATCCTTTCTGATTATTCATTGAAACTAAAAATCTCCATTCTTTCTTTAGATTCTTTGTAAAGATCCTCAGTGGTAGCTGTAGCCCACTTCTTTCTTTTTACAGATAGAAACAAAAGAATGCTTTCCTAACAGGAATTAAACGCTGTGCTCAGAACTGCTTTTTTCATTGTAGTTCATGTTTTTTCAGGAAAAGGGATTCTTGAAATGCATCTTTTACTACTTGTGAGGTTTCAACTAAACATATTTTTCCTATTTTTCCTCCAAAGCCTCCTTTCTCTGGGCTAGACAACCTTTATATCCTTGCTGTCAAAAGCTTTTTTCTTACAAATAGGACAAAACTTACTGATGATGCCAAAGGAAAGTGCAAAAGCTATCATTAGCTAGTGACTGTCAAAGTACATAGCAGTTTAGATGAGAGCCTGTTCTGAGATCAGGGAATCTCCTCATGCCTCCTGAGTATAAAGCAACAGAGATCCAAAAATGTATGTTGTTTTCTGGGAAGCTTGTCCATTTCACCTACCAACCATGTTGTCACTTGGAATATTATCCATAACTTTACCTAGTTTTGTACCATTCTGTAGGAATTCAGAAATTACTCTGCATTTCCTACTTGAAATACTCCTGGTAAGGATAACTCTGTTTTATAGACTTTGATTTAAAACTAGAAAAAGGGGTTATTTGCCACCTAGTATAATACTTTGAAAAGACTGAGTCACATGTATGGTCATTTCTTGCCCTCTTTCCCACAATCTTCTTGTTTTATTTCACTCTGCTTCTACAGCTGAAAGGAATTCAAAATGTTGCCAGCTGCATTCCACTTTAAATGTATATAGACTTATGTGTGTCTGTGTGTATATGTATAGATCAATATCAGATGTTGTGTATTCACTCTTTGCTGCACAGATAAGTAAGTATTTGAGTTCAATTGGTGGTGAATTTTGCATATTAGAAATTGTAAGTGTGTGTAAGTCCTGCTCATTCTGAAGAACACAGATGCTGGTACATGGTATTTCTCTGCCTTTGTTTTTTTTTTCTTTCTTTGGGCAGAGGGGAGAAGCTTGGTGTGGATGTATGCTGGAACTCGCATTTCCCAACATTGAAGGGTGTTCATTTATTTTGCAAATATGCTGTTCTTTTCCATTCTGCAGTGTTTTCCTTCTTTTTTTTTTACTCCCTTTTTAAAAAAAATCTAGGAACATACCTATTGTGATTATGTTTCCCACCAGAAAAGATTTTCACTCTTTGCATTAATAGTTAGAATTTTAAGTCCTCTTTTATGGAATTATTTTCTACCATTTGCTTAAATAGTACTGTAAATTCATTGTCTGGTTCAATGTCATTTTTACATCTCCTAACATTTTTTGCTGATTTCTCTGCTGTATTTTTGCTTGCCAGTTCCTCTGACTATTCAGCTTTTCCTGTTCAAAGGTTTCTGACAGTATGCAGACTTAATGGTCAACTTTTCCTTCATTTTAAAGACATCATTAATCACCTTCTGATGTATTTGTTAACTTTTGGTCTATTCATGGTGTTTACTTAAGAGTATAAGTGTTCTTTCAGATTTGGATTTTTCATGTTCTGCTTCTGCTTTTGAAATACTGGAAGCTAATTCTATATATATTTTAATAAACAGGCCAGGATTAAAGCAATACATGATGAGCTACAGGAAAAGCTAAAAGAGAAACTAAATAAAAGAAAGGAAGATACAAAGCGGATAGAAGAGATTGAGAGACAAGTACCTGATCTAGAAACAAAATTCACAAGAAATAAAGATGTCTTTAAAGAAAAACATGAGGTAAAAGTAGTAGGCTCTGGACCACTCACTAGCCTATTTTTCATCATTATTATAAAAAAATAAGAGGAAACAGAAGGGTTGGATTTTGCTGTGCAGTTGTGCTGTGATACAATGTAACAAAACATAATTTCAGCCTTATTTTTGTCCTTTTTTGCTCTCTGTAATTAGGAAAATCTGTCTCTCTTAACTTCTGTGATCTATTTTCTTATAAAATGGAAGACTGTTTAATACTTGCTTGTTTCCTTTGTACTACTTTGGTCGCTTACAAGCTGATGAGAGCAACTAGTGTATAAGCCCCCAGCCATGGCATGCTGGGGACCTTCTTGGCCTCCCTGCTTTATGGATGATGCTGGTAAAATGTTTGTCCTTCCTCTCATGAAAGGTCTGGTTTGTATAATAAGAAAAAGAAACATAAGATTTTTGTATTAAAACCAGTTCCTCAACCTACTTGAATTGACCTAATTACGTACACTCTTCCAAGTATTTATTTTGCTTCTAGTAGAGCATTCCTACTGTCATAGTGTGTGATGTGTTTTGGTTGGTCTCTCTATCATCTTGAAAGTATGGCCAGAGAGCCATTTTCCTCCAATTGTCCAGTGATAACCTAGTATTCTCTGTATTTTGCAGGGTATACTAGTGGTGTTAACCTTCCCTCAGCTTAAAGCTTTGGGGAAATTTTCAGGGAAGTAACCTTTTGTCCAGACCTGCTCAAAAGAGTAACCGGAATCCTGGTTAAACTTGTATGACTGAGAAACACATCTTTCATTATTAAACTTAACTATTTTAGAGCTGCTGGTATTTTAGATCTTTGAACCCTTTGGTTATGTCGAGTGCTACAACAGTTGTTATAGACAGCCTAGGGCAAAGTGGAAAATATTATCTAAATAAATCACTGTTTGAAAACAAGGTATCACAAAGATGTATGCATTTGAAAAATACCAGATAGTACATTGGTAAGTTGACTAGTAGTCCTAAAAACACGAGACCTTAGCTAGTTAGACAATCATTTCCTTAAATGATTCTGATAGTTGCATGTCCCCCTGCCACATCAGTGAACATCTCTAGAAGCAGACCTTTTTGTTCTGAACTGATGTGGAAGTATTTGAAATCTGAACCATAATTTAGTGCAAGATGTGGTGTCTGTAGATCATATTGAAGAAAAAGCCCTTAAACAAAACCATTCAGTCTTTCTTTTTCACAAGTATTTGGAATATAATTTATTCACAGTTTAATTTTATTTTTTATTTTTTTTTAATTAAGAGCATTTCCATATCTTTGCTTTATCCTTTTTGGATGTCTCTTCCTTGAGCAGGTGCTTATTCCTTTTCTTATTTTGGGAAATGGCTCTGAAAACAACTGGAAACCTGGGAAAAATTTCAGTTGTTTTCAGTTTTCTGTCATGAGTGACACAGAGTTTGGCTTTCAGGTTGGTAATTGTACAAATCAGCAATACTAAAATTGAGGTCTGTCCTTCTATCATGCTTAAATCAAGCTTTGCATACTACTCAAAGCCTTTGTTCTGTATTCCACCATGAAATATGGGCAAATCCTTGCAAACAAGTCCTTCCAAATGTGAGCTGCCCCACAACGTATGAATAGGTGGGTGTGTGCTGTTCACTGTAACAAGCAGTCTTACAGTCTAGGGAAGGTATTTGAAGCTTCCCAATTTTGTGTCTTAGAGACCAGAATTGAAAATACAGTAATCTCTGTGAAAAAAGTAATTATTTCTTAAGTGTATGAAAGAGGAGGGCATTTTCACTGGACTTTGCTGCCAGAAGAGAAAAAGCAAAATTCCTTCATTTTTGTTTCCAAATCAATAGGATACAGAAACTAGCTATTGATGATTTATGTCCAGAGTTAAGGCAAGGAGTTTTCAATAAGCCATATACTTGTTACGGAACTTTCTCACAATCGGCTCAATATTTTTTGACCCTATTCAGTTTAGATACTGGATTTTTTATTTCTGCTCAAAGCCCAGATAGAAGAAATTCTGTTGCCTCGGCAAGAAATTTTTTGTTGCAGAATCAGTCTGTAGGTTCATGGTTCTGTTATCTGACTACTAGTAAATAGCTTGTCATGAGGGATTGTCTTCCCCAGGTTTTTAGTGTTACTCTATTTGAAGGGTTCCTGACATAGTCTTCATGTAGCAACACTTCACTGTTTTTGGATGAGAGATGGAGGGAGGATGTTGAATAGTTTGAGTTCTGATAATGTATTGTGTGATAGTTGTTTTTTTTTAATGCAGGTTTAATAAGTCAAAATGAAAAATTAAAAAGAAAAAAAAAAGATTCCTCTAATGGCTAATAGTATTTTCAAAACAACGCATTAATGTCAGTGACTAATGTTGTTAGCCCTTCCCCAACTAAAACTAAGTAGAAACAATGTGACAAAGATCACATCATTAGTTTCCTGGAAACCCAGAGAGGTGTGGTGTGAGTTATACATCATGCTCTATAGCTGTGGATTTGCTTCTGTTTTAAAAGCTTGGAAACAGAGTTTGCACAAGCAGATATGTATATGTACGATATGCAAAAGATATTGGTAATTTCAAGGAAGAACTTTCTCATTGATTTAAGCCTTAAATTATTGTTTCAGGATGGAAGCATCGATACCTATTATTATTTGCTATATAGTCTAAATGGAATTTAAAACTTTGAATAATATGACTATTATGCAGTTTGTATAAGAATATTCAGTAATGTAAAATTTTCCTTATTACATGTATTAATAATAATTTCTGTCATTTAGTATTTGGTGCTCAAACTAATGACAAATTGAATTAATACAATAGATAAGAATCCTTTTTTTTTTTCTTGGGGTGCTAATTAATAGTACAGTGAATGAATGAAAAATATAAATTTTATATATTTCATTTTCTTTCTTCTTCCACCTCTTGTTAGCTGTCCTTAGATGTATTTTTCATGAGTTAGCGATAATAAGTAATGAACATTTACTTTGCTGTTTATACAAATTCCATGGAGGCTATTCCATGCATATTTTGATTTCAGAACTTTATTTGTAACTTCCTTGGCAGAAAGAAAGTAAAGCAGCATGGAGAGCAGAGTAAGCAGTGATATTTTGCTGTAAAATGATAAAACACTATATGAAATGCAGTTTTTCATTCAAAATGTAGAGTATATAAACCTACATGAAGAAAAAATGGGTGTGGAAGGGAAAACAAAAATAAGCTTAGGAATAGTAACTGCTAAAGGATTTAATGAGTAATATATTTTCTGATCTCTGTGGAACGTAGGACAATAACTTTTGAATACTAACATGTCTGTTTATGCATAAACTCTCCAGAAGCTCTCCTATTTGCGTCAGAGAGTACAAGATCTAGATAAACAGCAGAAGCAAACTGAACAACAACTGGAACAAAAAAGAAGTATTATGCAGCAACAATTAAATGATATACAGGTGAATATTTAATGCTTGTATGGCTTTTTTGAAGTATATTTAATCTCAAAGGTTAGGCTGTCATTTCTACACAGTTGCCTTGGAACTATATACATACATACAGTGTATGTACTATTTTCTGTCTCTTGCTTGAACTAACCTATGAGGTCCATAGCCTTGAGACAGCGTAAAGTACAAAGCAAAATTGATATTGGGGTCATTGAGAAGTCCTTTGCTTTCTTCATTTGCTACGCTGGCTCAAATTGCTCCAGGGGCTTTAGAAATGCAGTGGAGAAAATCAATAAAGGATGAAAAAGATTCTAGTATAATAGGAAGTGCCTGCTGATTGCATGTTTGCTCAGCAGATGGCATCTTCTTGTAAATGATGGCTTATATCTGCTGTATCAGTTACTAAACTGTATAACCCACCAAAGGGAATTACTGAATTTCATATTATATACTTTTTATATAAACATGGTTATAAGCATTAGAAGAAACAAGCATTTTCTTTCTAAGATTCTGTTCATTTTTATTGTTCTTTCATTTACATTTTGTATAGGCTTAAGTTAGGTATTACAGCGTCAATGATGAGTCATACAGATTTAAAAAAAAAAAAGAAAAAAAGAAAAGATTTAATGAATCTGGTAATTTCTATTGAAAATCTCTGATGCTTCCTATATATGAGAGAATCTTAAATTAAGCACTGGAAAATTCATTCATTCACACAGATTTCTAAATTTGACAGGAGACACAGAGTATATACATCCCTTGCTGTTAAAGATTGTGCTCTACTAAACTGCAGGTTTACCAATAGATCTCAAAACATATGGAAATTGACTGAAAAGTCAGCATAAAGATAATAAGTAATTCTACAATTTTTTTTCAGTGTCTTTATTTCCTATACTATTTTACTATTATTTTTAAAGCTGCCTTTCCTAATAACTGTGAATAAATGTATCCATTAGATATTTGGGCAATATTTGAGTTGCTGTTCTGGAAGAGTATTAGAGGAGCTTTCTGTATCCGTTGAGTAAAACAACATGCAAAGTCTTTTTTAGAGAGATTGGTAGAGCTCTGAACACATAACAGGACTTGGATACCTTAAAAGTTGTGGTCTTAGAGCCTAATACAGTTCCTTGATAATTTGAAATTTTCTAAAAGGGGGCTTTATAAAAGGATCTGTCTTATTTTCGGTAATAGCTCATATTTCTAGCTGTGCAGGGTCACACTACATGATTCTGTTAATCATGTTATATTATTTTTAAAGAAAAGTTATTTAAAGTTATATTCAGAGATTTTAGTGCTCTCCCATGATTAATACTTTGGCTTGTTTCAAGATTGCCCAGTGTGTAGATTAAATGGTGTTATGAAAGAAATGGCTGTGATTCCATAGTATTCTTTGTACAGAAGTAGTACAGTTTCCAGCTTCCAACTGAGCAAACGGTTCACCCAGTCCTTCATAGTTTACCTGTTTTAGGACAAGATGGATCACACCCTGGAGGCTTCTGCATCTCACCACTGAATTTGAGGCGACTTAGTTTAAATGTCTGCTGACATTTAAATGTCTAAAAGCCAGATACCTAGATAAAAGCATATGAATTCTACCCCATAATACACCAGTAGTGTTGTTCAGCAACTGAGAAGAATGAAGAATATTGTTCATGTGTTGAACAGCTGAATGACCAGGTGCCAAAGGACTCATTCAGCTTAGGCAGGATACAGGATATCAGTATTTGGATCACAGAATGTAGAGTATCTCACCATTTTTGTTTGTTTGTTCTAAAACTGGATTGCAAATTCTCTGTCTTTTATAATAAGTAGCAGGTTGCACTGGCTAGTATTCCATATGCTTGGAAGCCAACAGGTTTTATCTGCCTTGGTTAAAAAGTCCTGAAAAAAGTGCAGGAAGTCAGAGAGACAAAATTCTTTTTAATTGGCAGTTTTGTTCTAACACAGCTCATACATGAACCTGACTGGCAAAAAACATGTCATGGCTTCTTTGTGTACATATTTGCATCTGGCTCTGATATATTAATCATCTCAGATTTCAGTATTTGTAAAGTTTAAGGCCAGGACAGATCATACAGGCGTCCTGCATATCACGGGCTCTCACATTTCTCCAAGTTCTCCTGGTACTGAGCCTAAAACTAATATGATTTTTCTTCAGAGGTTTGAGACTCTCTATGGGCGGTTCAGTTGCATAGGGATTTGCATTAATTACCATATCTTCATTTTCTTTCTAATGATTCTATGTTCCTGCAAGAAACCTGAAATTTCCATCTAATCCTATGCAGATACATATTACACTTTTACAAAATTCAGAGGCCCTAAAAAGGTCAAATTCTTGTGGTTCTTTGTGGTTACAAAAGCTTTGATTCCTCAGTTTTTACAGCTACCTTTTAAGTGTACCTCTAAGAAGCACTTCTTTCAAAAGGAAAAAGATCATTACACTATGCACCAGCCTACTGCTTCAGAAAAATGAGACAGTATTTAAAAAAGAATTTTTAAAAATACTAATCTTTATTTAAATGCTGTGATGCATTCTTTACCTACTGAATTGTGAGGTCTTGAAATTTGGTATTTATACATGTGTGCACTTAAATTATATGGGTATATATAAGGATAATCAAAAGGTATTTTCCTCCCTCTTAATTTAACCCATTTACAAAGCTGCTTACAGCCCATTAGTGTGGGTTACAAAGTCTAATGCAGCAAGACCACTTTAGAAGTATCACCCAAATAGAAGACTCCCACCTGTTTATTACTATTGAACTGCTACAGTGCTTTATGTTCGCCCTGTTCATTGTGGGGAAGCTGCAGCTTTGTTTATCAGAGTAGAGTGTGCTTCTGTCATGAATCTTTACATTTTTTGGGGGTCCTGTGATTGTCAGTCACTTTTGGCATGAAAAAGACATTTCAATTTAATCTCTCTTCTGTAGAATAGGAAGTTTAGTGAAATTACAGCAATTACTTGTAGCAAAGTTATGTAGGGAAAAGTTTTAATTTTTAATTTAAAGGTTTTCAGAAGGTTAACATCAGCGTCTCTTGGAGCTATTTACTTGTAGCTGAGGGGGTAGGCAGGAGTTCAAGAGTCATTCTCTGTGCATTAATCCTCCACTGTCTGGAGTACAGGACAACTGTGTTATGAAAAACTTGATACCTAAATAGAACAACTCTCTAGGCAACTAAGTGAAAAATGCCAGTTTTCAGAGATAATGAGTAAGACATAGTCTTCCATAGAATGGCAACTAAAAATACCTAAAATCTTGACTTTCAGGAAAAAACAGTATCTGCCTAAAACAATATTACATTTTGTAATGCTCTAACAATAAAACAATAAAAGCTGCCAATTAAGATGCTGACTCTGCAGAGACTGAAATAAATAGGCCCAGACTTAGATCATAAGCAAAAATTGTTACATCATTAATAATTTTTTTGTTGTTCAGGCCAGTGCTTATTTGCAAAACTTCTATGTATGAGAGCAAAAAGAAAAGATAATATGTATTTTATGAAGATGGTAGTCTACAAATATGCAAACGTCCATATACAGCATAAGCAAATGCAAAAATATAGGTGCCATAATAAATTTTGTGGATATATAGCAGAAGAATTGTGCAACAAGTTGGAGAACTATAACTGGATGTGCAAAACCATGTTCTTATAGAAACACAGTTCTTCCAACTGCTCCCTCTGAAAGAAGTTTCCTTTCTTTTGGGTATACAGTTTCATGAATTGTTGCCCATAATTATGATTTAAATACAGTATTTGGAAAATCCAGATTTGCGTAATTTACATGCTATGGTGTTTCTTTTTAATTTCCAGGAAAAAAATTCGTTTGTTTCCAGTCAAATTGCTGAAAACTCTCACACAATGGAAAATTTAAAAAATGAAATTAAAGAATTAAATGGGTTATGGAGCATAAAGCAAATAGAGATGGAAAATACAGAAAAATCTTTAGTTGATTTGCGGTAAGACCTACTGTAAGACCTACCTATTATAATAATTTTAAAAGATGTTTTATTACTTTTACTAATGTAATTTAGTAATTCTATTACTATTACTAAAGATAGTTTTATTATTTTACAATATTATTTGTAGGAAATATAATGCACTTTTCATCAATAATTTGGGAGTATTTTTGACTGATCACTGCTTGTAGTTTTAATGCATTTGTAGAAGTTATTCATGATAAATAGCCTGCCTACCAGATTGCATTTCGGGTATCAGAATTACTTTTGGAAATCTGATAATATTCATGGTCAGTTGCATCCTTAATTAATGGAGGATTCCATGCAGTCAGTGTTTTCTCTGGTTTAAGAAGTGTGGACCTACACTTACTGTAACTGATGAGTCCTGAAAATAGTCTCAAAGGGCTCCATCCAACTGACAATGCAGGCTGCCTTCTAGGCCACACAAGCCTTGGAGGGCTGTATATGTTGATTGCACAGCAAGCTTATTCTTCAAGGATAAAGGTGAACCTGCTGTGCAATGTCAAAGAGAAGGCAGCCTGGATTGTTGAATTGTACAGGATGACTAAATAGTGAAAAAGTGATCCTTGTATCACTAGACTACAGCTCCCCTTCTGTGATCTCATTCACTTATGTACTGTCAGTGTTGAAAGATCTTTGAGAAGTTGTTCCATGAAATTCTTGACTGAGGAAACAAAATAATTTTCTATATAAATGTTTTAGCTGAGTATGAGGGACCAATATTTTTTTTTGCCAGCTCTGAATTCAAACAGAATGATTCGGAGGGACCCAATGAATGTGGAACTTACTGAAATTCAAGAACGGAAGGCGTCTTTCCATGACTGAAAATCTTGTTTCCCATAGCTCTTTAGCCAGTAGTCAGTAGTTTCATGTCAATGACATGCCATATTCAGACTCAGACAAGAAAGGGATAATATAAACACAAAGTGGCACTGAAAGTTCTTTCCAGCAATTAGTTGTTTCTATATAGCTAAGTCCATCTCTCTTTCGAAGAGGAATTTTCTTGTAAATTCCCCAACTTCTAGACCTAAAATAGAGAGCAATGAAAACTGTATTTCTCTTGAGAACCTGCTTTTAGAGATCCTGTCTAATAGAAAGAAACATAAAGTACAACCCTCCCCCCTCCTTGACTTCCAAATTATGCATCCCAATGGCTATTATTCCTTTTTGCCATTCTCTGAACACAGAAGGTAGAGCACATAGGAATTTCTCTATCATGTGACTTGCTGAAAACTGACTGCATGCATATGCCTTCTGGTTGTCAGAGCATTCAGCCACTCTGTGCTTGAGGGGCAAAGGACAAGAGTTTGGGGTTGTTGGTGTTTTTTCATTGCTTATTGCTTCTCATTAGTGAAGAAAGAATTAAAGAAGGAGATAAGGGCAGGAAGCAAGTTAAGGGCATGTACTGGAGATTAGGAAGGCTGAAAGGGTGTTTCAGTGAAAAGAAACTCTAGGTTCTGATGGATCCCTGAGTCCCTCTTTAGAGAGGCTTTTTTAGACGCTGATTCAGAGGAGGCTTTGGATGCTCTAATTTTCTGCAAAAAGGAATGTTGTTCTTGAAAGAGACTGTGAGGAGGATCTTGTGATCTCCAGAATTTAGAACTGAATTCCCAAACTCCTAAATACATCAAGGCAAGTATCAGCTAAGCAATAAGAAGGTAACAGCTTAGTGTTGGTCTCAAGTGTTCCTAAGTTGGCAGCATAAATGGCTCCTGAAGGGTCAGCATAATCTTTAGGTGACAGATTTTTCCCTTCCTCAGACTGTTTTAAAATTTAAAAATATTTTATTTTAGTGTTAAAATAACATTGATTTATACAACAAAGCCTTAAAATTAGAAAGAGTAGCCTTAAGATTGGCTCTTGAATTTCCTTTTTTGTGTGCACATTGTTATTATGCAACCAACTGTTACATTACCTACAAAGCTGTACTTTAGGTTATCTTGCAGAAAATCAGTTAGAAATACTTTTTTTCTTTCTTCTTCTTTTCTTATGCTTCTGTCTAGAAGTAACAGAAATACAGGCCCTAAGAAAACAGATTGTTAGTACCAAGGGAAAAACTCTGAAAATTGCTTACTGAGCACTTTCCTATGTACAGGTGAAAGAAACCATGTTAGGTATGGACAGAGGCAAAAAATTAAATACTATAAATGGTATAAAGCTCCTACTTTGATCCCAATAAATAGTAAAGTCATAGTTCCCAATATGGCACTGGTCACAGCCTCATTATGTGTCTCAGAATATCATTATTTGAGCAGATACTTTACAACTGGGAGAGAACCAGTCTATTCTCTAGAATGTTGTTTTAAAAATGCAAGCTGTTTTTTAAAATCGTGAGAGTTGTGTATCTCAATAGACTCATTGGATATGGATTGATAGGCAGAGTGCCTTTAAGTGATCTAAACATTCATTATAAGCTCCATCATATAGCTCTTCAGGTTTTTTTTTAAAAGGTATCATTATTTGCAAGAAGACACTACTTTATCTATTATAAAATTAAACATTAAACCTTTAAGTAAAGACTAAAATACAGTATAGCAGAATATCTTGATTACTTCATTAATTTTTTTTTTCTTTCAAAGGAAAAATTTAAATGATGTGGAGTTTAAGCGGCAAAATGTTCAGGTGTTATGTAATCGTCTCCAAGATGAGCTAGCAGAATATGAGAAAAGGTTAAAGAAGGAAGAAAAAACATATGGAGAATTACTACAGATTAGAAAGAAAAACCTGAAAGATTCAGAAGTGAGTATTGTCATAGTTGGGTTTCTTTATGTGAGAAATGAAACAATTATTTGGTTATTTCTGGCTCTTTTTAGGTCTAAATAAGATACTGGTTTTATCAAATGTTTGAAATGAGTAGTATCTTCTTGTCCATATACAACTATTTCTGTATTTCCAATTAAATGCATTGCTGTTCTTCTGTAGCTACCTTCTCTATTTCTGAGAATAATTTTGACTAAGATCGTCATCAATAAGTTTCCATTCCTTTTTAATCATTTAAGAACAACAATAGTGCTCAATGCATGGAATCTTCTTGATAGTGCAGCAGTCAAACTTTGGTCTTTTGGATAAAGCTGTTTCTGAACAGTTAGCTACTCCTTAACAGGACTCTCATCTGGATTTTAGATGCCGTGGTTGATACCAAGCATACAGGAGTCAGAGTCTGTGTAGATGTAACTGAGAAATCAGAGGTATCTGAAATAGAAGTATGAAATACACAAGGGTAATAACCACAAAATCTTCGGAGAAATCAGATGCTCGTACAATTATCCAAGTTCTTTTCTGGATTATTTTCTTATTCAAACTTTTTTTTTCCTAAGAAAATGGATAATACCCTGATTTTAGTATGTAATTTTGTTTGCTTTTACATGAAAATGATGACATTAAAATGTTTCTCCTTCAGGGAAGCATTCCTAGATTAAGATGTTTGCAATTATAGCTGGGTTAAAAATAATTAAAATATTCACTTTTTATCTTGTGTTCTTTACTTTTATGCCCATCACATACATTTCTCACTTAGTTTAGAGTAGTATAGATAAACTACTCAATTAACATTCTTTTCAGTATTCACTTTTACTTCCTATTTCTAATGCATTAATTAATGGTTTTGTTTGTTTTCGCAAAGTCTGTCCTGATCAGGATATGAAAGAAAGGGAAATACCAACAGGTTTTGTTTTTTAAATAGAGATTGCCACTTTCTTACTTTTTACAGGGATAGTGGTCATTTCAAAATACCACATTTGACTCCTTTGTTGTTTTAAATTGATTCTGAGGTTTTGTCACCCAGGAGATGAAAGCTGGTTTGCTGAAGCAGCGATCGAGCATCCATGTTAGACCAGTTTTTACAGTGCTTCTCTATGTCTGAAGCTGAGTGAGACCATTTGTCCTAGTTTGCCAGCTATGGTATGTGGGTTTCAAGGTCTTAGTGTTTTTGAGTTAGCCACGTGCAGGGATGAGGAGCAAGACCCCGACACTTGACCCAGGCTGGCCGACGGGTTTATTTCCTACTATGAACATCGCATTCAGTATAAATTAGTAAGTTTGATGAGCTGTCTCCCTTGATGTCAGGGGTCCAGAGAGCTAGTTGCCCTGGTGCTGGACCCCTGAGGCCCTCCCTTCCTTCCAAAGCCATAGTGCTCGAAGTGCCCAACATTTGTTGCCCATGGCTGGGAGTGCAAAACTTCCTGCTGACAGAATGGGCCCCCTTCCTCCTGAAGCCATTGCGCTCGCAGTGCCCAACATTTGCTGTCCACAGCTGGGAGTGCAAAACTTCCTGCTGATAGAATGGGCCCGGTATAATCTTTGTATATTTTATATTGGTATTGGGATCCATATTGTTTCTTTAGTATTTTTAATGCTAATTATGTAGTATTATTCTACTAAATCTGTTTACATTTCAACCCTTGGCTTTCCTTGTTTTTTCCCTGATTTGTCTTCCTGAGTGGGGAGGGGTCAACAGGTGATAGAATAATTTTCTATACGACAATAAATTGTTGTTGGTTACTCAAACCATAACACTATTCAATCCCCAACTGATACATAACGCAATAGGAAGAGACTAAGCATATTTTTAAGCTGAGAAATGAGTGGCTGAAAAACTATTCCTTACAGGATTAACCCCATGGGGAGAGAACAATAGAAAAGGAATGTCCCAACTTCTCGGGTACAGAGTACAGGAGGTGGTTCAGGAAGTTCTGATCTAGGATTTCTATAAATTCTAGTGAGACATTCTGAACAAGAAGTGCCTGTCTTGATAGTTGAAAAAATGAGAATACTTTGTTCCAAGTGTTATGAAGTACAAAAACTAAAAAGGGTTGTTTCTTTTAGAGCCTGTGAATATATATGATAACATCACATGTATTCATAGCTAAGGTGAAAACAAAACCTCAAGCAACTCAGCATAAATTGTACCTTTTATTTTGGGAGAAGTGCTGTTAGATGCTTTAGTTGATTGATTCAGGACCAGATTTAAGCAGGAAGATCAGCTCTTGATTCTGAAATTGAAAGTTAATTCATAGTTCTTTCTGTTTAAGGAGAAATGCAGATGTTTATGTCAACACAAGAAGTTAGAGGTGCACAGCTAGCACTACAGTTTGGAGGTTAGAATTACGAGTCATCCTCATTATCTCATTTCTAAGATGGACATGTATGAGCCATTACACCTTATTCAGAAGAAAATGATGCAACAATAAATGGAAAGGCCAGTGAGACTGAAAAACCCAGCTTGAGATCTACGGAAAAGTCTAAGAAAATGTCCTTTTTGTGGTGACTCATAGATTTTGTGTAAAAGCTGTTAAGTGAGAATAAGAGGAAGGAAAAACTTTTCCTAAGAAAAAATGGTTTGAATGGCTTGACAGGAAGGGGATAGACAGCAACATCTTTATTTGAGCAAGAGGTCCCTCTCCCCTGGAGGCTAGATGGAACTGTTAATCTCATAAAGGAGATTAAAAAATCTCTTATCAAGAGATAAACTGGTCGGAAACCAGATAAGAAATTTGGTGAGAAAACTAGGGACCCTTGAAGAGTAATGAAGGGATCATGAAGGGAAATGGAGTTCAAGGTGGCCCTGATTATGGGAGAATCTGCATCAGAAACAATTGGGGTCAGCACAGATCCAGACAGAAGAAGATACTTTGCAGGGAGACTCTTGCGCTCTATTCACAATCAGGACTGAACAGGATAAAAAGGTGAAGAATCTGTGTGCCTGTTTCTTGCAGGAATGCACATCATATATGTTTTGGCTGGGGAGCTGAGCCACAGTTTTTGCAGACCTTCTAGATTCTGTGTTCTCTCAGGAGAACGGGCTGCCAGGTCTTAAGACTATGACACATGAGTGTGACAAATGTCACAGTTAAATAAAGGATGTGCCTTTGTTTTACTGATGTGCTACTAAATGTGCCAAAATTTACACGTGTAATAGGCATATTTTACCACTGTGCTATTTGTACCTACACTCACAGTATCTCATTACCTTATGTTCTACAGAGACAGCAGAGTCCCCAAACTACCATATTGACATGTGGTTCAGTGCTGATATGTGCTGTATTAAACACACAGATAAGAATTATTTGACATAACAATTCATAATGAGTGTTGGATCACGTTCAGAATGATTATGTTGTGCCTTGTTTTCTTAACCTCAAAGCAAGTCTGCTTGCTCTTATTTTCTGCTGCTAATGTGATTATTGCACTTTCAATTAAAGTAACTGTAAAAACGATTACTGTGGTTTTTAAAGATTGAGCAAGAGATTTTGAATGACCAAAACTCTCTTAAAATGTGAAAATTCATCTTCATTAGTATATTTTATTGGACACATGATCATATATTTCTTAGGTGTGGATGTATAAATCCTTAACTTCAGACATCTATGTATACAGCCTTGTAATTTGATAAACACATTAAATACTGTTATCCAAAGCATTAACAAATATACTGATACTTTGACTTTCTTTTTGTCCTGAAAGAGTAACAATATCATAACTTCCTAATTCTATTCATTAACATTAGTCTTCTGCTAAAAACTCCCTACTATCCAATAATCCTTCTAGATTTTCTATGAATTTATTTAACTGGTGCATGATAATGGAAAAGAAGTTGTTAATAAAATGATATTTCTTTAGCATTGTACCTTAAAATTGCACCAAGTTCAGCAATGTTTCATTTAAAATGGAATTAGAATCCCTCAGATATACACAAGGGCATTTGGAAATTCCTTTAAAGGAATGACAATATTGTCTCTTTATCAAAATGCAGAAAGTTTAAAAGAGGGGGAATATACTCTTTTTTAAAAAAATTGTTTAAATTTTATAGATACTGAAATAAATTTGGAATCAATTATTATTAAAAAATGTTTAGTCTGCAAATGTTTGATCACAATGTTTTTACCTTAACTTAAATGTTTTTCATTTCAAAACAAATCAGCATGTTATTGTGAGCACTTTCCTTTTTATGGAAAAATGAATGATATATCAGAAAATCCATGACCGGTTCTAACAGCTAGTCATGATATGTTTTTTCATCAGATATTGAGAGTATTACTAATGAAATAATCTTTAAAATGGCATATTTCAGAAGGGATTGTTATAGAAATATGATAATATACTGCTGAAAGCTGAATTAAGAAATAGGAAAAAACAAAGTTAGATCCAGAGGGCTGTTTATCATCATGGTATTAGGTAAAATCCACTGGGTGTCTTTTATCATTTACTATTCATCTATTTAGGTTATCTTCTAGTCGTTCTTTTCAGTCTTGCTGCACTAATACCTTCAGAGCAGTTTCCATCTCTTTCTTTCCAAAAATACTGTTAATCAATATTGGTGTTACTGAAGAGCTTTGTTACAGCATATCCATGTACGCACAAGAGTTACATTTGAAGATATATGACAAAAGAGGATTTTTTTAAAAGCTAGAGAGCCGTTGCTTCCTTTAGGCTATTTCATGTGTGTGGGGGGGTAAGGATAACAAATAGTCTGGCTATAAAATTGCCTTTAATTAGTTGACTCAGTGGCTTCCAACAGTGTGCTACACTGATATGTGGGACTCCCATGTTACAAGATAGACTTTTGAGTCTTACTCCATGCTCCTGGGTAGTCTTAGCGTATCGACTCGCATGCTGTCCTGTGGGAAGTGCAGGCAGTATTACCCAAATAACCATCCCACTGATTTTATTGGCTCACAGGGAAGTCATATACCTTCCCTTCTGAAGAATATGCATAGCTAGAGGTTGGGTGCCCTGACAGTAATAATACTCTGAGTGAAAATCAAAAGGATCTAAAAGTGGAAGGTTAATAGAAATCTTACAGGATAGTTTTATGTTTCTTCATTGAAAACCAAGCCATACGCAAAATAATTAAAAGCAAATTAACTCTTGCTCTATTTTAAATAGCATCAATGACAACCATTGTAATGGTCTAAAAATTGTTTTTTAGAAATTAAAACAATTATTAATCATTCTTCCTACAAACACAAAGGCCCTTCGAAGACTGAAAACCACATTTGAGTATAATTTCTTCACTATAACACTTTTTCATAAAGTTTCAAAAATACTTTGATTTTTGCTAAGTTTGCTGTTTTAATTTCGAAGAAATTATTTTCTGCATTTTCTATTATGGATGTAGGAATTTAAAAAAGTTTCCCACAATTTGTTTTTCATAGAACTAAAATCTAGTGCAAGTCTGGAACATGCTCATTGAAAAAACATAATTAATCCCTGAAAGTGCAACTGCGTGGAATAGTAGGCGGATGCGTGTAGGCTCGGTAGCTGAAGAATTAAGTGAAAAATTTCAGACACAGGACATTACAGTTTCCAATCCTAGAATTCTTTTCACATCTTTATGTCTTTTTTTTCCCCATAATGACATGTATTTCAA
>NW_015090797.1:3803950-3903950 GCF_001431845.1 Calidris pugnax | reverse complement strand
AGCAAGGATGTCTAGAATTTTGTGTAGCCGGAACTAAATCCATAGTTAAGACCTTATATGAAAGCACCTTTTTTCCAAACTTTATCCTATGGTGTGAAGCAAATATGACTATCTTAGTTGTAATGAGCTGTAAAAAGAGACGGTTTCTCAGATAAATGAGACTTAGCCCAGTTGGAGCTGTAAAAATAAGAAACCTGTTCTGGAATGAAGTAAAAGGTCAGTTACTGTACACGAAGCACTGGTGTGATGTGTTCTCATTGATCTACCCTGTGTGAAATTCAGGTCACTTCATTCTGAATGTTTGAGAGTACTTGCTTCTAATGTTGGTCCATTTTCTGGTAAAGCAAACCCAAAACTTGGTGGAATCAGCCTTTGTGAAGCTATCTATCTTGCTGTAAGGGAATCCTTGGGTTATAGAGCTAAATCATAGCTGCTCCTCCTATGTTATCACTGTTTCCAGTTGCGAGGAGTTGGCTGGAACACAAGGTGAAGGAGATGGGATCTGGTCTCAGCTGATGCTACACTTTTTCAGACTATTAGTAGCCTGAGGCAGTTACTCTCAAACTATGTCCTGTGATTAACTCAACTCAATACAGTTCCACAACTGGGAGAGTGCAAAGCACATATATATGGTATCTCTATTCCTTTTGTCCCCGCTTAAACTTCAGTTTCAGGTGGAGAGCCGCAGAAGCAAAATTTTACATTTGAATGTAATTTTAGCTCTGGAATTGAAATTTGTGGTAGTCCATAGATACAAGACTGAATCATTGAATTAGTTTCAGTTACTAGGATTCCAGTCACTGGCACTTCACCAAAGCAATGTAGATGTATCTTTTTCCTGTCGAACTTCAAAACTGCATGACACCTTTGTAATAAGAACCAGATGCTTTTTTCATTTTGTCACAGAATATTAGTTCATGAACAAACAAATTATTTTTCATCTAGGTTCATAGTTCATTGACTTACTGGCATATGAAGTGAGTGGTGTCTACATTGCAGTAAGGGCCTGGAAAACTTTCAAAAACCTCATCAACCTAAATAATTTCTTTATTTCATTTTCATAACTTTACATAAATACCAGAGGAAAAAAAATCAGATCCCAAGAAGGAAAGGTACTTAGGCAACCTTATTTTTCAGTATTTTATGGACACTATTTATAAGTTTAAATAACCATCAAACTGTCATTATGATTATAAGATGATGTCAAGAAACGCATCTATATTAATACTAAATCCATTCCCTTAATTAGCAGGGATCTCAGAAAATTGGAGACACATTGATGTCAGTAGTTTGATCTGAAGCTTCTTTTTATTCACTTTTCTCAACGTAAAGATAAGACAGATGATAATTGTCAATTGCAATTGTTACTCAATAATGATTTATAGAACATGGTTAAACCACTTGCCGTCAAGGAAAATTAAAATTTTCTTAGAAAGACATTGTCTTCAGTAGAAGGGAATAAACCCCTGTCTTTTACCAATTGAGGAAATATTCTTTAAAGATGTGAAAACATCTGCCTTTTCATTATGAAATTTTAATTCTAGAGCTTTACACAATTGCTTAGAACTAAGTATTTTAAATATCTTGTCTAAATGATAATTTAATTGATTTGTGGGGGAGTTTCTTTGTTCCAGAATGCAACTTTCTAAGTCTGGCAAGTTGTACAGAGTGCAAGAATAACTTAAACTGCTAAAAACCTCTTTACTATATGATTTATGTTCTGACCCCATATTCAAAGGCAAGACAACTATGCAAAGGTAATTGCAGTTTTATTGCTATGGCTCACATACTACGGACAAAAATAGTACTCAGTCTTTTTTTGAATACTTCTATTTTATATGCTGTGTCTCTTCAGAACTGAACCTGCCGTCATATGATAGAGCAATTTTAGTTACAATAATTTTAAACTATCTGATTAGATAATTAGGATTTGAAGTCAAAATGGCTTAAATGGCAATCCATTGATGAAAAAAATGGGTCACAATGGTTTTGCCAAAAATCTTTTTGATGATTATATCATCAAACCTAACATCATAGGGTAGTATAAACGGTTGCCTGAGGCCAACCAAACTCAGCAAGTGGTTCAACAAACAACCCCAAAACTACTTTACTGGGGTTTGTGACAGTGAAATCACACCCCCTAAATATCAATTTGAGGTGGAGATAGTCTTATAGTAATTGTATTGAATTATTGGTCAAAAATATGATCAGAGGGCTGGAACACCTGTCTTATGACGACAGCCTGAAAAAGTTGGGGTTGTTCAGTATGGAGAAGAGAAGGCTCCAGGGAGACCTTATAGCAGACTTCTAGTATCTAAAGGGGGTCTACAGAAAAGAAGGAGACAAACTTTTTAGTAGAGCCTGTTGTGAAAGGACAAGGGTTAATGATTTTAAACTAAAAGAGGCAAGATTTAGACTAGATATAAGGGAGAATTTTTTTTTACAATCAGGGTGGTGAAACGCAGGCACAGGTTGCCCAGAGAGGTGGTAGATGCCCCATCCCTGGAAACATTCAAGGTCAGGTTGAATGGATCTCCAAGCAACCTGATCTAATTGAAGATGTCCCTGCTTATTGCAGGGGAGTTGGACTAGATGAGCTTTAAAGGTCCCTTCCAACCTAAAATGTTCTATGATTCCATGATTCTATATTCTCTTGAAAGAGAAGCTAATGAAGAATATAAGTCTCAGTGGAGAAAGAACTGTGGTTAAAGTCTTTCCTTTAAAATTTGATCATTAAAATTTAAGATATATCAAAGAAATGAAGCTTTGATAAAAAATGAGTATGTGATGTTAAAGAATTCCAAATAGATATGTACTTAAATTTATGTGTTGCAAGACTCATAGAGTGTATTGTCTCTTGTTAGAGACAATCATCAATGTAAGTTTATGAAAAGTTTTTGATTTTTGATTTTTGATTTTTTTTTTTTTTTTGAGCAAACATGCCCTTCACATTAGGTCACCGTTCAGAAGCCACACTGAATCTAGAAGAAGAAATTTGTAGCTAGGCAACAACAGTGTTTTGTTGTGGCCACAAGTGATGACTTTTAGTTTATTATATAGTCTGAAGAAGAAAAGATGTTTTGATTTTATATGAATAAATTGATATCATTAGTACCATCTGGAATTTATTGCACATAACCCCCAAATTTAGTGTATCTAGTAAAATACAAATTCTGAAATACTCTTTATTGAGTTGGATGTATAGAAATATCTCCTCCTATTCCCTGCTATTTCCCATAGTGGGTCAACAGCGTGTTCAATGTAGAACTAAATATCGCATCACACCACCTTGCCTTTTCTATGGAAAAGAGAGAAGTTGACGCAGAACCTGTTCTTAACTCCAGCTCCAAAATGGGATCCTGCTAGCCCTCCAATAAGAGTGCTATGTCTAAAAGACATGGATAGGAGGTATTTAGAGTGTTGGGCATTGAGATGTAAGCCCACTCCAGCAGAATTGCCTTGTTCTTCTCGATGAAGGGAGCAGAGGTTTTGATAAATTGCAAGGTGGTCATTTTCTGCTCTTTCTATCCACTTTGAACATGAAATAAGAATGTGAGTATTGATTCTTGTAGCTAGGAAGAAAAGGATTTTTAGGAACGTACTTCTTAAGACGTGTCCTGATTAAGTCATAGGCAGTAGCTATACAGATTATACCTGTTTCTGCATTGCAAATAAGCCCCATAGGAATACAAGGGGTTATTTCAACTCAATATATTGCATATGCCAGTGTATTTGATTTTAGTACAAAACAAATTAAACTGGTAGACAGGAAGAAAAGAACACAATTCTACAGTTCTATTACTTGATGATACTGTCTGCCTGCTAAGGAATGAGGGAAAAAAATTCCTGTATATTCTGTTTATATTCATTCATGGAAAATAATAATCTGTGTAGATGAGTGATTTATCTGTCATATTTTCTAACACTGCAATTCCAGTCCTGGTAGTTAGATCATAACAAGTTTGTTAGTTGAGACTTGTGTATGTGGCATATGGAATGCAAAACTGTCTAGTCATCCACCAGTATTCTGTAGTTCCACAGTCTTTAAGCATTTTCAGTCAGCCAAAATTTTCTATTATCAAAAATCATTTAACTGCATGATTTACTCAGGTTGATTTCAGTAGCTTAAATTTCCCAGCAAAATGTGTCCCTAAGAGGAATGAATGGTTAAATTAGCTGAAATAGCACTTTTGAGAAACCGAACAGGTGTGATTTGAATACACATTTTACATAGATGTTAATAGCTGGGCAGACCTATGCTTTCTTAATAGAAATAGAAATCATTATTTAAATCTTATTTAAATTTGTTTAATTTGCCTTTGGCTTTTTAGCTAGAACATACCATGCCTTTTTGTTAAAGTACTTTGCTTTTTTTTGGAGCAATAGTGGTCAAAAGCCATTATTACTGTTTGATCATGTCAGAGATTAAAGTAGTTGCAAACCATTTTGCATGTCAGTGAGCACAGGGATGTTCCAGTGCTGGTAAATAGGGTTTTAATAAGCACATCATTTTTCAGTAGGCAGCGGTACAGAGTAGTCAAATAAGAATTAAAAAGAGTTTGCCATTTTGGAAGTTTGGGTTTTTGTACAGAAGGCATGATATCATCTGATAGAAATGGATTCTGTTACTGTAGATCACAAGATTAAGAAGTCAGAAGATTGGCTGGAAGCCTTTTTTTCTTTTTCCACTAAAACCTGAAAATTCCTACTGACTTCACTGAGAAAATAATGAAAATCTAGATTCATTGTAAATATTATAAATCTAAGACTATGATACCTTTTTCATGGTTTTCCCTACCATCATTTTTTCAGGAAATCTTTTAGCTATGGTAGAATAGAAGACTGTATCTTCCCTCCCTAAAATCTATGCAGCCTCATTATCTTCAGCAGAAACTTGTTTTTTAAGTAGTTTTTTTTTTCCCCCATTTCTTTAATGTTTTGCATGTTGTGTTTATCCAGGCCTAAATTTACTTTAACCTACAAAGATAAAAGGTAAAAGCACAAGGAGTTCCCAAATGAAGTGGAAGGGTTTTACTCTGTTGCAAAGATCACCATTTACAGCTACCCTTATGCAGAAGCATGTACTGATACTCAGTTCCCTTCTTATCATTCCTAAGAGCTTTTCACACTTCAGTTTCCACAAATGCAATTGTTTTGGTGCAATAAGGTTTAGAAAACCACTGTTGCATAGTGATATTCTTCTGCGCTGGACAAGACAATACCTAGTTTTTAAAAACATGCCGGATTAAAAAACCTGTCACAAATAAGGGGAAATGTTATATTTTGGATTTTTTAAGCCAATATTAAAAAATTTCTGGGATTCCTCCATTTAGCACAAATGCTCAACATATGTTTTAACATTTATTAAGTTGTGTATTTAGGCTGTAGCCCTGCAATGAGATTTATTCCAGCTGAATCATAAACTTGGAGAGCACCATCTTAGAAACCTACATTTACATTATAAATTTACAATAGCAGACCATACAATTCTGCACACTAACAAGCTGAATACCAGAAATTTTAGTGTTAATTTAGTTGACATATGAAATCTAAATATCACAGAATAGTTTCAGGTGACTAAAAACTTTGTCATTTAGCTTAGATGAATTTGAATGGATTTATAAGCAGAAAATTAAATAGATACAGAAAATCTGAAATTTAAAATTAGTGTCCATTCAATAAGGATATTTTAGTGCACAACTTTTAATTGCTTACTATTTATAATAATAATAAAAAAAAAGTCAAATCAGTCAAATTGAATATATAAGTGTATTTTCTGTCATGTTAAATGTAAACTGGAATGCGTATGCTCACAGGAAATCTGTAGGCTATCCCATACCCATTACTGTTCCTTAACAACTGAAATTTTATAAGATGCATCTGTATGGAATGATAACAAAATGGTTTTACCATAAACTGGTGGATGGTGTTGGGGGTTTTAGATTATGGATATTTTAAATCCAGTTAATATTCTTTATATATTTTGTTTTCTGTGTTTTATTTCTATATTTTTGGTGTTCCTTATAAAGTACTCGTGAAAACAGTTACATTTGCCACTTCAGCACTGCAATTATCTTCCCTTAGTGATTTTATCACATATGTGTTTAATATCAGGCCACTGGGTCTGAATATTTTAATATAATTTAAAATCCATAAATAATTTAATAATGCAGAAGATATTGTCATTTGTATATCCATAAAATCTGTGTGTATCTAGGCAGTGGACTTTACAAGACAGTTAGACTTCAGAACCTTCTACCTGTACGATATGTATGGTCACAGAAACCTCAGTTTTAACAATGAAAAAAATTTAATGCAGATTTCTTTTTTCCCATTCTGACTGCTGGAGTACATTTTCATGTCCTATATTCTGACCTGTTTTCTCGAAAAGCTCTTCTAATCTAGGACTGCTTAAAGCTGTTGTAAAATATCAAATGGTACTGCTTACATCAGCACAGCCATTTCCAAATGAAAACATTAACATTATCCAATACAAAAATGCTACTATTTTTTTGCCTGTTGAACCCAAAACAGTTTATTATATATTATATTAAAAATACGTTTGTTTTTATAGTTTGATACCTGAGATCCAGTGATTAGGTTTTGAGTGGCTATCATCACAGATAACCATTACCTCTATTAATACAATATTTTTTTCTTAGATAGGTCTAAAATTCTGCATTAAAATTCCAGTGGGAGGATAAGGAAAGGACTTTGGAAGCTTCTTTGGATTAATTTTAATTTATTTAAAACAAATATTTCAAATTTTCATAGAATGATATGAGATAGAAAGTTGTAACTTCCTCCTGTGATGTAAGTACAGATAATTCCAACTATGTATTGTATAATTCTTCTATAATTATTCTTACTTTCAATTGATTTCATGCCCACAGATCTCTTGCAGATTGTCTAACCAGATTGGTTAGACAAGTACAAGTACAGTGCATTTGAGGACTGATGAGATTTTTCGTTAACATCAGTGGTAGTGCCACCACTACGCTACCTTTGTTCTTGATTGGTGGTATAAAAATAACAACTTGTTTTGAAAAAGATATTTCTGAAGGTTTATTGACCATAGAGTTTTCCCTAATATTTTCTTTTGTCTTGGCTTTGGAGACTCAAGACTACGATAACGCTGTCTTCCATAACAGCAATGAAAACACCTGGCAGATTATTTGTAATTCTAATCAGTTTTTAAACTATTGGCCTTCATTACACAGCCCACAGAGTGCTTGTGGCCCACAACATGTATAATTGTAACCCACCATAAATTAGTAGCATGGCCTCTATAATTTAGTGTTGCAGAAGCTATTGTTTATCCAAAAGAACATTGTTCCTGTGAAAAGACGAGTTACTTCTAATATGTATACTAATTACTGAAAATTATTGTATGACAATTGGATGTCCTCAGCCAGTCATGACAAAGAAATACTGTCAAGTTGTCAGCTCATAAACCTACTTCTTGAAGCTGAGGCACTGGCGATAAGTAAGCTCATGTTTTGAATAGAAGTTGAGTGTCTCTAAAGCTGTATTTTATGGATTCACGGATTTAACAGAGTTGGAAGGGACCTTTAGAGATCATCTAGCCCAACTCCCCTGCTAAAGCAGGGTTGCCCAGAGCACATCACTCAGGACTGCATCAAGGCGGGTCTTGAAAATCTCCCGAGAAGGGGACTCCACCACCTCCCTGGGCAGCCTGTTCCAGGGCTCTGTCATCCTCACCGTAAAGAAGTTCTTCCTCATTTTTGAGTGGAACTTCCTATATTCCAGCTTATGCCCGTTGCCTCTCATCCTATCACTGGAAACCACTGAAAAGAGTCTGGCTCCACCATCTTTCAACCCACCCTTTAGGAACCTGTAAACATAGATAAGGTCTCCCCTCAGTCTTCTCTTCTCGAGGCTAAAGAGCTGCAGCTTTGAGCCTTTCCTCATAAGGGAGATGCTCTAATCCTTTAATCACCTTAGTTGCCCTACGTTGGACTCTCTCCAGTAGTTCCCTGTCCCTCTTGAACTGGGGACCCCAGAACTGGACGCAGTATTCCAGTTGTGGCCTCACCAGTGCAGAGTAGAGGGGGGGAATGACCTCCCTCGACCTGCTGGCCACACCTTTGTATTCTCCCTATGCAGCCCAGGATTCCATTGGCCCTCTTGGCAACAAGGGCACATT
Organism: Calidris pugnax; assembly: GCF_001431845.1. NCBI lineage: Eukaryota > Metazoa > Chordata > Aves > Charadriiformes > Scolopacidae > Calidris > Calidris pugnax. The sequence continues at coordinate 3,895,783 of NW_015090797.1, read as the reverse complement.
GCTGGCTCATGGAGATCCTGCCATCCACCAGGACTCCCAGATCCTTTTCCTCAGTAGTACTTCCCAGAAGATCCTCCTCTATTGGTACCTGGGGTTCTTCCTCCCCAGGTGCAGGACCTTACATTTGCTCTTGTTGAACCTTCTTCTTGTTCTTCTCTGCCCAGCTCTCCAGCCAGTTCAAGTCCCGCTGGATGGTGGCACAGCCCTTTGGAGTGTCGGCCAGCCTTCCCAGTTTGGTATCATCAGCAAACTTGCTGAGGATACACTCTGTGCCCCCATCCAGGTCATTAATGAATATGTTGAACAGGACTGGGCTGACTATTGACCCCTGGGGGACACCGCTGGTTACAGGCCTCCAACTTGACCCTGCTTCATTAATGACAACCCTCTGAGTTCTGTCACACAGCCAGGACTCAATCCACCTCACTGCCCCCTCTTCTAGCCCACACTTCCTTAATACTTTTCTTTGTAACTTCATTGCTCAATTTTTAATTGTGCCATTTCTTTATTTCTTTATTATAGTTATGCAGTGGTGGCCAGCTTAAGAGGAGTAAGTCGATTTGTAGGGAAGGATACTGCATTCCCAGCCTGTTATGTGCATAAGTATATAAAATTCAGAATGTCTATTATGTCACTGCATGTTCACCAGCCATGAGTGCATTTCTGGTGATAGGATAGGAGACTGAATGTGAGGCTACTGGGAAGTGATGCAGCAGGGAGTAGGCTGTCAGATCACTTCATGTTGCCTACGTCCCCATAGTTTAGAAGCGTATGAAGCAAGTGTTAGGAAGGTGCCATGTTGCCAGAGTGGTTGGTGCTAGAACATCTTTGCAGTCAAGAAGGAGGATGTGACTCCCCAGGCTTAAAATCACAGACTTATTCAGGTTTGAAAAGCCCTTGGGAGGTCTGCAGTCCAACCTCCTGTACAAAACAGGTCAACGCTAAATTTAAACCAAACTGCTTCTCCCTGGACCTTGTTTCTTTCTACATCTTTATGAATGTCGATTTGTAACTCTTAAAAAAACAAGTCTTCTGTATTCCTGTGCCACAGGGCTGTGTGCATTGGGTACAACTGAATATAAAATCCCAAGGATGTTAACTGGATTGGTTAATTTTTGTTACTTATGTTGTCATATATCTGGATTGATCTAGAGGTGCTGAAAGCTTTACTTAATTTAAAGTAGCATAGATATTTTAAAGCCTGACTTGAGCATTATATAGGCACTTGCATATTATGCCGTCTATAACTTGAAATAAATAAAATGAAAATAATGGGTTCCTGATTTCTCTTTTTATTACATTATTTGTTTATTTTATGTTATTGTTTGGCATAGTTAAGGAGTATTACCAGTATGAGACTGCACATGTTTTCAGAATTTATTTTTTTTCAGAGTTCTAATAAATGCTGATGTTAACTTCCTGAGGTTTTGTTTGTATTGTCCAGTATGTAAAAAAGTTAGTATTTTGCATTAACTTTATAGAGGACAGATATGTAAAGTAAGACAAACTTGGGAAAGCAAAATAAAATCACAAATGACATTTAGTGGGAAAACCATGAAAGGGAATTGTCTTTAATTAGTTCACAGTTGGAGATTTGTTCATACTGCTTATTTTAGTTAAGTCTTTCGTTGGGGAGAGAAGAGCTATTTAACTTTCAGGATCCTTGGAGGGGAGAGGACCTTGAAACACTTACCATATATGTTTCTCACACATGCCTTCCAACATATCCTTTCATTTATTTCTGTAGCCATACTATACTACCTATAAATATATAAATTGTTATTTTAACCTATAAAGCTTACCATTTGTGTTGAAATTAATTTGGATTATTCTCAAAATAGTGCCACAGGAGAGAACTTTAATGTCCATGTCTCCCTGCTGTTACACTGAAAAGCAAAGGTTTTATAGCAGAAGAACCTGTCCTCTTGGCTTAGCAGTGGTTTGGAGTATTTGCTTCTAGCTCAGCAGATTCTAAGATATCCATCCTTAGAATCAATTGTTAATGTGGCCTTTCACGTCTATCAAACCAAATGTATCTAAATAGACAAAGATGCTTTGCTCCAAAACAGAGAGAGATTCTACTCTGTCTTGTATGAGATAAAGCCCAAAACCTCATCCAAAATTCTGAACACTTGTTTCCTGGTAGCTGTCTTGCCACATCCATGCATTCAATAGTGAGAAACTCAGAAGCCACCAGTTCTTTCTTGGCATAGGCAGGAGAGGAGTTGTTATTGTTTTGTTTGCAATCAACTCTTCAATGTACTTTTACATCAAGGGGGTTTTTTTCAGCAGAAATTTTTCTTTTGCTCTGATAGTAAACTTATGAGGATGTGATAGAGCAGAATTAACTGAAAGCTGGTTTAAATGAGTTGAAGTTTTGAAGAATAATAGAATTTGAAAAATAGTACAATTAGAAACTGCTAAGTGTGGTTTGTGCTGTTGGGGTAAATATTTATATGCCAGTGTATCCAAGAGTCAGTTACTTGTAGCAGTCTCTTTAGTTGTTTAGTGTTTTTTAAATATTTCTATTAGATTGCTGACTGTTATGAAGTTGAAAAACTTATTCTGGTTTTTTTTGCTAGTTTTTTGCTAAGTTAAGCCCTGACAACATTTTAGAATATTTATTTGCACTTGTAAATAAATATTTACTTCTCTGCTGAGAATAGAATTGTGGTTTTGCTCAATGTGCCTTTCTTAAAACTATCCAAGATGAAAACGGGTTACAAAGATAGAAATTATTCTAATTATGCTTCACTGACAGATGTCCATCAGTGGCGACTAGTATATTGAAAGATTGGAAATCTTGATTTTTAATCCTGACATGATACTTAATGACATGGATTTTAAAGTCGCTTTAACTTTTAATCTTACTATCTTATCTCATCCTTCTTCTGTTAATATTTTTTGAGATTTCTTATTCTTTTGAAAGCATAAACAAATTCAGAAAAAGATTGTATATTCAGAGAATACCATAATGGATCATTTTCAGGCTTTCAGTGATGATCTTTTGGATCCCACAAGAGCAAGAAGTGTTTGTAGTAAAGGTAGACATTTATCTTGTACCTACAGTTCTAGATATGAAGCTCAAAGTATCTTAAAAAGAATTTTTTGGTCTTTTACTTTCTCTTTGTTACATTTATCTTGTACCTACAGTTCTAGATATGAAGCTCAAAGTATCAAAGCTCAAGAATTTTTTTGGTCTTTTACTTTCTCTTTGTCGTAACCAATGTTGAAACTATTTTTGATACAATGAATGTGGAAACAGTATACACACAAAGGCAAGGTTTAGTACTAATATTCTATCTTGACAGCAGCGATAAAAACTGGGAGGCTATGCCTCATTGTTTAGTGACAAAATTAATGACTATTATTATCCATCTTTCTCTTCACCTTTCTTTGCATCTACATCTTGAGTACTGTGAACTGAAAATTAAACTCAAAAATTAGACATTACACAGAGGCATAAAAGAATACTTTCTAACAAGTTCTGGATTGTAATTTTAACATATTAGACATTTAGTTTGAATTATTTTTTAAAATAACAAAAAGGTACTTGAGTGGGGGGAGAAAAGCAGCTCCTATAGCTCTCATGATATGATCGACGAGATTTCAACAATCTAAATTATTGATACCACCAATTTTGTAGATAGTCAGAAGTCCATAGTGTTAGCATCCTTAGATATTAACTAGGGATGGTAAATGCTTTCACTTTTAGTAACTTGAGAAAGTTTGTATTGTTTTTTCTAATCTTTACACTGCTATAGAATAGATCATTCAAGAATCTCCCTTTCAGCCTTGAATGGCTTAGCTGAAGATGGCTACAGGTCTTGGTACCACTTCTGTTTAGAAAAATCCATGTTTAGTTAAGGGCCCTTTTGATTCTTTGGTGTGTAAGAAGTTGTGTTACTTTTTTTTGAGTGCTGTGATGTCTTCCAACTTGTACTAAATTAATCAACATAAAATTTATTTAATTATGTGATGTCTTTTAGCCTATGTTGAATTTGAACTTTGATATAATTTTTGCTAGAAGTGTTTTGTCACATCTTACACCATCCTTTCACTGATTTGGATTTATCTTCCATTTTTTCACTTGTTAATGGCAAGAACTGGAAGCTCTGTGTTAAAATAATAAAGATAGTGACAACTGAACAAGAAAACTGTTGCAAAAAATACAGAAAATGTAAGAAAATATATGTCATTTTGTGTTCTCACAATTAGATTGCAGCTATTTGATGGGCTAGTAGGGTGGGCAGAAAGTACCTAATTAACAAATGAAGTGATAGGAACTGTACCCAAAATTAGGTATGGGTTGGACATTGGGGGATATTTTCAGTCCGTAGCATGGAACAGAAACGGTTAGTCCATCACTTTTTATCAAGACTGTGAAAGGTGTTTTATTATTCTGCTGTTCTTTGCTCTCTTTTGCAGGATGCTATTCTTTTCATGGATTATGGAAGTATTTTAAAGAGACTAAACTTCTGTGTTACAACGTTAACCATTATGAATCTTCTCACAAATGCTGTTTGACTACTCTTTAAAAAGTCTATAAATCGTAGCTATGCCCACATGTAGGAAATTCCTAGAGAACCCCAAAACACAAGGCAGCCTTTTGTGGCAGCTACTTGAATAAATAGGATGAATAGATATTGCTTGTTCAAGTGCTTCAAGTAGCGTCTGCACAGTTGTGCACTCCGTGGCCACTGTGTCAACCTACCATGAATGTTCTCCCCAGTTTTTTTCCTAGTTTTCTCAGAATAGGTATGAACCCCCTCTTCCACAAGGTTTAAGCAGCATAAAGGGGAATATTTTCAATTAAAGCACATAAACAAAAGTCAGGACAAATTTCTTCCTTCTCTGATACTGGTTCTCTATGGCCTGTTGCACATAATTTGGGTGTACATATTGTTATTAAAATTACCAGAGTGTTAAGGAGGTGCCATATAAATCAAGCATTTACAATACCATACCCATTTTCTGTCATTTTAGGTGTCTTGATAGAGTGCAGTGAACTACTGGGTACAGGAAAATTACTTTTGTGTTAATATGGTATTTTTATACTAGTTTTTTCTCAAGTGATATGATTTTTGAAGTCTTGTAATAAAGTAAAGGAGATTTTGATGTACAAAGAATGGATTAGGAAACATAATGAATATTGAAAGTCTGTTGAGTGACCCTTTCGTTATGCACTTGTATTAGATGCTAAATGTCAGTCAAAATTAGGCTACCTAACTGAAAAAAAACCCAAAGTCTTTAAACATAATTTTGCATTTTCACTACTGCAAAATAACTATCTGTACAGAAAAGAAGTAAGGGGAGGAAATAAAATGAAAGACATATCCAATACTATCTCCAAATATTCTAGAAGGAAGATGGAACATTGGGTACCCAATCTACCTTTTAGGGTTCATTTGTATTCACTTACTGCATAATCAAAAAGAGGTGTAAATAAAGAACCCTAATCAAACAAATATATTGATTTGCTAGAATCTTACTCTGACAGGACAAGTGCCTGTTTGAGCTTATCCACAAGCCTCAAAAACCAATTATATTCTGGTTGAATGTCCTGAGGTGGAAGTTAAGAACAGAGGGAAAGTTTTGGATAGATACATTTGTTATTTTCCCTTTTTTGTAGCTTTGTTTCCAATTCTGTTACCAATTATTCTACTCTGTGCTTGGTTGGGATAAGGTCATTTTATACTTTATTTTTGTCTAGTCATAATTGATGTTATATAGTGGTCTGACAAACCCCAAATACTTGATTTCTGCAAGAAACTTGAGCTATGTGCCATGTTCATTAATCTACTTCTGTAGTCCTTACCATGCAACATGCATCATGCAGATAGGTTGGGTGATTTACAAGAGGAAAGCTGACTCCAGCATCAGCACAGGCAATACTAGATGCCAAGGTTGCATAAAAGACTCTTTGTTTGTAGATAAAACAATGTTCTTTGGGCAAATAGCAGGCAGTGGAAAGACGGCTTTTGCCTGTCTGGAGGGCTATTAATATGTTTTAAACTGTGATAGACAAAGAAACAAGATTATAATGCACATGTCTGGGAATCTTAGCTAAAAAAGAGGATGAGAAAATTCTTCAGGGATGTAGCAGATACTGTCTAAATAATTTTGGGGATGTGTTAGAAAAAGTGGTTTGGTTTGGAGTTTGGTCCTTACTGTGTAACTTCTATTTGCTTCATTGTTATTAACTTACTCTGCTTGACAATTCAAAGAAAATCTAAATTGCTTAAGTGGAGAGGTTATGAAGGACATTTTTATTTAGAGTTATGAAAGCAAGGAGTATTTCGGATCTTCTCAGGCAAATTTCTTCCATTCCCTGCTAAAGATCTGGTTCCCAGACAACTCACTGGTATCTACTAAAGTGATGTGATTGTATGTATTTCTTTCTCACTGTTACATGCTCTATAGGAGATCATCAAAACACTTAGTTAATAGGACTCTGTTTGCTCCAAATTGGTTTAATCATTCTGAGATTTTAGTCTTAGTAATTTCTCCTACCAGCTGATCTAGAAACTCCAGGTTAAAGGTTACCATCAAGTTCTCCATTCAAACCCCAAACTTTCAACTTTGACAGAGCTGAATTACTGTGCATGGTTTAGCTGCAAGACATAGTGTTAGCAAGACATTCAGTAACTGTTTCTGGAAAACAGAAAGGAATACTTAGGCCCTGAAATGGAAGAAGTTTTACTTATGGATGTTGATTAAAACCTTGCTTCCGTCATTCTTTAATCTTGAACTGTCTGCTCTCACTTGAATTTCTGAACTCTGTTTTGTGAAAGTGCTGTAGGCAGCAATACTCACAGATGAGTTAGCACTACAAATATTTTTGGTATTTCTGCATATGAAAATAGAGATTTAAAATACGTTAGTGAGCTAATTCTGTGGGACTGTCACCTTTAACTTGAATTCAGTGCTTACAAAATCTGTAGATATCATTTTTTGGGTCATGAGGAAGTGTTTCTCTATTGTCTTCTTAAGCATTTCCTTTTCTCTGTTTTTCCTTTTTCCTTTTTGGCAGCTGTGACAACTTCAAAAATTATTATGAATATTATTAGTACATTCCTTTCAGAAAGGATTCACAAAATGATAAGTAGTTTTATTAAAATAGATTCATGAGATAAAATTCATATTCAATGAGCAACATTGTCTACTAATGAATGAGGGGGACCATTAACAGGCTCGAAGAAGTTCCTAAAATTTTCTCAGTATATAAATACAGTAAGAACACATCAATTTTCAGTAGAAACAATAAAATAATTATTGTTGATTAGATTCAGTATTTAGAATTCCATGAAGATTCACTTAGTTACTTCTCTAAAGATTCTGTTCCACTGTAAATGCCTGTATTTTGCTAAATACATGTTTGTAATTAATTTGCATATTTTTCAAATGGCGTGTTGAGATAACCTGGTCTTGCAATAAGTAAGTGGTAAGGGAATTTAATAGAGTTGGCATATAAAGAAGGTTCATTTCCCTTCCCTTCTCCATTTTCCCTTTCAAATAAGAAATTGGAATGCTTTAAGATTTGAATAAATGAAATTAGTAGTTACTTTTCAACAAAGTATTCCTTCTTTATTGTACTCTCAAGTTCTTTATAAATTGTCCTTCTGCCGTAGCATTTCTTATTTTATTCCTCCAGGATTTCAAGAAGCTGATGTACAGCTTTATGTGCAGTGATTACTCCCCTATTGCACTGAAACTTTCCATCCCAACTTACCTCTTGCAGGGGGTTATTAAGCATTGGAACTGGCTGCCCAGGAAAGTGTTGGAATTGTCATCCATGGTGGTATATAAAAGATGGATAGACATAGTGCTTAGAGAGACGGTTTAGATATTTTTCGTCAGTGTTAGGTTGACGGTTGAATTAGATGATCTGAAAGGTCCCTTCCAACTTTGGGAATTCTATGGTTCTAAAAATTACCACTATTGAAGATAGCTTTATGTTTCGGTCCAGTAAACTATAGCTAAAAAAGAGTATCAGTCCTGACCCTGGATTTTCCTTTTTACAAATTTAAGAATGAGAACAGTGATGAAGTACTTTCAAACCTACATAAAAAATATACAAGAAAAGAAAAAATACAATCTCACAGATATCAACTCCAGGCTATCAGGATTGAGTGATGGTAAGAAAAAAGAAAGTTTATAGGGAAGAACAGACATGTATACAAGATAAAAAGTCAGGATGATTTTACCTGCCGAAAGGGGTCAGGATAATAGAGCCTTTTACTGCAAATGGAATGTAGTATAAATGTTCAGGAACATTCTATTGCTTTATATGTTAACATACTAAAACAAACTAACAAAAAAATTCCCCCAAACCCAGCAGCCCATATCTGAAACTAAAATTTCTGCTGGGAAAAACTGGATTTTAAAATTTTTCAATATACTTTAACTTGCATTTCTAAATATTTGAAGTTTTTCTAAATGTGGAAAGCTCTGTTTCTTAATTTGTTTCTTTGTCTCCTCTCCTTCAATCTATAAATAATTGCTATATTTTTATAGAAAAGGCTGATATGAGTAAATCTAAACACAATCTTTAGTTGAAGACCACTACTTTGTAAGAATTTAATTGTTCTTATCCCTGGATATATGACTGGTTTTAAGCAATTTTTTGAGACACTAAGCACTGGAAATGTGTATTCCTTATGAATTTAAGCAGAAATTATGAACATTCACAGCTTTCATTGCTTTTTTGGTGGCTGTCAACCCTCACTTTTAGTAAAAATGAGGCCTCTACTCTCTCTGGTCCTGTGATCTTTTAAAAGTCATGATCTGAGATATCCAGATGAAAATATCGACCATCCAAGTACAATTGCAAATTATTATTCAAGTTTTAAAGAATATTAAATATCAGAATTAACCAAAGAATTTTAATTGCATTGCTTAGAAGGTATTGCTAGGGTTCTTTTTCTAATTTAAAAGGACTAAAGTATGTATCATTTTATCTACTATGCTATAAAGCGATTAATAATATTTTGGAGGACAATAGGACCTGAAAGTGTAATATTTAACTTTGCTTCCTGTATAAAGAAGACCAAATCCTTTATTGTTTATTTTTTTTTGGCAGCATGACTTTTTGTAAAAGGCTGTGTGCTTGAAATAGATTTTATTTATACACTAATACACTGTATGAACTTTTTTTTTAAAAATTAAATCTGCTTCTGATGACAGTTTTCAAACACCTTGTACTTATAAAGGTAAGTTCAGCATACTTTCTGGTTTTTTCCTAGAAGAATATTCTTTCAAAAGAAACCCAGGAAAACTATTAGTCACCTTTGCAAATCATAAGCTTACGTAAATTACACATGAACTAATATACTATCAAACCTGTCATTGCATTAGTAATAAAAAGACTATTGTGTAGATGTATTTGATATAACTAGAATTAGGATCACGTGACTGAGGTTATATAGATTAAACACTAAGAGTGTTTTTTTATTGCTTTTTTGAATTGATAATCCAAATCCTAATACATTTTTAATGTTCATCAAGCCAGTTAATTATGCTGTAGGATTTTTACAATATTGTGTAGCCCTATGAAAGAATTGATGAAACTGAAGAAAATAAAAATTTTCATTATTTTGTAGTGAAAATGTTATTATTTAGAAATTTTTGTAATGGGACCTTATCCAAATTGTAGTCTTAACAGATGGGATCTTGTTGGGGTTCCACATATTTAGTTATTTAGGACTTTAGTAAACAGTGATTTTATCCAGTCTGTGATTGGAACAGATGTGATCTTATCAGGGTTCCACTTTTTTTCAGGAGCATAAAATTGCCATGATTTGCTGTACAGTGCTATAGTTTACTTTTGTGCTTTTAGAACCAGAGTCCTTTTTAGCCAGAATTTGCCCTTGGGTCCTAAAAACATCATAATAGGGAGTTAATGTTTTATTCTCTATTAATCCCATTAAATCCTTTTAATATTAGAGCATGTGTTGCTTTATAGCATTAACTAGTGTCTTGCACTCAACAGTATTTTCACAGTTTATGACACTGCTTAGGGCATTAACAAACAGCTGTTTGAATTAAATGAGCAGTTAAGGACCCTGTTCATTAACTCAAAAGTTTCATGTATTTTTAATTCCTTAAATCTAATGGTATTATCACCCTCCAAGAAATCTATCTTTGATTATAATTTGCTGTGACCAGTATCAGTTTGGGTGAGATGAGAGAGGTTATTTTTGACTATAAACTCTATCAGTGGTGAACATCTCCAGTGAATCTGAACTGTCTTCTAACAGTCTTAATCTTTTGGGATATAAAACTTTTAAAGTTGTTTACAGCAGTTGTGTTAAGATTTCTTCCAATTTTGTTTACTGATGACTTCATTTAGCTAATGTAAAGAGGCAGTTGGAACAGAATTATTTGCATTTGAAATGGTGCTATCAGAGGTTTCTGACTGACTCATTTAAAAAAAAGAGGAAAAAGAAAATTGTATTTGGACAGTGACAGAGTGTCTAATGGAGTTCTATGTATCAAGTGTACGTAGACATTTCATAGTTTATACCAGATTTAGATTTGTAAGTTTTTATTCTATTTAAAGTGGTTGAACTTTTCATTTTAACATGGATTCCATGTGGTCTTTATTATGAGAGAAGAAAGATATGTTTTGAACTGAGGCAAATATGTAATTTTATATTTTCAATTTGGAAAAAAAAATCCCTTCTATTATAAATGGCTGTGTTGGCGTGTGCATGTGCGCAAACACATTCAAGATTAATATTAATTAAGTAGGTGCTTGTGGTGTATTTTAGAATTACTCACTTAAGCTTCAGTTCTGCACATTCGATAGGATCACTCGTATCCACGAATTTAAGCATGTGCCTAGATGTCTGTGAAGGCTGCCATGCACTCAATTCAAATTATAGTTGTTATTGGAAAGACCAGCCATGAATTACAGATACTTTCAGCTTGTCTAGCTCTTTAAAAAGTTTTTGGAGTCAACAAAAACTATTCTTTGGAGTCAAACAAATTTTTTGGAGTAAGAATTTCAACATGTGGTACTTCCAAAAAAAAATCTGCTGATCAGTACATTAAAAGGCCTGATAGAGATAGACACGTAAAGTGGACGGTTTCACCCTTTCATCCACGTCAGTATGATGGATTCTTCCAATTAAAAAATGCTGAGTATTAAGTGATGACTATCTCAAGATGTTTAAATTTTGAAGAATATGCACAAAGGAAGTGGGGTTGAATCCTTCACTCTGTATCACAATTATTGTGTTATGTTTGAACTTTATGAGAAGGTGAGGTGAATGTTACAAATTGAATTTATTATAAAACTAATGTTTCTTAGAAACGTAGTTTATTGAGTTTCACCATTTTCTCTTTAGATTGAATATGGAAAAGTTATATAGACAAAATAAAAAGCAATGCTGAGACCTACTAGACATATTCAGCAAGAAACTTGAAGGAAGAGAGAAAAAAGTTATCACCAGCATCACTATGATATACTAGATCCAGTCACTATGAATAGAATGAGAGTTATAGACTGGAAATAGGAAATGCACACAGAGGAAAAGATAAATCTTTCATGAAGTCCAGAAAGCTGATCATCTTAAACAATAGAATTGAGGCAAGTGCAGTTTTAAAAGTACATTGATCATGGGAGAGGATGGAGAGACTAAAATTGCTAGCCTTCTAAAGTAGCTGAGATATCCACAATCTTGATTGATATGTGTAATCTAGAATTGGTGGCAAGAGCCAAGTTTCATCTTTTTTTTTTTTTTTTTTACCCCTTAAGAGCAGCACTTTTCTCTACATCTAAATTTTTTTCTGTAGAATTTTAACTTTCCAGTCAGTATCACTATGGATCCTTCTTTAGACTCACCCATGAGTGCATCTCCTTTTTTTCTATTCACTGTAGTGGATTTTGAAATAATCATCACTTTTAGGTATAAGAACAACTAAATTGAAAATTATTTCCCTGAAATATTTATTATTAATGTTCTTGAACACGAACTAAGGCTAAGAACTATATTTGTATACTGAAGATTAACTCACAAAGCCAAATAAATTATAGAAGTTGTTCTGCCACTCTGATTAGGTTTGTTGCAATGCAAGGATGAATTGTGGCAGATTTTGGAGTTCTGCTGAGTTTTTACAGTCCAAAAGTAATTTACTCATAATTTACATCTCATACTGAAGGAAAAAAAAAGCTCCATGTTTTTGGAATTATGTAATAAAAGCTTTATTCTTTCAAAATCCTGTCATCCATCATATCAAAATCATAGAAATATTGTATCTTTCATTTTAGTGAATCAGCAAAATAGCTATAGAGTCATCTGCTCAACCATTTTCCAAATTCTGCAAGCTGGACACTCAAATGTTTCTGATATATAGATGTTTAGTTCTATAGCATCCCAATGACTTTTATGGAAGAGTTAACTAGTAATAGCTGTACATATATTAATATGGATTTCTCCCTATTTGGATATAAAGATCTGAGTATCAGGATTACTGAGAATAGAAAAATCTACCTGTGCTATCTCAAAAAATATCCTTTCCTGGAATAGCAAGATCCTGGTTTAGTTGTTACCTAAGGAAAAAGATGAGATTACTAGGTGGTAGGCAGAGCTTGGTATCATAAAAACCTTTGCTGTGCATGGTGATTGTTAGTCTCAAATGTTAAATTATCCTTTCCCATATAGATAAAAGACATGCTCAAAGAACATAAAATCTTTTTCAAAGGCAAGGTTAAAAGTATCCTGTCTTTGTAAAAAGTATCCTGTCTGTTGGTAAATCTGGTTGGTCTACACCATAGACAAGGGATAGACCCATAATCATGGATCTAAAGCTGTCAGTACTCTAAGAAGTTTTAAAGTAGTGAACAGGACCTTTTCAGCTCTTGTGACTCAGCCAGATTTCCATGATCTCCTCAGTGAAATTCACCCATAACAAGCTCAGTTTTGGAGATATTTAAATTAATAAATTGTAAACACTTGAAGACAAGAAAGCGGGTAAAAATAACATGATCCAAATTGGTTTTTAAATTCCTTTAAATCTTTCTTGAAGATATCTATTAATGTTTTTTCAATACTTTGGATTGCCTCAACTGATAATGGAAGGAGACCTGTTTGAGAAGCCTAACTGTAAAGGAAGACCTTGGAACTTAAGTGTTCCTTCTATGTATGTTCTAAGATTGATGCAAAAGTGTTTTCGCAGCAAGCAAATTTTTGTATGTTGATTCCTTAAAAAAGACCCTCCAAAAGAAAATGTCAAAGTAGGTCTTTTTAAAGAGTGAAAAAACCATAAAGATCAAGACTATTCATATCCTTACTTAATATTTTTTAATAAATTTCTGTATAACTAAATTCAGTAAAGCAAAATATCCTCTGTTGCAAATACAACTTTATGCACTTAATGAGAATCCAGGCAGAGTATGCTGACAAAATCAGTATCAGGCATCAGTTTTGACTCAAACATTTGACTCAAACATCCGTTTCTGTCCCATATTTTTCATGGAAAACTATATTAGTTAGAAAAACAGGAGGGTCTAAATGCACACTCTACCTTCCAACTTCACTGTTAGAAGAATTCCAAGATTTCATGTGAAGACTAAATTTTTTTGCCATGTTGACTGCAAATAACCACAAATTTGGGACTGGTTTCTTTTTCGATCGGACCTGGATCTGAAAAGAGCCTGTTTTAGGAGCCGGTCTAGCTCATGTCAGTATGACATACATGTTAGTATGACAGAGATTCTTTGCAGTGACGCAGCTCTTTAAGCAAATCTGTAACTTTGCTGCCAATAATTTGCTTGTATTTTAAAAACTTACACTTTCAAAATAAATTAAAAAAATCTACAACACTGTATTTCCTTTCCATAAGGACTTATTTCCTGTTGTCAGCCATATTATTGAAAACGGTTTAAACTTCTTGTATTTGGACAACACAAATCTTCCATCCTCAACCTTGAGGTACTCTACTGCAAGAGTAGTTATAACTATCGCTTTTGAATAATCATTCTTTCTTCATCTTATCTGTGCATGGCACTAGTCTAGGGATTTGGCATTTTGTGCTGATGGTCATCTTGGGACAGCAATTCTGAACTCATTGTTTACTTGATCAGATCCTGATGGCTGGACTAGATGATCTTAAAAGTCCCTTCCAACCTAGACAATTTTATGATTCTATGATCATACTGCATGCTATTCCCCTCAGAATGGGCACTTCACAAGGAAGATCATGTCTGCTCACCAGTAATTATTAAAATTGGCATATATTGGCTCTACAGATCCACACATCCCATCCTTTTTTCCATCTCTTAAGAGTCCTCTAGATTCTGTTCATTATTGGAAGAAAATAAGACTTTCCAGATTACTTCACCCATTTGTGTCTGTGCTGTATTCACATAGTTGTAAGCAGTAAGAGGATACGTGTCTTGAGCTCATTCTTTGAGGAACAAGAGGCAAAACCTTGGAGCTGTGGGTCTGTACAGCAGTTAGGAGACACAATTATTGCTTTACCTAAACAGGTTAAATATCTAAAGACATATTTCCTGTCAGTGTCTGAGCAACTCAAACTGGCACCTGGGTCTTCTGTTTCCTAAACAGTTTATTGGTAACAAAGCCCCTTTGTTTATAGCACACATTAAAAGCAATGAAGACATACCCCACAATGCAGCTTATAGTTATGCTGACAGCAGAATCTTATCCCAGGGAGAGAAAAATTGCACAAGATGAACAACAGAATTCATTTGTAAAGTAGCAAACTCAGTCCTAATGTGATGGAAGCATGAATATGGTGCATGAACAAAAAAAAAAAGAGGACAGTTCCCTCAATAGCTTGGTATATAATGTATTCATTTTTTAGATGTTATATTAGTGGTTACTAGAATGTTAAATAAGCACAAAGAAAAGAGAAAATGAAGAAGAGAAGAATCAAGGAAGAACCAAAGAGCTACAAGGGTGAGTAAGTGTCTGAAAAAAAGGAAATTATTTCAGATAACATTTTGAGCAGTAGGTGCAACGTGCTAGACATGGTCTGATTTTATTGTTCTGCCGGTATTAGTGTAAGGAGAGGATCCCTGGGTAACCTGGGCAGTATATTTTGAAAAGTTTTTTCAGAATATTAAGTGAAAATCTGTCCTTTCTCCCCAAATAGGAGGAAACACAAGAGAGTGTTTAAAAATTCTTCCTAGCCTGGTTAGAGGACATGCGGTGCTGGCCAGTAAGGTTCAGCAGCTGCCATTATGCTGTCATTAGCCAGACATTTGTTATCAATGAAATGCTGCAGAACTATTGTTCCAAGGCTGTTGCTGTAAAATCATAGTGCATTGTAGTTTGTTGGAGGTTAGTAGCACTTGTTAATTTGATCAAGGCTGAAGTTTACGGAGGATAAAGTAAACAATGCAAACTGCAGACACCATCAGTTTCCTATGGGCAGTGAAGTGTAGTTTGTTCCATTTACACTTCACAACAACATCTGATGGGCTTTGTCAGTGCTGCACAGAGTAATTAAACCTGAAATCAATAGCAGGCATTTGTCATGTTTACAGCCGCTCTTTCTGCTGGGTTAAACTCATCAGTTTAGTGCCGTTCTGTTTTACTGCAGAGACACGCTCCATTATTTCTTCAGGTACAGTTGAGATATTCAGTTACATGCCCAATAGTTTGAATACGACAGTAAGATTAAAAGGGGCAGGCAAATGGACAGTTTTTGTAATTTATTCACTGATTTCCTTAAGCGGTGTTGGATTTCCATTTCCTTCCACCTACCCTTTATGGAACCCTTTATGCCCTGGGATAATGCATTCCCATTGTCCAACGGTGGCAATGAAGGCAGCACTAAAATTGTATGTACATTGACATACAGAATATAACTTCACTGCAATCGCAGGATACTGCACTGAACTAGTAAAAATAAACCAGTGCACTAGTTTCATGAGAGCAGTTCCAAGCCTTGGTTTACACACTCGTCTTGTTTCTAGTTCCATTGGGGTAAAATGGACTTTAGTTTTTTTGATCAGGTTATTTCAGCTATTCGTACGCATGGTCCTTCAGTTCTCTTGGATATTCTTTTTTTTCTTTTCCCTCAGTCTTCTGAATTATGGGGTCAGATCATCCTGAATTTTATGGCAAGAGAGTTTTCAGTTCAGTGATAATCTAGTTTGGACCTGAAACCCAAGAGAGAAACTTTGAGGAAATCAAAAATTTACATATTTACTGTGTAGAAATGTTATATGATTTTAATGTGAGTTCTAGTAGTCCATTTTAGAAACAGTCCCTGTCTAATGGTATCTGCTAACCTTCTTATTGTTGCTTTATAGATGGTTTTGATGTAGTGCTATATTTATGCATGTCTAAGGCCTTCGTTGGGATGTTAATAGTAAGAGTGAAGTTTGACAGATTGGATGTGCCATTAATCTTACACTGGAGCAGTGATCCTATATTGCTGATGGCTCAAATGCTTGTAAGCTGCATTAAAGATTGCTAGACTTTGTTTTCTTTTAAAAATCTTGCTCTTGCATATATGCAGTTTCAAATTCTAATACTTACATTTAAGACTGATTAAATATTTACTAGCTGACTCGTCCAGAGCACCAGGAAGGTTTCCTTCTAAAGATTTTTTACAAGCAATATTACACCAGTGGCAGGCAATTATTTCAATTAGAATGATCTTAACTATATAGCACTTTCTTCTCAAACGATTCCAAAACGCTTTACAAACTGTCACAATTTATACACAGCTTGCTTTATCCGCTGCTGAAGTGCAGCCACCCTGGGTGAAACATAGCAACCATTCAACACTGCACAGCAGCTTGGGACTGGAAATTAAGGATCTCTCTGTATTTGTAATTGCAGTGGGAAATTAGGTAGGCTGAATGTAATTACCTGAGCTGGAATTTGGCCAGGAGACTCAAGTTAACACACCTACTCTTATGAAGACTTCCCTGGGATTGCTAATGACCAATTTGGGTAGGACCTTCCATTTATATCTCATCCAAAAGAAAACTCCTACAGGAATACAATGCCCCAAACACCTTTCTTGTGCAGAGCTGTTGCACTGATAGGAAAGAATGAACAGAGTTGGCATGTGATCATATGACAGCGTGGCGTGTGCTTGTGATTAGCAGTTACATTTATATTTTTCTTTTTTTTGAAATCTGGTTGAGTAGGGTTACTTAAGTAACACAGTGAGGAGATATATAATGCAGGAATGATGGAACATTTGTATATCTATAAGGCCTTCTGTGAGAAAGACATGATATTTCTTACACTTTTGGCTGAGGGCTAGAAAAGATTAGGTTTACTTAATTGTCCTCATTGTATTTCTTTTTATTATCAGTATAGAATGAGAAGCTTTATATTAAAACTGGTTTATATAGTGTGTTTCAATTTATGTAATAGGCACCTATGGAGGCTAACCAATCTAGTTTAGTAACTGGCATAATTATGTGTGGCCAATCGAGATAAGGTATGAACTAAAAAAAAAATGTGAAAGACAATATTCTGCTTCTGTTGAATTAGCTATTTCAGTTTTCTGTACCATAAATATTTAGCTCCAAATCATGCAGAACACAGATTCACAGGTCTCAGTTTACTAATATGTGTGAATTCTCTTAAGAGGAAGAAATGATGCAATGTAAAATACGTCATGTTGGACCTGCTCACAGATGAGAGGAAATACCATGTTCGCTTGTGTCTCCTCTACAATTCAATGGATGTTAAATGCTTAGATCTAGCTTCTTCACTGTGATCCATGTCAACAGGTACTCTGTTTCAGTCTTGTTTTATGATTAAGGCACTGGGCGGGCACTTAAGGTATGCAAGTTGTTTTCTCAACTGTTCATGATGTGTAAAAATCAATTGGATTGTGGTTTGATTCCTGTTAGAGAAATGGAAAAATAATATGTACTTGTTGCAGAGAGAAGTGTTAACCCAAAATCTTCAGTTTATCGGTAATGCAGAAAAAATGTGGTAATAACTGGAAAAGCTTGTAGATAAATCCAGCTTTTCTCTTTCATTGCACAAAAGTCCACTGCCATTCTATTCCTTTATGTGTTCCATAACAGTGAGGAAGTCTTATGATCCCATGAAATTTATGCTAAAATAAGAACTGAACTTCATCTTTACAGTTTTATTGTTCTTTGTGTCTTATGATATATCAAGAGCAGTTCTAGGTTTTAAGAGGGTTATAAAGTCATGCTGGAATTGATCAGAATTATTTGCATATCTCTTTGAATGATTTGTTGCTAATGAGAGGACAGTTAAGCATTGTGCAAACAGATCAGGAATGGTGGTAGGTTTCCTAAAATCTTGCAGATATGCTGGTATTAAAAAGCTTCGTGACACCTCCTCTAAATTCAGAAGCTCAATATGCTGCATTCTTGGTACGTTCTACACCTGGCAATAGAGTTGTATGACTTGGGCAAAACCTGTAACATGTATTCATTGTTCAAGAAAGTCCTATGTTACTGTCTTGCAGAGGATTTTTGATACTAGTTGATCTTTCAAAGGCAGAAGGAGTTTGGGGAGGCAAGGATGCTATTTGCCTGTAGAAGTGTTTATGCATATATGGCTTTTAGGATTTCCTACTCACTCCTACTCCCACCCTTGAAAGGTAGCTGTTTTCCTCAAGTGTTACTGGAAAAGAACTGGGGACAAGAGGCATGCGGGGATTTTTATGTGATACCATGCTAAATAATGCTATGCATTAAGTGTCCTTGTAAGCTCCAGACATGTAATGTGCTCGCCAAGTGTGCAGATTTTCAAAGTAAATATAGTCTGTGAATTACAAATAGTTGCTGTCCTTTCTCTGAAGTACAAATAAAATGAACTGAAATGATCCCACTGAACTGCAGACCAAACCCAATGGGTGTATTTTCAATGGCTAAATTAAAATATGACATAAGAGCAGCAGAGTTTGAAAATAGAAAAGCTGAGTATATCATCTTCATTAGGTAATATAGAAAGCACTAGACAAAATTAGTGGGCTTCGAGTGGCATGTAAGGAATAAGCCATTAGAAAAGTCCTTAGTTGTACGAAAATAATGAACAAATAGGTCATAATTTTATTACTAATTTTTGACATGTCTTTTTTTGATATGATATGAATATAAATAATATTTTTCTTATATGTTTGCACAATAATAGCATATAGTAGAAATCATGTTCTCTAAAATAAGCACATTGTACCCCATGTGTCTAAAAGTGTCATCTGCAGACAACAGTCATAAAAAATTTAGTTTATTCCTCAGAATTTTTAGCACTTTGTTTGGACAGTCTGTACTGTGTTATTATGTAAAGTATGTCACCAAATACATTAAATTTCCAATATTAGTGTTAAAGATTGTAACAGTTGTTCTGAATATGAAAAAGTACAGTGATCAGTCAGAACAGAAGCCAAAGTTTTAATTTCATGGCCAAGATTTCTTTTTTTTTTCACAGTTTATTTTGCCTAACCTTCTCATCTGGTATGGCTACCAAATATTGACTCCTTAGCAGTACATTATATGAAATGTATCATAACCTGTTTCAACTCTGGTAATGATTATCATTCCATGAGCATCAGAGACGTTCAATGCCTGTATCCTCTGGCATCAGTTGAGTGGTGAAATATCAAAGCCTATTACCCTTCAGTTACTACAGATAAGGTACTGTGCTGAGACCTCCTCCCTGTGAGGGAAGGAGGCATATGAGATTTCAACCCTCCACCATTAAAAACTGACTTTGAAAGAACTGTACTGTAGTACTGAGTGGTCTAATATTTTGATGATCAGCCTTTTTTCAATAGAGAAGAACAGGAGCACCTGATGTCCAAGAGGAGCAGCCAGATGCATTAATATCTTGGCAAAAGTTACTGGTTTTGCAAAGAGTCCAAAGAAGCAGATCTTGCTCCAGGTCCTGATCCACTGTGAAACAGATCAACTATCCTGATTGAGAGACGAAGGAAAAGCTTTCTTTTGATAGCTGGAAGAACTGAGACTAACCTGACCATCTTAAGCTTGAACCCACATATGAAAACATTGAATGGCCATCCTTATTTTTATTATAGTACTACAGAACATGGCCATAAAATCTTTTCTCCCTGGCGAGTAGAAGAAATAGTTCTTCCAAATTCAGCAAAGTCTAGCTCCTGCTGAAGTAGTCATGCGTGACTGTTCCCTGATAAGGAGTGAGGAAGTAAACACTTCAGGCTCTTATGACTCATCTACCACAGATAAAGTTCTTTCCAGATAGGAAGTAGCTGCCCTACACTTTTTCTTGGTTCCTGACTTTCCCTTTCGTCACAGAGTCGATATTTCTATTTACTTTTCCATACGTCATACTTGTAAACTGAGAGTGTTTTCCACTTTGACATCTAGGGAATTCTTTGCTTTTGTATTAGGAAGACTAAATACTTAACATCATGGCAAAATGGTTCATAGTAATTGCTGATGTGGACGTGGCCTTCTCTGCATGAACAGAGAAACTGAATATGAAATATATCAAGGTGTCTTGTGAAACCACTCAAATACAGCCTTTTGCTGTCACTGGAATGTGCCCATCAGAGCTGATGCTGTATCAGTGGCTTTGCTAAAAAATGCCTCCATTCTTAATGTCTCCTGAACCTTTATCTATATTCTTATCAACCACTGCAGTAATACTGAGGAAGACTCAAAGCTAATGCAGCATGTGATAGAGTGATTCTATTTGCTTCAAGAACTCAGCAACTGCTCCTGTGATGATTGCGGATATGGGAACTTACTGCTTGGAGCATTCACATTATGAATACGTACATCACTCAAAGATAGAAAAAGGTACCACTTTCTGATCAGTGAAGTTCTTCAGTTTTGTAATCCACATATAAATTATTCTCATTCTTATACCCCTCTTTTCCTATCCTTGAACAGTCTCCTCTTTTTTTTTTATTGGGATTCTATAGCGAAGGAGGAAATGACGTTTTGTGTATCTCTCTTTGCTTTGCCCATTTATGTGCTGACCATTTTCTCATGATATTAAGAGACAAATCTTCTTTGGTCATAAGTGACAGCGCATCCATACACTGACAAGGGTAAAAGCTAGAAGTTATTTCTGAAAAAGCTTTACTTGCTGATAGTTGCCTTTTTATCCTGGTTTTGGTTCTGAGATTTGTTTGTAGGACATGCTGGTCTGTGCTTTTAGGTTGACCTTCATAAAACTCAATTTTGGCTTATCTAAAACAGGAGAATGTAGTTCCTTTCTCAGTGGTCATGCCTGTGACTTCAGTTGTGTTAACTACATTTGAAACTACAAGAACGAGCAAATTAGACTGGTTGCCATTTTTATGTAGAACAAGTACAACTACTGTACCATTACTATAGAAAATGACAGTTCTGAAATGAATGAGCAGTACTAAAACCAAAAACAACTGCAGGAAAGCAGGGACTTTGGTATGAAAAAAACTGCTTTCTTTAGAATTACTTTTATATCATTATTGCATCTAAATATATTGTGAAGTCCAGTGACAATTTATTTAAACAGGCTATTTATTAAATGAGTTCTTTCTATAGTATATTATATTTTAAATTGCACTATACATTATCAATAGAAACAATAACAAAATATATCTCTATTTAAATACTTTCAGAACTGCTGTTTGGTGAAATAACTATATGGATAAAAACATAGAAAGACTCTGTATCTTTATATATGTTATAGTTACTTGCTTAGAAGATTTATTAAATACCCATGTTTCCTGTTCTATGCAGAAAATGTCAGATTTCACACATCTGTTGAGCTTGTAGGATTCTGTGAAATTCTAATGAGGAAAAATAGCTACACTCAGTTTAAAATATTTGCCATAGTTGTCCTTGTTTGTTTATAAGAGTTACTGTAAAATTTTATTCTGATTTGAAAAGTTCCAGTGAATATACTTTTATCATTATGTGGGAAAGTATATTTCTTTTCTGAGCATTACCAGTTTTTTAAAATGAATGTTTAATAAAGAAACCTCACTATTAATTCTTTAACAATCCCATGGAAATAGTTTGAATAAAATGTTGCAATTCACATAAACTATTATTATATTTTCGTTTTACTCAGTTAATGCACTAGATTTTATGAGACCATTTATGATTTGAAGTTTGGCTTCTCTGAGGCTTCATTTAAATGGTGACATATGCTATACAGTGTACATCCAGCAGAAATTGTTACAATCTTCTGCATCCTGGTGTTTGTTCTCTGATGTTGGTATTTCTTAGCTCTTTTTTCTTCAGTAAATGCTGTTCTTACATGCAGTGGCCAATGACAAAAGTGTTCTGGAAGATTACTCCTCACGAAGCTTAACCATGTTCTACCTTAGGTTTAGTTTACCAACTGGGGAAGTCCTTAATACCTTTTGTTTAGCGTTGCACTGCACTGATACTTTTAAGGACATTGGTCCCCTTTTTATGTCTTTGGTTTGTTTCCAGAAGTTAACCCCTCCATACTAGTCTCAGAATTCTTACACTGAAGGCAGGCAGAGTCTCCAGCATACAGGGGCTCAAGTCAAAACCTGTTGAATTCTTCATTTTGGATTCCAAATCATCTCATGTCTAGTTTCTTGGCACTCAGCACATCTTTCTGTCTTCATATGGTTGATGTGATTTGTGTGTATGGCATCATTTCTGCATCATTGTATGTTCTGTTTAACATTTAACTTCCTTAATATTTAAGGATACAGGATACTACTGAGGGTTTTATTGAGAAAGGTGATAAAGTTGACACAAAACTGTCCAATAAAAACAACCAGATTTTCTTCAATTTTTCATTTTATGTTTAGTTTTGTTTGGTGAAGTTTTTCTAAACTGCTGTTTTCAAAATTTTATAATGATTTATTCTAATTAGAGTAGAGAGGAGTGGAGATGCATTCACTATTATTTTAAAAATCTGGAAAGAATAAGGTAAGGAGAAAAGATTTTTTTTCTGCTGCCTATTGAAAAGGAAGTGAGGCTTTCTTCCTTGGAAATGATTAAAAAATCTTTTTAGGAAGATCTTTTTATTCATTATAAATATTTCAGTAAGTGCCTTAAAAGGCAAGGATAAGTATAATCTTCTTAATTATCTCAAAATTACCTATAGAAATAATCAAAGTAAATAGATCAACAGTTCTTTAACATCAGTTACTGGATTTCAGAATTCCATGAGAAACAATTATTAGGATCAAACTGTATACCGTAGAGGAGGTCCTAGGGGAAATTCAGAAACAAAAATCTAGAGACATCTTTTACTATGGATGTTTAAATGGACATGACTGCAAAAAATGCAGTGGTCAAAAAAAAATTTCAGCCAAGAAGACCACTGGGTGTCAGTCATGTGCATTATCACTATGGCAAAGTTCATGGAAGGCAGATGGCTTGTCAGTGGACCTAAGTACATATGTGAGATTAGTCAAAATACGTTTCTACAAAGTTTCATTTAGAACATTACTTTAGAACAAAATATCAGTGTTGATTACCATCAAGGGATTAGTTGGTGATACTGATTTTTCAAGGAATTATAAAACCTGGATACAAAGTCTGAAAGCTGATCCTTATAACTGTGTAGAAATTAAAAGGGATGAATTTGCAAAGTTAGAATTGAATGCTAGTATTTTTATGGTTGGCTACAGTGTTTATCAAAATAAAATACACTATTCTGTAAAATCCAGTGTATTTTCCAGGTTTCACTTAACGAAGCAATACAAGATTTTTAAATTTCTAATGGATTTAATAAAAAGTCAGCACAATTGTCCCATGAATCTCTTTGCACCTTTCTGTCACTTCAGAAGTGCTGTATGTGTCGGTAATAGATATTGTGTTGAATATTACTGTTTACTTTTTTGATACCTTTCTCACTTTAATTTTTACAGCTGTTCAACTGGAAGCATTTGGATTTCCTTCTGAATAAGGAGGTTTATTATTTATTTGCTTCATCTACTCTGCATAGTGCCATTAATGCAAAAATATTAGTCTTTGTAATGACAAAAAGAAAGTGTGTATCTAATGACCTTGCTGTGAGTAATTAGCCTTTTCCCCTAGTGATGCAGAATTGTCCATCCCTAAACATATAAGAAAATGGAGAGCCTTTATAAATCTTTGACTGGTCATAATGAAATAAATAAGTGGACATTCCCATACAGTTTCATCTTTTTCAGAATAGCATTGCAAGTGAAGTTCTCTCTCATAAAAAGCTCTAAAAATATTGACAGGTATATATAATCAAACTGTGATGATATAGAAGAAAAATTAATGATGCAACAATAGGCAAATAAGTTTGTGTTTAACAGTCTAAAACTATGTTTTGCAGAAACCAATAATGAAATCATAAACTTTTTTTTTTTCTTTTCAGACAAAGCATATAAACTTTAGGTATGGAGAAGGATGTAGGATTGGAGAAGTTCTCAATTCTATGTAATTTCACAATCATTTATACTTATAGCAATTTCAGCCTGAGTTTTGATACTGACTTGTAATCCATCATATTTATAGATTGACTTATTCCAAAAAAGTACCTTTTACTTTTCCTGAAATAAAAACTCCCTCTGTGGAAAAGTCTGCAACAATTAACCTAAATTCAGTGTTAAAGTTTTACAGTATATCACACAGTTTAAAGGAACATTTTTATGTTTTTTGTTTCCACATTATTGTCAATCAACACAAATGTTGGTTTTAAAGCAAATGTATTTTTCAAAAAAATTATAAGCATCTGTTGTGATATAGAGGCATTTTGCAACCAACTGCATAGCTCTAAAGAATTTTTGTTTTATATTTTCTGATCTTTGAATGATTGATGCTTCTTCCATTAGCATTCAGAACCAATGGATCTGATGAGATCCTCTTCAATCAATCCCTGATTTACTGGCACTGTATATCATAACAATTGTTTCCAATTAACTCATAATAAAATCTCTTAAAGTTACAGTTTTCCACAGTTAGCATCAAATCCAAGATGTGTTCGCTTTTCCTTTTTGTTTTATAGTCTGTTGTCACTCATGTTTTCTGCAACAGCAGTGTTATTTATTCAATTTCTTTTTGCCTTTGAACTTTCACTTGTGTTCTGCTTGCTTTAATACTTTTCTATTTTTCAGTTCTATGGAGTCACTAATTTGCTCTTCTGTCTTAGGAAGCCATATTCCTGACACCACTGGTGGAATCAGTGACCCCTACTACCTGAAGGCGTCATGCTTTTACTTCCAGTTCAGTGCTTTGAAACCAATCTGTTTCCATGATATCAAGAAAGAAAAGGACTGTGACTTAAGTGACATATCCAAGTTGCTGTCAGCAAATCAGTACTGAGCCCTAACACAATCATGGCACCAGATGTCTTGAAGATCTGTCTTCATCAATTCATTTTCTTTATCTCCTTACACACTGCCAATTCTTTAGTGTACTTCCCAGCATGAATTTACATTTTTTTTCAGGAGCTATTGAAGAGAATTGCCAAGACCTTAAGATTGATCTCATATTGGTTCAAGACTTAGGAACTTTCTAGTCTCCTGCATGTCCCTTGAATTTGCCTATACATAATGTATAAAAGCTTGGCATGTATAACCAGTGCCAAATTCTGGTTTTGCAATATGAACACATAAAATATCCAGTTGCTTTTTAAAGATCTTGAATATTGCTTTTCTCCTTCTGAACACTTGTGATGATGACTGATCACAAAATTGAAGTAGACGCAAAGTTTTAGCTCTAGACAAAGCTCCGCTGTTGTTGATTCTTTCAATTAAAAAAATGTATTTGTCACTTATCCACAACAAAATTAGTTAATTGTCAAGCAGCACTATTAAAGTACATTTCTGTTCAGCAAGGCAGGGACAAACACTTCAAACTTTTGGTAGAGATAAGAGAGATACTCAAGTCTTTATGTTCTGAAAAACAACTAGTTCCTCTAGTTCCTAGTTCCAAACTTCTTTGAAATGTAGCTATTGACAGATCTGATACTGGACCATATGCAAAAATCTCTGTAGTTTCATTGAAACCATTAGAAGAAGAATTCCAGAACAGCCACTTCTTAACTTTCAAAGAGGTTGGACTCCAAAAAGCAAAAATTTCTTCCCTGTAATCAGGATTTCTTGACTGCAGATAAAGAAAGGACTAAAAATGCGTAATCAGTTGCTTTTAGGCCTTTAGACTGGCAAATCCTTTGTTTTCTCCAAGATTTATGTGTTTACTTCACTTCCAGGACTCTAGAGAAGGTTGAAGTGGGATAAACTTAAATATTTCCAGTACTTCAAATTTTTGCATTCTTTTATTTTCATATCATCTGAACCAATATAATCATGGGTAAAAGGTACACCAACATAAAAGAAATCTTAGAGAATTCAAATCTTATTCTACAACCATGGTCTCTTTTTAATGTCGATACAATTTAGTTCATGTGTCAGAAATAACTTTGGGGAGGTCAAGAATATTCCTACATAGAAAAGACTGCATATGAAAAAACAAAACTATTTTTCAGCTCTGGAAGAATTGTGATCCAAAAAGTATTACACGCTATTTATTTTTGGATATTTGTAATATTAAAGCAGACAGGTCTGTGCTTAAATTTTCTGATATTCTTTTAGTAACTTTATTAGTTAAGTAGCATTTTTTATTATTACTATTTTAGCAGCATTTACATTCGTATATCTTTCCATCCACAGAAATTTTCTTCAAAATATTTGATGCATATCTGGTTTTATTCCCCATGTTATTTCTCCACTTGGGTCCTTACAAGAATTAAACTTGTTTTTTTCAAAACTGTTGGAACTGCCATTTGGAGTGTTGTGTTATCAGTGAAAGGCTACTTGTAGTTATTGTTACTTTAGTTTGGAGATAGGAAAATTGCAATCTGTCAGAAAACATTTCCTACTAAAAGAGTAATTAATTGGTTCCAAATGGTCTCTAGCAAACTATTCAAAAATATGATCTCTCGCTTCCCTCTGTCAGTCTGTGTATATACATTCTAAAACTTCTACCAAACATAATAAAGCAAAAATTCATGCCATGGATGCAAAAAGATACTGTCTTTCAGATGAAGACTTAGTTTCAGTAACTCAGGGCTTTGTATTTTTTTTCTTTGGCTGCAGATACAGGGAAAGACCAGTTTCAGCTCAGGCACTATAAAAATCTGTATTAGATCAGTATATAATATCAGCAATGTAAATCCTGTGACTTATGCTAGAGCTTGTTCAAGCAGGGCTCAGCTGTTTCTGCTGCCTACCTTAAAAGGGTTGCAGTTCTAGAGATTTACTGAGTAGCTCTGTGATCCTTGGTGCATAAATTACCAACCGTCAAATGCTGGTGGCAGCATCAACAGAAGATCCCAAGTAAGGAGAGCGAATCAGCGATTATATCAGCTCAAATTGTGCTGTAGATTCTGTGACTTGCAGAGACCAAACTATTTGCTAATAAGCATTAATTGCATCAATTGATCCTCAGACGGGGGAAGAAACCCCAATACCTGGTGCTTGCTTTGCAGTAACTGTCTTTTCCGTAGCCATGGGACTTGTCAACTGTATTGCAATGACTTTGTGGCACTTGGTATCACTGTGCTCTTCGTGCTCTGGGAAGGGACACATAGGATGTGTAACAGATGCTACTGGGAAAACGTTGCTAAACCACTCTGGGGAAGGTCTGTGGAGGGGGAGGTACAGAGTCACATGAACACAGTAATTTTAAGATAAGTCATTTCTTATTTTGCTGTTCATATTATAAGCAGGATACGTTATGCATACAAAAGAAACAGTCATTCCTGCCTCGGGGAAACTAATTTCATTCTTCACAACATCAAGTTTAAGTAGTATAACCAATTAATATAGATCCTTCAATAGTTTATTGTGCTGATGCACCTGATTGTCAAAATCAATTGTTCTTGTCTTTCAAGTAAAACATTGCTGTCAGAGTGACTATTTGAAATGACGATTGACCCTGTAAACCACAGGAATTTATATCATGTTTATAGGTATATCATTACGTGGACAAAATCATTGATCCTAAAATTTGTCTCTACAATGCTTTACAAACTTTTGTCACACAGATATGGAACCATAAAATAGTTCTTGGATCACTTGCAACACAAAGTGATTGGTATTAGTGTACATAAAAGAATGGAAGAATAACATGGAACACGTCTTCTCTGTGCTGCAGACAGCAAGTATCCCTTGCTTGTCTGTA
Organism: Calidris pugnax; assembly: GCF_001431845.1. NCBI lineage: Eukaryota > Metazoa > Chordata > Aves > Charadriiformes > Scolopacidae > Calidris > Calidris pugnax. Next base: position 3,867,684 of record NW_015090797.1, on the reverse strand, counting down.
ACAGTCACAGCTAGGTTAGTGTGATCTCTCTTTGCAGCCTTAAAGGTTTAGTTAAAAGTTTAGTTATTGCAAAAAAATTCTGTATGGCCTGAGGTGCTGGACTGATAATTCATCGTCGTGTTTCATGGTGTTGCATCTGCTTTCCTATTGCCTAGTTCAGCAGCCGTTGTGCTAACAATTTGTTGACAGTTTTGAGGAGGGCTTTTGGTGGCTTTATTTTTTTCTTGCTTCCACGTATTTTATTGTCTCATTATGAATTTGGATTGTAGCAGACAGGACAGATCTGGGGTCCTCAGCACAGGAAAAACATGGACCTGTTGGAATGAGTCCAGTGGAGGGCCACGAAGATGATAAGAGGGCTGGAGCACCTCTTCTATGAGGAAAGGCTGAGACAGTTGGGGCTGTTCAGCCTGGGGAAGAGAAGGCTCCAGGGAGACCTTATGGTGGCCTTCCAATACGTAATGGGGTCCTACAGAAAAGATGGGGAGGAACTCTTTATCAGGGAGTGTAGTGACAGGATCGGGGTAATTGTTTAAAACTGAAAGAGGGGAGATTTAGATTAGATATTAGGAAGAAATTCTTTACTGTGAGGGTGGTGAGACCCTGCAACAGGTTCAAGACCAGGCTGGATGGGGCTTTGAGCAACCTGGTCTAGTGGGAGGTGTCCCTGCCCATGGCAGGAGGGTTGGAACTAGATGATCTTTAAGGTCCCTTCCAACCCAAACCATTCTCTGATTCTATGATTCTAAATGTGTTCAGCAAATACACACAAAAATGTTCAATCGTTCTGTTGTTCCAGGAAAACTGAGACACTTCCTGGACTGCTGCATTGAATAAGAGAACGTAAAGAGGAAAAAGTATAAGTGCTGTATCCGGTAGAAATTTCCTCTCGCGAAAAGAACAAGGACATAAATTGTAGTGCTTTTTATCAGTTCATAAGTCTACAAATTCAGAAGTTTGAGTGCCAGAGATAAAAAAAAAAAGTCAGGGTTGTCTACTAAAATGTCTTGCGATCAGTTTTGAGATTCATATTCCCATTCTCTTCTCTGGAACAGAAGAAAGAGGTGCAGTGTATATTCTGGCATGCCAAATTTGGTCACAGTGTGACCATTCCTCTATTTCATGTGGATAAAATGCTCCTAAAGACTTTTTTTCCTTCCCTGCATTCTGGGAAATCCTCTGCAGAAATGTCAGTGAGTGACAGTTGGATATTTAAAGGATGTATGTTCTTTGCTTTCTGAACCTCAGCTCATCTTTCAATGGAGTGAATTAGAGAAAGAACCATTTCACTTTATCTGTCTCAGCTGACATAAGCTATACAGCAAAGCAATTTTGGGGACTGGGGAACTAGTATAGCCACTGAATATTACAAAATCTGGAGAAAGCTGTTTTCTTTTCTTTGGTACGTTGTTTTTCTTTGTCAAAATGTCTGGACCATTTTAAATTATACAAAATAGTAGGACTTCACTCTTTTTGTACTCAGGTGTCCATATTGGTGAAAATTACTACATTGATGTTCATATTCTACAAGCTAATTTTTTTCTCCTTTTCCTATATTCTTTACATAGGTGAAAATACTGTGATGGTGAAAATACTATTTATTTGCAAGTATTGAATGCTAATATATTAACATCAAGCATTATATGTTTGTTAAGGAAGGTATTAGCCTGAAAAACAGGTTTTACCTCTACCTGAAGATAAATAAGGTAGATAAGGTAAATTGATAATCACATCTTCACTAAATTCTACATCTTTCTTTTTATTACTTAGAGATTTCTGAGACACATAGCATTTTGCTATTGAATGATGTAAAGAGTGACAGTTTCCTTTAGGAAGAATTTTTTTTATCTAGTTGCATAACCACAGCAAGTTTATAGCCACGTGTTTCAGAAATTACATATAAATAGAGATACAAAAGTGGATATATCTTAATTAAGACATTGCATAGCAAAAGGAGTAAAATCATTGTTAATATGCTGTCTTGGGAACTCCCAAAATTCAAGTAGCTCCAAGGGATGGCTGGGAACCTGTTCAGGCATGCTGCTATTTCCCTTGGAGAGTTTTGTCTTTGAAAGGTGAGAATCTAAATTACCCACTTGGGAACAGATTCAGAAAGCATATGGATTTTTCAGCATTATCACTGTGACCCCAGGTGAACTTATACTTTTTTAGTCTACTAATTCACAGGATTTTTTTAGAGACACAGGCGATACTAAAGTAAAGTTTGAATTTTACCAAAGTTCCCTAGCTCTCTTGGCTTCTGGGCAAACTTGCAGCTGTAGTATATGGGTAAAATGTTTGCTGTTTCAGAAATGTTCCCAGCATGTATTTGTGATGTCCTTCCAAACAAAGCTAGAACTAGCAGCAACAGGGTCTTGTTCTGTTGCGATTCACATGTAAATGTTGTCTTGAACCTTCAACCAGTGACCTAGAAAAATTAATCTAAATTCCTTTATGCTCAAAATATGTTTTTCCTACCTTGGACATGCATCTTTTGACTTAAAAAGTAGTCTGTTGAAGGGGAGAAGAGGAGCAGGGAAGTAAACAGAATAACATATGGTATTCCTCTCTCAAAAATAAAATCAAAATTATGTATGATTCCTTTCTTCGGATTTTGCTGAGGTGACTACTAGGACAGGTGGTTGCTCCCCACCTGCTGTGGGAACATTTCCCTCACGGTTTGGGACTATCAGGTCAGAGGGCTGCTCTCAGTCCTGATGGATCAACAGGCTTCATCCAGGGAGCAGCCGATGGTGACACTCTCTCCAACTGCTCTAGCTGTTCTGTAGCTCTCCTTTTCTGCAAGGGTACCCACTGCACATGGACATACAAATAGCCCTTCAACTAGATTCTTAAGCAGACTCTTCTACCTTTGATAGCTTTTAGACTATAACTTTTGAATTAGAAGACTTTAAAATATTGCCTTAGATTAGAGCAGCCACTCATCACATGGACATTGGGCCTTAATTAGTTGGCCCAATGCTTCTACACACTCTCATAATTGTAAACTCTCCTCCACTCCGCTTTATAATGTGCATGCATTTTTAACAGAAATACCTCCCAAATACAACAGGCAACAACATATGTAAATTTAATAAGTTCCAAACTTGCTTGTTGTAGTGTTTTTTGTCCATCTCTCCTATCTGCTGGGCAGCAGTGTCATCACTTGCCATGATGTTCTAAAAATGTATTTTGAAGATGTACATTAAAAATATATTGTAAGGAATATTTTGAAAAGTGGAAATCAGCCATCCTGTTTTACAGTTATGAAATTGAAAGAAATTCTGAATGTCAAAAGTCTCTGAAATTTCAATATTCAACTAACTCTACGGGTAAAAATCTACCTGGGATTCCTTTCCTCCAAGTGCCTTTTAATGGAAAAGTAACGAAGATTAAAATAGAATTCCTTGCCAAAAATCAACTTAAAATCAGTAAAGTAAATCAGATAGTATCTTTGTAACCTAGATAAAATACCTTAGAAAAGTATGTGACTGTTGCATTATTATCAAAAGAAGTTCAGTCAAAATCAGAGTTAAAGGAATGGAAATTTTTCTTATTATAGAAGCATAAAATTTAAACAACTTTACCTGATAGAAAACTACAAGAGTCAAAAATTGTACTAGTCTTTCAAATCAAGGTAATATAATTGGAAATATTAAATTTTTAAGAAATTACATTAATATTGCATATTCCATATGGAAAATGAAAGTCTTAAAAAATAAACTGTGGGTGAAGAATTTCCTGTATTCTCTGGCAGTTAAGACAAGAAAATTTCTATGCAGAAATGTCTTATGTAGCAACACAGAGGATGTGTTCTTTTTAGCAATTTCTACTGTAACTATTTGTGACATCATTCTCTGTATAAATCATTTATTAATAACATTTACTTCCCTATATTTTATTTTTTAGAAAGGTATTTTGCTGTAAGTGTAATTAATTACTTTTCTCTTTAGGCTGCTCTGGAGCAAATCATTAAAGAAAACCTGTGGTTAGCTCAAGAATATCAAATTTCTCAGAACAACTACTTAAACAGTAGAAAAGACCTCGCAGGACTCTATGAAAATAGAATCAGGGTGGAGGCTGCTGTTAGAGATCATCAGCAGGTAAAATGCTAATGTCACTCATTCAATTCATTTATCTCATCTCCAAAATTAATTTGATTAATGCAGCCACTTAATAATAATAATAGATTACTTGTTATTAATACTTAGCACCTGAATTCTTATTTTCTTCTTATTTGTTTCGCACTTTTTGTATTTTCATTTTTTTGCTTGCTTGCTCTGTTTTTTATTATTTTTACAGAGCAATTCATGTAAGATGTTCAAAATTAATTATACATTAATTTCGTTTTTGCACCTGAAATGTATTTATTTTTTTATCTAAATCTAAATATAAATATATTATGTGGTAATTAAAATGTGTCAACCTCAACATTCTCCATAAAACAGTTTTTCTGGAAACCGAGTTTTACAACTACAGTCAGACTGTATAAGCCTTTAATTTGGAAATCATTGAAATGAAAAAGGTAAAACCTAGTTAGAAGAACTTCCATCACAGAAGTATAGTGGCCAGGTGTAATGTTTTATTCACTAATTAGTTACATTTAAAAGGACAGGATTTTTTTTTTTTTTAAATCTAACAGTGAAACCTGTAGAACCTGAGTCAAGTGATGTTGTAAAACTTTGTTGTAGAAGTGCAGTGCCAGTTCGCAGAAAAGACATTTTCTGTGTGTTTCCTTTGTATTTATAGGTAGCTCTCAAAGTACAAGCCTATCAAAGTATAATAGACTAAAAATACTGTTCAGATAATTTAGCCAGGTTATTGCTTGCTTGCCTTTCATGTCTATGTTTCTGAAAATTAGTACACATTTAAGTTTTCACGTACACAGACCTTAAGTTGACATCAACAATTTCAGGTAAGAATCTTTATTAACTTAAGTCATTTATGCAGAAACCAGGTCCTAATATATTGATATTTTAGTCTGTTCTCTAAAAGTACAGTGTAAAGTCTTCAAATAAGTAAATTAGACATGAAATTCAGATTATTTGCTAGTACTTTACTCTTATCAATCCATTTTATGTCTTATACCCCTATCTTCATTCACTGCTCATTTCCTCATATGCTACCTCAGTTAATCTCTAACTTTAAAATCCAGTGTATTCCATTTGTTCCTGGTGAATATAAAGTTCCTTCCAAAATATTCATGTTAACTCCATAGCCCTTCTGTGTTTCAAGAACAAAACTGGTTTTAAGTCATATATTCTTAGGGATAACCATACTTGGAGAATAAATTGGAGATTTAAAACATAAAAAGCAGAAGAAATTATTGCCTATCTTTCTTCACCAAGTGAGTGTCAATTATGTTCTGCTGATATCATAGCAGAGGCAATGCTATGAGTGTTGAAATGTTTTCTTAAAAGGACTGGATTCTAGAAGGAATTTAAAGTATTGTTTTCTGATTGCAGAATTAAGGGTATACTCTCTTCAAGCCTCTTTACAGAAAAATATACCTATGTTACATTATCATTTGGACCTTTTATTTCTTTGGATGTAAGAATATCTGTCTTCTCAGAATTTAATAGTTCTTGCTAATAGCTGTGAAACAGGTTTCCCACTCAACCTCTTCTGGACATAGTATGGAAGATATTACCATGCATCTCAATGATGTAGTCTGGAGCAAACAAAATTGCAAATGAGTTGGCATACTTTATTGCTTTTTACCTTCTCAATTTGAATACAATAAAATAAACATAGTAAACTATAGCAAAATCGCAATGCAATACCAACAGGATCTAGTTTCATCAGCAGTGCTACACAATCATTTGTTTGGCTTTTAAAAGTCTTGTTTATGAAGAAAATGGTTATGAGTATGTTGCTGTTCTATAGGAGCTTATAATCAGCATTACAATGCATACACCTAGCTCGTGTTAGAAATTAGTGATGGCAATATTTTGAATCTCTGGCAGTCCTCTGTGCCATTCAGCAGTGGTATGTGTATGAAGAAGAGGCATTCTAGTCACAATATTAATTGGAGGATTACAGAAACAACTAATCTAGTTTGTGTTTTGATAACTCTTCACTTTGTTAAACTAGTAACTAGTCCAACTATTAAAATAAAGTATTTCTACGATTATAAAATAAAGTATTTAGAGATTATTACAAAAGGCAAAAATGTGTTGATTACATACAGCTCCGATAAAAAGAAGCTTTACTTTCTTCTTAGGTTTTTGCTAATAAGCAACTTACAACTGCAACAGAAAATCAATTCTGGAGGAGTGTCAAAGTAATGATTTTTTTCTAGGTGCTGTGATATATATATATATATATATGCATTATGGTGACATGAACATTCAAGAAGACGAAACTGTGTTCATCCTTCCCTAAATCCTGAGAACTTTCTTCCCTATACATAATTACTCAAAGGTTTACAAATACTAATGTAAAAGGCAAATTGCTTTTTTTTTTTTTCATAATTTTAACTGGATATAGTAACTGCTCTAACTAATCCAGTAGGTTTGCTTTGGGCTTCTAAGTAGCTGATTTGTTCACCCCCAGAAAAGACTTCATCTTGATGACAGGTGAAATAATGCTTTGGTAAAATGAAGTGTTTTGTCAGGACTTTGTAAGCTTCTTTGCACCAAGGAAGGTGCTGTTATTGAGTGGAGGGGATATACATTGCTGAATAGAGGGTCTATGCCCATAAAAAGCATCGTCTTCTTCTGCATTGAGAACGCAAAGGCATGCTGTTGGAGAAGATGAATGTTTCCTTCCTATTGCTATACATATCGGGTGGATGAGAAGGGGATTTCCTCTCCCACTGACATTTTTTGGATGTTGGTAACTTCCTCTGGCTATTTAAGAAGAGCCTAGCATGACTGTTGTAACAGGCAGTAGCCTGACAGATTAACACACATGCATGTTTCAGGTTTATTGTCAATGAAAAAAGCTCCTTGCTTTCATAAATTCCTGTGAGTAATGACGAGTTGCTCTATAAAAATGGTAGTATGATGCTTTTGCGTGTGTATAATTCTACTTCTGCTTCTGTCTTCTTAACTTTGTCCCATTATTATGTTATTAATTCTTCGATTCTAAGTAGTTCCATGAGATTTTGTGGTTTTGTTAAGCTTCTGAAATCAAAAAGCCAGGTAAGGATCTCAGCTTTAACTAAGAAGGGTTGAAGTTTCTAAAGTTCTTTTTTTCTGTAAGGTGTTTTAAAAAATGGATTCCAGTGTGTGTGTGTGAGTGTTGGGTGGGGGTAAGAACAAGAGGAAGAAGCTTCATAGAAGAAAGGAGGGAAATCTTACCTCACTCTGAGGTAAGACTGAATGCCAAAGGAAGTATCAGAGAATGTACAAGGAAGGCAAAAACCCTATAAATAGAAAAATGACAGAAGTGAATGGTCAGAAGAGAGAAACATTCTTGGCTGTCAGTAGTGTCCTACTGAAGAGAGGACCTTAGATTAAGTGATGTCAATAGAGAATAAACTTTCTGTGAAGTAGAAAGGCATACATAATGTGACATAATGGATTATGTTTCATTGTTTTCATAGTTTTTTTTTTTTTAAAAAGGGAAAGCTACAGTAAGTTTTTATTAATTTTATAGTGTGTATGTTAATTAAAAGTCTGTTTGTCAAATTGTAACCTCAGATACTTTCCTTGCTTCTGGTATAAATTGGAAGACCGTGGCTCTTGAACACAAGCATTTCAGAAATTTGTTATGACATGTATAAGGACAACATCATGCATGTGAGAAATCTTTTCTGGCTTCATTCATATTTACAGTGCTGATACTCAGTTTTTCAATACTACTTTGCAAGAATATTTGGAGCCATCGTTTATTGTGTTATGAAAAACAAGCAAGTTACACTTAAAGGGGGATAATCACTCTAGTGTGTCTGAAAACTAAACTCCTAAATGCAGATATTTAAAAAATTCTGAGCTGCTATTATGTTGCTTTGACTTAGTACATTTTTTTTTATCACATTCAAGCATTTGAAAGTTTTTAAAGCATACTCTTATTGTTTGCCAAAGACACTGGAATCCACTAATGTTCATTTGTAATCCTATCTATAGACAGTATTTTGTAGATATTTCAGATAACTGTAGGGGTGCAATGGCTATATGACTTTAAGAGGATGTTTTGCTTACCTAATTAATTTTATTATTGTATTTTTTGATAGCTGCTGGTCAGACCACAAGTACGTAATATTTACTGTCATTAACAAAAAATAAAATATTTAATATTTTTTCTGTCTGCAAAGACAGAATTTTTTTTTTACATTAATCTTGCGTAATACAGCTCTACTGTGCAAATAGGTAACAGCAGTTTCTTCTGGAAATCTCAATGGACAAGCATATTAGCACGAGGAATATGATTATGCTTGAAAACCAAATCTAATTATTTACCATATATTTCTTTTTGTACTGAACATTCTTAGCATATTTATTCCATGAGTAAAATTTGATACTTCCAATGTATTACCCTAACATGTCAGTGATTATACTGTAGACATCAGCATTTGTTCTCATACTGAAATGAGAGTGGATTCCTGAATATAAAGGTATGAGATGTCATTATATGTTAAGAACCTCTATAATTGAATCTGTCATTAACACTGCAAGTGGCACTGTCTCACAAAACTTTGGTAATTATTCTTGCTCACATAACTTCTATTTAAAAATAGTCTCTGTGCAAATTATAATTGCTTTAAAATGTAAGTAATATTTTCATTCTCATATTCATGATCTGTTATCTTCAGGTGGCCACATTATAGTTAGAGCTTGGAGGGAGGAAGCCTATTGATTTCTGTTTCTTTTTTTTTACTTTCTGGATAACTGACATATTATTGCAGTAAAACATATGTAGGGTCAATTCATGCTGAATAGTTATTAGAAACCATGATAACAAAAGTCATTACACTGCAGTTCAGTTTTGACAGTAAAATTTCTGCAACATTATCACAAATCCTCATGCATTAGTGCAATGATCCTTACTATAGTTTCATATTAGAATCAAAAGACTGCTGTAGCATGCTTGATACAAAAAGTCATGCAAGTCAAGTGAAGTTCTTTTATGCTTTTATAGAGAACATATTTTCACGTCTTTCACAAGCACGTATCTAACTCTGAGCCCTCTTGGATGTTTCTGCCTTTAGTATATTGTTCATCTGGGATAAAAATGTTGCAAAAATAATGTCCCTGTTGTTTTGAAAGACCACATAGAAGATAAAGTAAATCTGATAATGGACACGCGTCAGTTTAGCTAATTAATGTGTTCTTATTTTGTTGTTCCCGTTAATTCATCTAACAGAAAAAAAAATACTGTTCTCATATAAACAAAAAATTAATTTCTCTCTTTAAATTGTGTTTTTGTTTATTCAGTCCATTTAAATGAGATCTTGGATTACATCATGTCTTCACAAGACTAATAGTGAAAGCATGGATAAAATTATGATAAAAAATGGCACATCCATTCCCATTTCCTTACACATCTTAAGTGAAAAATAATACTGTCAAGGGTTCAGTGTGAAAGAAATGAAAATTATCATAGAAGAAATGTCAGTGTTTTCATCTGTTTTTAAATGTTTAACCTGCTTTCAGAGCTGTTTTGGTTACAAGCAGACATGGGTAACGAGCTGATGTTTGTTTTTTGCCAGTATAACAAGACTACATAGTAGGTAGAAAGCAAAAATGTATCATATCCAGTATTTTTAACTGAGGTTCTTTGTGCATATAGGCTTTCGACACTATGGTAAGTTGACAGAATAACGAGTTTCATATGAAAACACAAGTAAAAAAATGTATCTTCAGTAAGCTTTTTATTATGCAAATTTACTAAAATTTCTTTGAGCTAATTATATTTAAACAATGTAAACATCAAGTTAATGTTATAATTAAATTTGAATCAATAACTCAATAAGTTCAAATTACTCGATCAGGAAATTAATACAACAGGCAGCCAAATAAAATTATTAGTTTGATAGCAAAAGGAAGTTATTGAGATAATTTACAGAGAAGTTAGTCTCCTTTCCTTATGCATCGGCCATGTCAGTAGCTGGTCAGGTTACCCATTTGTTGCTGTCCTGTTTTGAGGACAGAAACAGACATGGAACGCAGTGATGTCTGTAGGACTTCAGTGCTTCAGATCCTACAGTCTCCCAAAGAAGGTGTCCCATTACAGCAAGTTAATTCTCTTTGTTTTTTTTCCTAAAAAAAATATATAGATTTGATATTTCATTTCACAGAATCACAGAGATGGAGACTCCATTTAGGCATTTATTTTTTAAACTGAGTGCTCTCTGATGCCTGATGAGGAAAGATGAGGAAAAAATGCTTCTTTTTTTCCTTCATATTCATAGATATTTTCAGAATACTTTCCACCTTTTCTGCCTCAGTGCCACCTGTGGTATCAAGACAAATAAGATGAACTGGAATATTCCAGGTAGTTGTAATGACCCAGGTTTCTTACAGAAGACAGTCTTTAAAGAGGGGGTCATGGATGGTGATGCCATTATCATAGACTTTGATTTCACAAAGCCAGCAAGTTTGTAGATCAAATATTCCTCCAGTGCTACACCGACAGGAGTTGAGGCCAAGGATGTTGTGATGTCAGCTTTTGAGTTGAAAGGTAGCAGGAGATAAACAAAAATTATCTTTTGTAAAACATCAAATTATTTAATCAGTAGAGGGTTTTTTTCATGTGTTGAAGTGCTGTGTATCAGTTCAATTAGAGGCAAAAGATCAAAGAAACTTGAGTGAGCTCAATTCTTCCACTAGAAGCTTTTTACCTTAAAGCACAACCTTCTTGTTCATTATTTCCTAATGGATTCTACCTTTAATTAAAAAGAATATAATTGTTTTCTTTTTTCCCCACATCCATATCCTTCTTCCAAACACTATTCAGCACAGGTGGAGCAGAATAGGAAAAGACAGACTGGGGTAGCACCTCTAATTTACCAACCAAAGTAGAAAGAGAGGGACATTGTTAGCAGTTCGACTAGACAATTCCTTCTAACCTACATAAAATTTAATACTCCTGTATGTGTGCATTGCAGGAAAGACCTGGTCTGAGGCTGATGAGTTCCTCAGTCAGCAGCTGGGTGTGATCTTCTGTCTCATTTCATGTATCCATGAAAATATTTTTGAACTAGGAGACTTAGCATATTTTGCAACACACTTGCCTTAGGAAGTACACCTTACTCTGATCTGAGTATTCTGAGATTTTTGTACTGGGAAATCTATGCATGTGTGCTGACTTGACTCTAATATAGCACTGGTCTGTTATGTACCACTTTACAGAGATGTTAAAATTATTACTGAGTTACAAATGTATTTAATCAAAAAAAGGCAGAATCAACACACAGAATAAAATTCAACTCCCCCCCCTTTTTTTTCTTTAAAGGTTTTACTGTCTTTCTTTTATTTACATGTAAAGCAGTCAGGTTGAATGGTTGCAAAGTCGTAAACAATTTCCTGAGGAAAAGTTAAAAAGTTCAAAAGATATCCATATCTTATTTTATCTATTTTACGTGTTCATTTTTAACCGCATAGATTAATAGTTTAAGATTTACATTCTTATTAGCTACATAAATTCATGTTCATTCACGTTTACTTCAAACTTACATTAAGAGCACCATTAAGGTCACAGTGTTATAGCTTAATCTTGCAAATAGTTTGTGAAAATATTTGATGTCAAAATAGTTTGACTTAGCATTCAATAACTGACCAAAAATCTTGCAGCAAACAACCAACAAAATCCTCTAAATTAATAAAAATAATACTTTTGCTTTCCTTTTTAGCTCATAAACAAAGTTATTAGAATCTTTCAGGATTATAAAGCACACCTGCACTGTAACTCATCCCAAATGCCTTAGTAGGGGTACTTATGATAAAGTCTTATTAGGCCTACATTTTCCATGCTTGTACGCTTGAAAAACTAAAAATTTCTTAATAGTTTAACATAGAAGATTAATGCACCTTGTTATGCAAACCATTATTCGAGAAACTGGTAGAAACTTTGTATTGTACCTTCTTTAAATTTTCTGCTTAGAAAGGATTAAAACAGCATAAATCAGCAAGAATGGTCTCCGCTAGAATTATCTGGGATGGGTTTGACAACACAATTCTCAACCAACTGTGTTGAATGTCCTTGTGTATTTATGCATACCCCGAACCAGTCATGTGAAGATATGGCTCCAGGAGCTCTACCAGAGCCAGGGCTTAAAGAGCTGTAGCCCATGGAGCTGAGGCAACTAGCCTGCAGTTTTTAAATTAAATCTCTCTGCAGTTTGGGTAACTCTCAAGGACACTTTTCCCAGTGAGGCAGGTTGTGGCAGACATAGTATTTGAGGAGTTTGAGCACAGCAATCTGAATTTTTTTTTTTTGCATTTTCTTTCAATTTGAAATGGGAAAAAAAATTCCAACAATGTGCTGGCAAGCTCCAATACTCCTACACACTCTATAATCTAAAGTAATTGTCTAATTCATTTACTAGAGGATTCATAGAAGGAGAAATTTATATGGAGAATGTAATTCATGTAAGCAGCCATCTCAAGGAAACTATTAGCTGTCAGCAGCCTTTTTTTGTTCAAGTTTGTCTACATAGATAGTATCACATCGTGGAGAAAAGCTGGTAGAATTGCCATGTATTGAGAATAAGAAATATTATGAAAAGTGACAGCACTGTGGCTACCAGACATGTTAATGACTAATTTTAAGATTAACTTAAAAAATGAGAGATGGCTTAAATAGAAATTTGGAGTGAGAAAGCAGAAACACTTTATCCTTTGAAACACAGTGTGGAAAGAAACTGATGCACGGTGTGCATCACATGAGCTTTCCAAATCAGTCATTTTCACAAATACACAGAAAATAACCTAATTCAGATTTGGCTGAAGGCCTCATTAGCATCTTACCCCTGTTAGATGTTTAACTGACCACCATTGCAAGCATCCATGGAATTGAGAAGGGAACATACTAAGAGCACATATGCCATTCTTCTGTCCCAAAAGTCTCTAGATTATTAAGGTAGTGATTCAAACAAATCACTCTCCATGGGAAGAATGGCAGAATCAGGGGTGTTTCCCTTGACACTAACAAGGAGACCAGGCAATAGCTCTTGGAAAGCATTACATTAGCAAGCTGGGGGGCACACAGTTAGTACATATAGATTTGTCTGGAAGGAACAAATAAACAAAAGTATTTTTTAATCATATGTGCCTCCTCGGCTTTCTGATGAAAATCTCTGACCTTAGAAAACAAGTTAAAAAGCTATAAAAATAAGTTCATTGTGTTGTGGTCTCCCAGTCAGCCATTTACTGACAGTGCTTTTATTTCCATGTATAAGATTAGCCACTAAGATCTTCTAATCATCATTTTAAAAGTGTAGTGGGCCAATATAATATGAAATCACAGATCTAGAGAGCAAAGTGGTCTGAAAGGTGTCCAAAAAAACTGATTTTGAAGTGGCAGAAAAGCAAAGTAAAGAAGAGCTTGATGTGCTGCTGTTGCCAGTGCAGAACCAGTCCAAGCTTTTACTAGGGATACTTATGCCAAAATATCCAAGTACTGATGTTTCCCAAGAACTGTAAAGGCTTGAAGCAGAAGACAGTTAAGATGGGTCCACAGAAGAAAAATACAAAATTACCAGTGTTGCTGATATTGATTCCTGTCAGTAAAACAATGGTGGGAATGAGGTGAGGTGCTGCCTTGATTCCTCTACTGTCTCCTAGTGACAGTCACTCAAAGTCCTCTTCAATTTTAGCAGGATTTGTCACTGGCAATTATTTACCATGCTAGGAAGTTTGTTCCCGCTTCCTTGGGAAATTTAAAAGTAGTATCTAATGATAATATCTCTGAGGTTAGATGTCTGGACTGCAGCATTAGTGAGTCAGCTGCACTATTACATTGCATTACATTACATTAACTGTAATTATTTACAAGAAAGAAAACTGTAGAAGAGGCTGGAATAAAATATTATGCTATTTTTGCAGTCTTTTGTAATCTGGCTGTACACCCAAGAGGCATAGCAAAGCTGTGCAAGTCAATTTTTAGTTAGAAACAAATATCAAGAATTCTTCACATTCGTTTCAGGCTAATCTAAAACTAAGATTTTCAAAATCTGGGGCAAAGGAAAAAGAAAAGTAGGTTGGAAAAGTTTCGTTTCTCTAAATTGTCAGTTTGTTTGTTTTGATTAAAAAGAAAGGATATTTGGAAACCAATGGGTAGATCTAGAGAGGGCATTTGATATTTTTCAGCAAGGGGAGATGGAGTACTTCCTTGCTTAAATGTCAGTAATTCAGATGTTCACTATCCTCCCAGGTTCAAGTATCCTATTAATATGATTGGAAATAAAATTCCCTCCTTTCCCAAGAACACCTGCCTGAATGACCAGGTTACAAATTATCCTTGGCAAAGTCTGTCGCAGTTTCTCACTGTATTGTCACACACTGTGAATAATTAGTTTTGAAGGAGACGAAAAGGATGAAATAGTCATTAAGATGTTCATCTAACAGTAGAACCTCGTTCTGAAAGAAATTTGGAGTAAATTATGCTAAAAGAAGAAGTTTCATCAGTGCTTCTGAAGGAAGCAGCCCCAGAATAATGTAGGTCCCAGATCTGGGCATGCTACTGAAAGGTGTGACATCTTCTTCCAAATCTCTGCTCTAAATGATGCAGTAAGAATGTAAATTTGCCTTCAACTTCTTGAGTAGTCTTAACCCTGGGCATCATCCAGCAGGTGGAGGGCAGTCCCTCCATGATTTTCAGGGTTCAAGCTTTTACCCCTCTGCATGAGGCTGCTGGCAATCACTGCAAGCCACTCCTACTCCTTCTAGAAGTCCTGCAGGACTGCCTTACTCTCTGGATCTAGTGAGGATGTGGTGGGAACACTTGTTCAGGTGTCCCAGAGGCTTGGTTTGTAGCATCATTCCCCTTCAGTGAAGAGTACGCTTGCCCAGCTCCTTTAAATTTTTCTTGTCTGAAACCAGGTTGAGTCTGTAAGTAAAAGCACTCATTTAGAATATATATAAAAAAAAATGACAACACAGACACAAGTAATATTAACTAAGAATAAAAGAAAAACTACATTTGCTGTACAGTTAAAATATATGACAATTCCCATCTTCAGCCAGCTCTCTGCTTCCCTCTGAATAAGGCATTTGTCAAGGTTCAGCTTTTGTATGTGCTTCTCTCTCTTAGTGGACTATGTGACATGCTAGAGTCACTCTCATCTTTCAAAACTTCAGGGAGGTCTAGGTAGATTTAATCTTTTCCTTGAAACTAGCAGAATTTATGACCCAGGAGAATAAGTGAAGCTTTATTAGAATAAAGCTTCTTCCTTCACCCAGAAGTTACCTTGTATACTTAACTGGTTAGTAAACAACCCTTTGATTCAATGAGGTGTGAAACTTGAATCTCCCTTTGGTGTCTATTTCACATTTTTCAGCAAGTATATATCTTTCAATCAACCTTGTCAACCTTCAGATTAAGAAACAAAACCAAAACCAAAACAACCAACCAAAACAGAACACCAATAAAACCCAGTAAGTTTTTTGTAGTCTATTGCTACTTCTTGGTTGAAATCAGTCATGGTGGCAATGAGCCACTCTGCTGTAGGAATGGTTTTGCAGTGAGTAATCCCCAGCTCCTTAGGCAAACTGACCCAGTACAGCCAGGAGCGGGGAGCGACAGAAGAAGTGGCAAAACCTATTTAAGGTCAGAAAGGACTGAGGGAGGGTGCAAAATTTCATCACAAAAAGTGGCCCACTTATTCCTAAGTGTAGATATTATTTTCAGTGAAAAATTTTTTCACTGAAAGGGTTATCAGACATTGGAATGGGCTGCCCAGGGAGATGGTTGAGGCACCATCCCTGGAGGTGTTCAAAAGACGGGTTGATGTAGTGCTGGGAGGTATGGGTTAGTGATGGTGATGCTTCTTGTTTGTTGTGTGGGTGTCTATTTTTGTCAGTTAGGTTGACGGTTGGACAAGATGATCTTTGAGGTCCCTTCCAACCTAGAAGATTCTGTGATTCTGTGATATTAGCCACCTTTCCTGGGGCCATTCAGAACATGGTTCCATGACAACTTCAGCAAATCTAAATTATTGCAGCAGCAGTCTGGCTCCTTCCTCATGCCTGCATGCTTGCCTGCGCTGGGTACTGACTTGCAGAGCTGATATGGCAGAACACTAACCTGGGAAACCAGGTTTACCTTCAGCCACATCTAGACCCTAAGTGACAGCTTTGCCAACTCACTTGCCTGCATGTCCCCTTCACAAGACAAGTGGGGGACACACAGCTGGGCATCAGGTGAGTGCTGCAACTGTCATCACCCTGGCTGATGCCTTCACACACTGCGGTGGAGCTGAAACTTCACATACTTTCTCTCTTACCTCTTTCTTAAATAGCACTTACGTACCCCTTTCCATAGAGCAATGTCGGTAGAAATTTTCAATCGTCTGACCCACCAAGTACGCTCAAAAAGTGTAATTCCGTCAGTTCTGAAAGGAGACACAAAGATCTTTTTACATGTTGTGGTTATAAAGTTAATATGGGACTAAAGTATATATCAGTTTTTCCTAAAAGAAATAATCTTAGACCTGAGTTTGAGTGCTCCCTGAAGAATTTTAAGGTTGTATTAAGATAAATATTTTATTAGAAATTAAACCAGAAGAGTATAAGGCAAACCACTTTTCCGTGCTTGACTGAAGGAATTATATCTAATGCCCTCATCAAAGAGGTCTGTAAAATAGGAGTGTGATGTGTTCTTGCCACAAGACAAAGACAGAAATGAAACAATGGCCTAGGCTAGAAATTCACTTCTCTAGGGAGCAGCTGTAGCACTATGATTCATGCTCTCAGGTATGAATCCCTGCAAATCACTGGAGATAAATCCAGGTTTTGGGATCTGTTGGAATAAATACATCATATAAATATTTAGTTGTCTAGCCTTTTATAAAAAAAAAAAAAACAAACAAACATTCACAGTTTCTGAAAAGGATTTGCTGGAAGGAAGAGTGAATGACTGAACACAGAAAGAGAGTGGGAGTGAGGAATTACAGAATGAAAAAGCACCAGAACTGTTCTAATTTTCAGAGATAAACTGTTTTGATGCAGTTTTACTATCCATTTCCCAGTAACCCAATGTAATTTTGTTAGTCCTAATATGTTTTACCACAAAATCTAGCCATTTTTGACATTGATTTCAGTGCAATTTGTGTAATAGGTCAAGTAAAGTGGTGCTTATTGACTGCTGATTGTATATGTTTTTCCACCTGAAGTGTTATTGTTAATTGACGTGCTCTTTCATTTTCCTGAGATAATTTTCACTCTATTTGAATAACTGCCTGAAATTCCCCTTTGTAAACTAGGTCGCTTTCATGGCAAATATCAAATATAGTTTTGAAAATCAGATAAATTGCAGACTCTAATTCATTCCTTCAACAACAGAACATTAAAATAATCAGATTCGAGCTAGTTTGTCAAACATAATTTACCTTTAGTGAATATATGCTGTCTGCCCCTAACTAAATCACCCATTTCTAAATGTCTTGTAATCTTGTCCCATACCATTATTTCTAGTAATATTCTTGAAAAAGAATTCTGGCTAACACTAATGGCCCGAAGTTCTCGGTATAATTTTGTTTGTCTTGACATATTGCAGAATGTTCTACCTCTATTCCTAGGTGATTAGAGATCTTATATTGCCAGACTCTTTGTCTTAACTCTTGGAGATTATAGAATTATAAGACAGGCTATCTAATTATGGCCTGTTGCTTTCCCTTGTGAAGCTTTTTTCTCATATTTCAAAGGTTGCCATCAGAATATTTTTTTTTTGTGATTATGAATATGGTGATATGGATGGTATGTACCTATTTATGTCAAGGGTGCATGTCTAGCTTCCTTCAATGGTGAGAGTAAGTTGGTCAAAGTAACACATCAGAAAGAAACCCAAACATCATTTTAAACAATACCAATCTGATTTCTGCATTGATGAACTATCAGATAATGCAAGTTTTCTCTTTTTCTTCTATTGAGAAGGCCAGTGTTGATCCCTCTATAATCCCACTTGTTTGCTTTAATTGATTTCTAAGGTTCTCCACACGGCTGTACAAAGACAACAACAAAGACCCCAAGAAAATTTTCCCTTTTTGAAATGCCATATTGGATGTGCAGCTTCCTCCAGATCCACTGAAATAATGACTGTTTTTGTCATTCACCCAAGCAGTGTCCTTTCCCAGCTCTCCCATGGTACCCTATGACTTTTGTGTTTCCTCTGCATACTGGAATCCCAGCAATACTCCATTCCAGATTACTTCTAGGAATAACATGACACAGCCAAGCATAAACCTTT
The DNA here is from genome assembly GCF_001431845.1 of Calidris pugnax. Lineage (NCBI taxonomy): Eukaryota > Metazoa > Chordata > Aves > Charadriiformes > Scolopacidae > Calidris > Calidris pugnax. The sequence continues at coordinate 3,849,333 of NW_015090797.1, read as the reverse complement.
TACTGCCTCTCACATTCTTTGACAGGCATAGAAAACAGTTATCTGCTATAATTAAAAAAAATACAACTGTGAATTGAAATCTCAAGATTACATATCTAAAATAAGATTTATAGAAAGGATTATTCTATGACCATGAATATGTTTACTTCATTAAAGCTGCCTAACTTGCAAAACATGTTTTTAGGTCTATGAGTTCTGTCACTACTCTTGGCAAAGTCTGGAAATGCTTCTGAGTCAACTCCACAAGGGAACCACCTTCCTGGGTACTAACATTTCACACACAGCCTTCAGAGGTCATGCAGCTGCCACAAACCCAGTGAAAACTCAGGGCAGAGGAGCGGTTCTTAGAACCCTAGAAGAGGTTCTTAAATCAAGGAGTAGCTTTTAAAAATCTCTTGGCTTTAAATGGCTGTGAACACCATATAATTTCAGTGCAAAGGCCAGGCTGCTTACTTTAAAGCAGTGCTGAAAATAATCCCATCCTACTGGTAATTCTGTCCCCAAGTTTTCTTTCTGCTGCAAGGCATGTAGGAATTGTCAGGAATTGTCAGGGAATGTATAGACTTATGCTACTCCAATAATTCACTGCACCAAGGTCTCAGGCACATCAAATATGTTCCATAGGCATCCTACATTCTCTTTTGTCATTCCCAATCTCCCTGCTCTGCTTTCCTTAGGCCAGCTGAGTACAAGAGAATAACATGTAGTATACACTGATACCTCTGTGGGCTTCTCTAACGAGTTGTCTTTGCACAGGTGTAACTGGAAAATCCTCAGGGATCCTACAGGGATTGTGATGAAGTGTCAATAGAAAGAATCCAGCCTGATTTGCTGAACAAACTTTGTTGGTAACAGTGAAGAAAAAAATTAATTTTTATTTGTATACTGAGTACACCTGACTCCAAAGTCAAAGAATGATATAAAATATTGACTCCCTGTGTTATTTTCCAGAGAATTATTATTTACAGTATTAGGGAACTAGTGTCCTCTGTAGATCTGATTCAAACTGCAGTTTTATAGAACAGAGGAAAACTTCCTCATCCAGAGATATAACAAAAACAAATCCACATCCACTCCTCACAGAAATCTCTATCATATTACACAAGTTAATATGTAAACATTTGGAAGATGTATTTCTCTGGCACCATATTATACATGTAAATGATTTCTATTATTTTCTTCTTATGTGTATCTGAAAACAAAAGTAAGTATATACTATGTCATATTATATATATATACATGCAAGCTTTACAGAGATTATATTCATTTCAGACAGCAAAATCAAGCTAAGCAAAATGTCAAACTTTGTTTACTAATTTTGTACTTATCTTTTCTTTTAATATCCTGTCTTGGTTCTCTAGTTATAACGTAGATGCACCTAAAGTTCGCTAGAAACATTTGCCATTAGCTTCTTCTAAAAAAATTAAATTTGAGGATAATCCTACCTCCAGAGCTTATTCTGTTCCTGGCCATTGACTGTGACAGTGAAAGGCTCATCTGAAAGCAGTGGAGCATCCCATCTAAAAGCATAAAACATATTACATTTCATGAAAAAGCTAATTCAGATTGTTTAATTCTGGTAATATTGCCTCTGTCACCTTCAAAATCAAAATGTTCTTTCCTGTTATTATAAAGAAAACAACCAAATTGCTTAAAAACCCATTTGAATACATAGCTGCCTTATGTTGCATACTAATTTGATTAAAAATGCTTGTGCCTCACCAGCATTTTTTACATAAAACACACTGGTGAATTCAACAAAGAAATATAGATATATTTTAGCAATTTTCTATGATAGAATACACTATAGCATCCACAATACCCCTGGACCGAACAAAGATCTCAATGCGGTACTGGGAGATGCTAAACTGAATGTCTTGCTGTATTTGTTTGCTCAATGCTTTGGGCACTGTGCCAACCTCATTGCGAATAACTGCATTAGTCAAGTGTATCCAAATTATTACAACACAGCGTCCATCCCAGTTATTGCTGTTGAAGCATTTTCTGAATCTTCACATCACTAGAAACGTTTATTTGAGGGGAGAGCTTTGCATAAATTCAGGACAATTCTAATTTTAGACAGAAAATCTTAAAATCTTTACAAGTTGATTGTGTAACTAGGTTTTCCTAGCAAGAATAATTAAGTATCTGCACTACTTTTCTTTTTACCTATTATGAACACCTTGTCTAAAGTGGGGACCTGCCATGACAATAGAATGAGGAAAAGGGGAGCCAAACCAGGATTCACTGTATTTATTTTTCAGCTGATAGAAATAAGTATTGTCAATAGTCATATTACCTTCTTCTATCTTCACTCTACCAGCTTAGCTCCTTGATTCTTCATCTAGATGATGATGTTCCTGTAAGTCTTTTTGTATTCCTATTTACCATGTTTTTGTAAGAGAGATGGCAGGTGTTATGTATTTTAATCTTTTCTCTCCTAGAAGAGACTCTCCTCCTACTGCAGGGATGTCCAACCCTTGTACTAAAGTACATCTGGAATCTACAGAACATGAAGCTCCCCATGTTCCCACCTTTTCATTTCAGCATAGCTCAGGTGAAGCTGGGGATGGGGCCCAAAATGACCAAGCAGTATTGACATCTGCAGCCCTTGCTGGCTCACTTCCACGGCTGGCCATTTGCATCACTCTGCAATTTCCAGCTCAGCGTAGCCATGGTCATGAGGTACAGTTCTGACAGGAGAGATGTATTTGGGCTGCTTGATAGCTACATGTCACTAAAGAGAAGCAGTCTCATCAGTCCTGTTACACACATCTGGGCTGGCAAAGCAAAGCAATCTCCCTCCTTGGTTTGGAATCGTTGTTTTCCTTCTCTTGCACTCGACAGCGATACTTTTTCAAATTATGTAGCCCCAGTGAATCATAGAATCATAGAATGGCTAGAGTTGGAAGGGACTTTAAAGATCATTGAGTTCCAACCCCCCTGCCATGGGCAGGGACACCTCCCACCAGACCAGGTTGCTCAAAGCCCCATCCAGCCTGGCCTTGGACACTTCCAGGGATGGGACATTCGCAGCTTCTCTGGGCAACCTGTTCCAGTGTCTCGCCACCCTCACAGGAAAGAATTTCTTCCTAATATCTAATCTAAATCTCCCCTCTTTCAGTTTTAAACCGTTACCCCTGATCCTGTCACTACACTCCCTGATAAAGAGTCCCTCCCCATCTCTCCTGTAGGCCCCCTTTAGGTACTGGAAGGCCATTATAAGGTCTGAAAACAGATATCATATTGCCACATTATTGATATTTCCTTAAGCTTTTATTCTCACTGTCCTTAAGCTTGTATTCTGGACACCAGGTCCATCAGTGGTCTGTATTTTATGAAACCCCTTGGCTGAGAGTGAAAATTCCAGCCTCTTATACCAGTGTGTATGACTAAGTTTGTTGTAGCTGGCAGTTTTTTGTCTGGTGAACTGTGTTGTCCAGAAAAGCATACATTATTATGCCACAAAAGTCTAAATTATCATCTTTTAAACTTGGTTAGAAGCAGGAAGTTGTGATATTTTAAAAAATACATTACATTATATTGAAATGCAAAAATCTCTAAATTTCCTACGAAGGAATTTTTTTAAAATCCATTGACTTTGAAATTCTGATATTTTTCTTTTTCATCATATGAAAAACATATTTTGACATAGACAATATATTGCAATGTTGTATTTTGAATATATTATTATATTAAACATGGTATGTTCATGTTAATGTTTTCATACACTGTGCTAACTCATAATTAATTTAAGAAACTGTAGAGACAGTGAAACTTTCAGGAACTATCAAAATTTAATGAGGAAGAAGAAATAGCTTTTGGAAATAGTTTTCTGTAGGAAAAAAATCCTGTAATACAATGAAATCTTGGAAGAATGCTCCTTTGGTGGCAAACTGAAATTTTAAATGTTCTTCCATCTATCTTTAATAACTGCCAAATACACATTTTTGCTGCTTTTACTAGTAAATGCATGTGGATTTTACAGTGAAAATTATAAATAACAAAATATTGTAGAAACTTAAACCACATCCTTCTGTATCAGCTCCAGAACAACATTTTCAAAAAATGTTTCCTTTTTGCCTTGCAGTGCAAAATTACAAATTAATACTTGTACACATGTTTCCTCAAGAATAAAGTAGTCCTGACTTTTGACACACGAGCAAGTTTTTGTCCATCAGCCACACAATGGTAACTGTCTGTGGGCATCGTTCAGCAAATTGCAGCATGTATCAGAAGTATGGTAAATTATCCTGCTATGAGTGAGGGATACGTGATTTCCTGGTCAGGTGTGGATGCACCTGCATACGGGTAGATGGAGAGAATTTATGCAAATATGCAAACCATTTAACTAGAGGCATAAATACTATGGTTTGTGATGCTATTGATAGGACTTTTAAGGTACACCATGGTATTTCTGTGCCTGCCTTAAATTGTCTCGCATTGAGCACTTGTTACAGACAGAGTAAAAGAATGCGCAGGAACTAAACGACAGAGCAGCTGATGCATGGTAAACTTTTCATGTGTCAAAGCCCTCTGACAACTTGAGTTTTACATATGCTTTTGGATTTCTTACATAAAATCATCAATCTGCCAATGTTGTTTTTCCCAAGTCAAAAAATTATGCTGTTGAATGATCAGATTTTATTTGGGCAAGAAAGAACATTTCTGGAATTTTCTTAGATTTTTGTAAGACATTGGGGAAGGAATTCAAGGTGGAGCTCTTTTATCATGAGGAATAGCTAATTGAGCTTCGGTCAGCACCATGTTGTGCTATGGTGATGGCATCGATACATGCATTTTTGAAAACAATTACTCATTCAACAGGAGCTTGGTCTACTTAGTAGCTTCCCTAACCAATCTGAAGTTCCATATTTATGCTTGTTTAACTCTTTAAATATAGTCTGCCTGTCTCCCCACTGGTTTAGTAATACCAGTTTTTGTATACGGTCTGAAATGTCAGAGTAACTAAGGCAGCTGTACCCTTTTAACTTCTCTGAAACACTTGCGTGCACGTACTCCCCAGTGCCAGTGTGTGTGTACAGTTTGTCCAAATGCACTGGGAAGGCAGGAGGCAATGGTAGCCTTTGTATCAGAGAGGAGATCTGAGAGACACGCACGTAGAATGCAGAAAACCAGCTTGCTTTCATGTTAACATTTTGACGTTCATCAAGAGGCTTGACGTTGCTTTCTACCAGTTGGAAGATGCTATACCCACCAGATATTTCAAACATCAATTTTTCTTTTATGGGGGAGGAGGAAAGGCTTAGGATAATTGATTTCTCCCTGCTGCCATGTGGAGCATCCTGTGAAAGGGATTATCTTTGGTTTCCTTAGTCAATATTTTGTGAACATATTTTCTTCCCAGAAGGCAGGTGTTGTGAAGAACAACAGAGACCACAAAAAAAGAGATAAGCCTTTATCTCCTTGCAAAATGATTTAATCTGCTACACTTCTGACATATCTATACAGGAACACATAGGAGCATAAAGGGGAGTTAATTAAAGATACTAATGAAACATACATAGGATAAAATATGTTCCCCATGCATTTTCTTCTATTTAGATGAAAGGTGATTGAAGTATAGCAAACAAGCCATTAAGAGAGTCTGTACGGTACTTGAAAGATCTTTAGCTACTCTGAACCTCTGTGTGAAACCCAGATTCCTGCAGCCATAATTTCCTTCCAGAATTAAATGAAGAGACAGTTCTAGTTCAGAATGCTGCAATTTTCTAAAGTATTGCCCATGATCATTAAAAGTAGTTGTCATCCACTGAATAATGACTGACAATCAGTTCAGTGAAGTCCAGCTGCTGCTTTAAGTCTGGTATTGGAACATGCGATCTGGGACACTGGGGCAGCTACCCTGCAAGGGTATTTTATTAAATTAACAGTAGTGAATGGTGCATAAAATTGTCACTAAGATAAATTTATTATAGTAAGATTTTATTCTCACATTATTCTGTATGGGGTGCTACCCCAACAGAGTTTCCAATTCAGTAGTATGCCTGAAGCCAGGGGTTTTATCAGCCGTGTGTCAAAGGGTGTCTGGCTCTCATTCATATATAATTTACTCTTATTACAAGAGATATTTCTATTTTTCTGCACTAACAGTTGTATATTTTCTAATGAAGGTTTAAATCAACTGGGAACCAGGGTAGAAATAGAGTTTCAGTATTTTGTGCCAAATATGGATTGTTTGTCTTCCTGTTAGTTATGGATTGTGAGTGTATTATTGCTGAAGGAAAACTTGGGGAGGGGTATTTTTCTTTCATGTATTTATTTATCATTTAATATAAATTATAGGAACTTTTCAAGTGTTCAAAGTGAATTATATCATTTAGAAAAAATGTCTGAGATTATTAAGAGAAACATATGAGCCTACCTAGCCTGCCTAGGTCAGCTTTGTGCTTTACTGAGCTTGTGATACTAACTCCGAGAGTATCTTGGTGTTTAGTATTTGCTATCTCGATCTAGATGAGAGCTGAATAACTACACAGATGCAAGATTCCATAATGAAATTTTCATCTCCAGATAATACTCCCTTCATTATTTGGAAATTTCTCTGGAATGCATTTGTTTTACTGTATCTGTTGTATCTCCTGTGTTCATTGTGTCTGACCACAATGTTGTGTATTTCTTGTGAGGCAGTTAGCAAGTGCTAACTTCTTGCAGAACTGAGAGCTTTTCGGGATTCCCATACAGATTTCAGTCCTCCTGTTTCCATGTCTCTAGGAAAGTCTTTGGTGAACTGTCTGTCGTTCCCAGCTTTCTGGGGAAAGGCAGCCAGCTGTAACTGTCGTATGTAATGATGGAGAGCTAGATGTACGTCCTCCTCTCTGAACACGTTGCAGCACTTCAGGATTACGTTCCGATACTCATGTAAACTCTTATGGTGGTGTTATATTGGTAAGTGCAGAGTTGGGCCTGGCTGTGTTCCAGACTTTGTGCTTGAGCTTCATGGTAAAGGTTGCTTTCTGCTCAAACTACTGGTTGTTATGTCCCAAGATTATGTCTGAAATTCATGAGTGATTATATTTTTGCTATAATGTACCCTAATATTATTATTTATGTATCACCTCTTTTTGTTCCACATTGATAGGAGAGCAACTCCTTCCACTTCCTCATTTATAAAAGCTGTGATTAGCCCCTGCTTTTGAGTTAAAATTCACATTTTCAAAAGATAACCTGATTATTTTTTTCCCTCAGAAATTCTGATAGATCAACCTGTTGAACCAACAGTGAGGTTCTGTCTTTTACTTCACAGATAATTTTAAATTGTGTCATCTCAGCTGAAAGTATAAAGGTATTATTCTAATGCCTACAAAACTCCCTCTTCTTCAGCATTTTCCAAATAAAAAAAAAATAAACAACACTGTGATAGAACTCCCACCAAATACAGGTCTCTGTTACCCCTTTCATCTCCATGCTATTCTCCTCATCATGCCGCCATTTTATGTATCAACATGTTGATAATACTCTTCAAGATGGCCGCCTCCTAAAAGCCTGTTACCATTATTGAAAGAGTCTGAGAATGAACTCAGAAAGCAAATTACGTTTATGGAAAGTATTCTGGATGAAATAAATATTTAAACAAGCTGCGTGTATCTAGTTAAGAAATCTTTCTCCTTGAAAAATGGCAGGTTTTCAGAACTAAATCCTTCACAGGACTTTATTTAGAAGCTTGAACACAAACATGCTCTTAGGGCCTAGGACAATATTTTTACTCATCTTGGCTTGCTTAAAGCCAGTTTGGACTGGGGACTTCAGCATCTGTCTCAATGAATCTAGATGGATTTTCTGAATGTGTATGGTTAGGTTTTTCTCAGTTTCTTCTGCTGAAGCTGTACTGGTGACTCTGCAGTGCATGAAAATATTCATGCTTGCTCTGAATTAGTGCAGAATGGAGAACCCGAGCTTTGATCTTCAGTCTCCAGATGAGGGCCATAGCCCTCAGGTTGGCATAAGTGGACTCCTATGGCATAAGTTAACTCCTCTGTTAACGTCACTCACTAGTTTTTCACATCTGAAAAACTGAGGTATCTCAGTGTCACGATCCGATGAAACAGGAGAATGTTCGAAATTGGGAAGAATATTGTGGCAAAGGAGGATTCTTTCCTACACATCCCTGATGCTAAGTTTTCCTTAAGATCAAAAGCCATCCTTTTTAAACTATTATCATATTTTCTTCTGTCTATATACGTATACTTTTAGCAGAAATTAACATTTAAAAAGCTTCTCGGTAGCTCTGCCAGTCAAACATTAAACTTTAAACACTGAAGAGTATTCATCAGTGCAACTATTTTGCTGGAGTGATAAATATAATTTAAAGAAATATATTCAACAACGGCTATCATAGTGTTGTTATCAATTTTTATATAATGAAAGAGATTAAATGAATCCTTGCTAACGTATTATTGGTATGTGAAGAACAAGAAGAAACAAATCACACACATTCTCCCACTTAATTATTGTGCTAGACACTCATTGTCATATCATTGACCTATTTGGTCATGCCCAAGTTAATCATGCCTGAACCTTTTCCCAGTGGGAAACAAGCTTCTTCACTTCCTGTCTTGCAGGAATATCAACTAAAACTCAGTCACATATGCCCATAGTCTGATCACTGCAGCCCACCACAACCGTCGTCTCCAGCAGTGAAACGGCAGTCTGTGGCGTGCCCGTGAGAGTCGGTGTCAGACACCCATCACTTCCTGTGTGCCTTCCTTCAACTCCGTTCAATCACTTACTACATTCAATTATACCAACCTCTGTTTGGAAAAGTGCTCCCCTCTTTTTTTTTTTTTTTTTATCTTTTTCTTTCCTTTTTTCTTTTTTTTTTTTTTGTTGTTCGCAGGGAACTGTTTTGTCACACTGAAATAGAGTTTATGTGCAGTGACAGCCTAATAAGCCAGCAACTTTAGTCGCTTATTAAAGTCAAGCATGTGTCTTTGTTTCATGTTGCTAATGATGTGGAACCGTTGAGGCCCGAGTATATTTCGTCTGGACGGTGTGGGAGCGAATGCTGAGAGCTCATTACTTGGCTCCCCATTGGAATCCTGCAGGCTTCTGCTCATTGAGGAGACTGTGGGGGCTTTGACAGAATTATTATACTGAATATTTTTAGACTCATTAACTATATCACCAAAGCAAAACATCTCTTCCTTAGATGCAAATGGCTGCAGCTACTGTGGCTTTGCTTTAGTTATTGCAGAAAAAAGGATGAAGCTTGAAAACAACTTAAGGAAAGGATTTTCATGCCCGAATGTTTGAATTTGTAACTTATATTGGGAATGTGTAAGTCTTTTTTACCACTTTTAAGCCACTCATGTCTAAGTGCCATTTAAAAATGCATATATTCAGTTTCATGTAGTAAGCGGTGCTCAATCCTTTAAATTTGGAAAGTGCCATTGAAGTACACACCAAAATAGGAGCTTTCAGAATTCCACTTTCTATTCTAGACTGAAAAGATTTAAATGTAAAAAGCTCCTGTTAAGGTAATTATAGATGCTTGAGTTAAGCCTTCAAAGGTAAAGAAATTCAGAGTTAAGGCTAAAAATCTGACTTTCCTTTAACCTAAGTGCTGGAACATATGTACTGTGCAGTATGAAAAATCACACACTTCTCCGAGCCATACAATTCCTAACCACAACAGAGTGATTTAAAGATGAAGAGTGAGACAAAATTTTTAGCCTAAGTCTGAATTTCCTTGCTATGCTGGGTTTAAGTTGGTTCTTAATGTTACTTTATTGTAGCTTTTTGTGGTTTAATTGAGACTTAAGATGTACTTGAAGAAAAATATGAATACTTTAAAATTAATTCTTCAGAGCAAAGGACAGAAAATTGCATTTATGGCTCCATTTGTTGGAAGAGTGAAGTTGGCTGTGAACTGTACATTATTTCACCTTCTATAAAATTATATTTTGATTTCTTGATGGAGACCATCTCTACATGTTGTGTATGAGCTTACCTTTTATAAATTATGAGCTTGAGTAATTGCCTAAGTATATGCACATTTAAAAAAGATAGAACCAAGCGTTTCTTCTCACAATGTGTAGAAGCTTTAATTAGGATTTTATTCTCCAAAATTATTGTAGGTGGAAAAACAACTATTTTGATTACTAGGAAGAAAGACATTGCTTTTATTTGTGGTTCATTTCCTGCTGTAGTATTCTCTGACAATGGTGACACTGTCTTTATACATCAAGAAGTTCTTCTTTCTATGACTGCCAGGGACTCTGGAGGGAATACTTCGTATCTGAAACATGTTTCCCTTTGGGATTTCACCATCAGAATAACAGTTCTGATCAGCAGCCCATTAGAAAAATGTTTGGTTTTTTTCTGAAGCTATGAAAAGGAATAGTTAAAAATCTGACAGATAAGAAAGTTATGCTGAATTGAAGTTAAATATTGCACACATAGGAACTTCATGTTATCCTTCAAGCAGTAATTTCTTAATAAGTGTAAGAGGAGTTTTCAAATTAAGCTCTTTGAGTAAATGAAGCCTCAGAGTGGACAGCCAGTGTGGGTGCAGTTTTCCTTTTGAAAACCTGCAGTTCCTGTTCTTACCAGTTTGTGGCACAATACTATTTAGTTTAGATGTTGGGCAAAGCTTTCAAACTCCAGTGCCTTTATGCTAGGTACCTAAACCTTTATATTTAAGCATCTAGGTAATAGTAGCCTGATATATACTGGGAAAACTCAATCTTTCCGAAAGACAGGATAATAAATATGGGTCCCAGTAAGAAAGCTAACTCTAAAACCAATGGCCATGGTTGTTCATTAGGTACTAGACTCTCCCTTTAAGCTGCAGATGACTTTTCAAATTAAAATGTAAATACTCTGTCAGGAAAATTCTCACCTGCAGAACCAGTTCACAGTTGTGATTTCAGATGTTTTGCAGTAAAAATAGCCTGAAGCCAGCACACCTGTCTAGATACATAGATGATCTACGGGAAATAAAACAGACTTGAGCTGTACACATGCAAATGCAATTGTTTCGTTTCCTACATGCAGTATTGTAATCAGATTAGTAGATGTAGCTACTATAAACAGATGTTCACTATCATATACTGTACTTAAAATTTTATATTTATCCAAAATTGAAATCACTGTACAGTCCAAACATCTTTTTACTTATTTTGCTTATTTTAATGCCTGTGAAGCTGTCCCTTTTTGGTTTTGGGGAGAAAAGGTATTGGGTTTTTTGTTTTGTTTTACCTACAGAAATATGTCCTGCAGTGAAAAAACACTGGTAACAAACATGCATACTCTTTTGGGGAATCTGATTTAGGAGAGCCTTTAAGTCTTATTAAGATGCATTCTTGAACTGTATAATAAATATTTATCAGACTATATAATACTTTTTCTACATTCCCGGTGGCTGTATTTCAGTGAGGTCCATATTATAGGTGTTACTGTGTCCAATGACATGCAGCTTTTTAGTTATCAACCTTTTCGTTGCCTAAAACTGGCTTTCCTAGACTACTGGCCAAGTTCAAAGCCTTGTACTTAAATGGATTTTCAGCATAAATTTAAATTTTATGCATTTCTTTGCTATCTATAGCATGGTAGCTGACTTTGCAAATGAATGTTATCTTCTGTTGTCTAGCTTCCATACAAGGTAAGAGCTTTGTATTTATACTGAAGTGGTTACCCTAGATGAGGTAGTTTTGACACTAAAGATGTATTTTTCTTCTTGGTTTGGACATATGGTAGATTTCTTTTATGTGTATGTTTCGGGTAATAGAAAAAAAATATAAATATTTTATTATATATAGCATATCTGATTGACCTCAGAAGGGGGTCAGGGTTAAGGGGCTATTACAAATTTTGAGTAAAATGCTTAAAGATATGTTAAAGAAAAGTGATTTCAGTCTGGTTTTATGGTGTTTTGTTTTGGTTCGTTTTTAAAATAAATTCAACTCGTAAAGCTAAATTTATTGATATACTCTTTACTGCCTTTCCAACCTCTGGAATAGTGTAAAGCATCCAAATAAGCACTTATTTTGCATTCAATGAGTGAAAAACAGTTGGTGTGCTAGTGAACCTAGTCTTTAATTTGAAACAGACTTACTAATTTTGTTATCTAGGATACGGTAACTGTGTCTGCACCGACAGGTAGGTGTACCTGCTGTGTGCCCTGCAGTCCTGCTCCCCTGATCTTCCAAACTGGGAAGCTTTTGAAGCACAATGTTTCCTTCCTTGTTTGTGCATCCAAATTTTCTTCCAAAAGAAAGCAAGGTGCATGTGGAGTGTGCAGGGGTTTGCTTTCTTTTCTTTTTTTGCAGAAAGGGAAACTGATTAAGGTGAGCTGTAACTGTTGTTACTTCTGCTGTTAGAAGTTGAATCTAGGTCCTGAAAAGTAGAAGAGAAACACACACTGAAGGGGGGAGAAGATATTACTAAAAACAGAAAATTCAGCTTCTGACATTTATACTTTCCAATTTTCAGCATTAGCACTGCAACAAAGACTGACAGAAATGCTTTTCAGGCACTTCTAATGCATTGAAGAAGGCTTAAAAAAAAGGAGGCCAAAGGAGGTGAAGAAGGCTTAAAAAAAAGGAGGCCAAAGAGATCTCCTTTGGGTTCAAGCCCAGGTGATGTTTCTTCTTGGTTTCCACAGAGCCAGGGCTGACTTTGTCAGTACCACTGGCTTGATCACACTACAAAGCACTGGGCTGTGGACCTCAACAGAGACCTAGTGGCTTAACTTGTGGTTAATACTATATGTTACTGTATTTCAGCTTTGTTTGTTGGAAATCATGTGAATCCACCAGAGCAGATTTTTAAAAATAGGGTTAAAGTGCAGCTATGTATAATATGCCATGAGATGTGGCATGATGACATGTAGCGTGTCTGGGGATATAAATCTTTCTGGGAGCAGTCCCTGGAGTACATCATATTTTATCATATCATATCATCTCATATCATATCATATCATATCATATCATATCATATCATATCATATCATATCATATCATATCATATCATATCATATCATATCATATCATATCATATCATATCATATCATATCATATCATATCATATCATATCATATCATATCATATCATATCATATCATATCATATCATATCATATCATATCATCACCTGCTTTTGCAGAGGTATCAGACTAGATGATCTCCAAAGGTCTGTTCCAACCCCTACCATTCTGTGACTCTGTGATATGTGGGCTTTGCCTGCAAGAGAGCACATAGTTTACTCTGAAATAAAACCAGCGAGTGAACTAACTGTGTTGATGACCAGCTGTCTAGTGGTACAGTCCTCCTTTATTTTGCAATGTTGATGCACGCTTGTAGTATGGATAAAATTCTCCTCAGTCTACTATGACTAATTCACAGTTTCAGACTACGTAAGATTTTTTTTACTGTCTTTTAGGGGATATAGGGAACAAGACTTCCTAGAGTTAGATTGAATATTTGTAGGATAGAGACTGGCAGTGGTGGGACGAGGAGACAGGTTAAGGATAGGCAAATGGTGATTTGGAAAAAAAAAAAAAAGAGCGGTAAAGGGAAATACTGGAGTTTTCCAGTAAGTCTGGGTCAGCCTATGGAAAAATGGAAGAACCTCTGTATATTAAGGATGCTCTCCTTTCAGAGGCTGAAAAGGAACTAAAGATTCCTTAATCTCAGATGTCATTCACTCTCAACATCTATGAAACTCTTTGGGATAGCGTTTTACCGCCTTTTAGCTCTGTCTCACATAAAATATTGTTATGCTCTGCGGAAACAACCTCTCCCAGAAATACTGTCTTCCACTGCACATGTTGATGTGTTCACAATGTGAGCCCACCCGTTGCTTTGAAAAAGATAGAAAAAAGACTATGAATCATATCGTAATACATAGGGTCTTAAATTAATGTTGCAAAAGCAACTGTAAGTCTGGCATTTCCTAACTTTAGAACATTTCTCTTTCCTTTTTATTATCCTTTTAAGGTAATTGTGTGTGATTATAAAGGCATTAACTAGATTCCATTTTGCATCTTTCATTTATCTGGTAATCAGGAACATAACACTGAATCTATTTGTGTAATTGTGACACTTAAGAATCTTGGAAATCAAGATAGGTGGAACCTGCCAACTAACTCATGGTTACCAAAGTCACTGACTCAGGTCATTAATAGTTTAAGCACCTCCTCATTAAAATAGTTTAACCAAAGATGTGTTTTCTGTCCTGTTTATTACTGCTGTCAGCTCTTACCTATAAAAACTGCTATTTGAAAGGGTTTATACAAACTGCATTTCAGAGAAGGATTAAAAAGCCCAAACTTCTTGACAACCATAGTGAAAATCAATCTGAAGCTTACATGCTAGTAATGACTTCCTTGTTTTCATACATGCTTGAATTTTCTTCAGTTCTGGAGAATCTTTCATGAGTTAGGAAAAGATGACTATACAGTCATAATCCTTACTAAGAAAAGTGAACATAGACACCAATTATAAGGTTGCGTCCATTAAATACATATATCTTTGGAAGCAGTGTTCAACAATTTTTGTCGGATCTTTTTATTTTAATGGTTCCTATTTAATACATTCACCTTGTAAATATAATAGCTGTATAAATAAGGGCTGTAATTGGTATATAGAAAAACTTTTTGATCAAATAATATTTAAGATTGCATATTTTTTTGTTTAAGAAGCACACCTAACTAAGTGATAGTAACAAGTAAATGAAATTCTGCCGGCAACATTAATGAAAGAAAAAATGTGGTGACAACTTATTTAACACCTTGAGTTTGATTAATTTATCGCCAATAGAAACTATGTTTTCAGCTCAAACCTGCTCTGAGTTTGAGAGAGATGCTGAATTCCCCTTGCTAGGCTGGGCTCTGTGTCTCCAGCACGGTTCCTCCTGACACACTGACCGAGGTGTGGATAGACCTGACTGCGCCTGTGTGGGCCCCCACAATAAAAACAGTGGTCCCCGTTCTGCAGCGGGGACTCTGGTGGCTTACACAAGAGCCAGACATTTGACGCCTGGTGGTCCTGAGGTGTTCCCTGAAATCTGGGGCACGGGTCCTGAGGTCCTACGCTGTTGGGGCCAAGAATGTCAGTGTTTTAAAAGTGTGCAATTTCAGGGCAGTCAGCCTTGTCAGTGTTAATAGGCTCCCTGTTGTGGTGCTAAGGGATGAGGCATGGATCTATCTGGGCTAGAGCCTGGCCTCCTAGGACTTCCAGTTTCTTTGCTGCAACGTAAAAATGATAAAGCCTAGGGGCCATTGCAGTTGCTGAGTGAATTTGACTTTAGCTGCTGTCAGTTTCACTAGCATTGTTGCTTTTGGGGTTTTACTTTTCTCATACATTGAAAATGTGATTGTCCGCTTTGACTGTCTTCACTGTTCACTTCACTTTTGGCTCTTCCCCTTTTCCTGAAAGCAGGGTGTGAAATAACCAGATTCATTGTGGTTGTTTCAGGCTTTGTCTGTGCCCTGGAACAGGGGCACACCCGCCTCTGGTTTGTGGGTGCACATCCTGGCTATTTTCCCATTCAGCAGCAGGACAAGACCCAAATGCACATCAGCCCTATGAGGAGCCCTGATTTCATTGTGCTGGGAACTGCTGCACGCAGACAGGGAGGAAAATGTCTTCTGCTCGTGTGGGGAGCAGGGGAGTGCCAAGTAGCACTCCTAGCCTGCGGGTGAAAAATCAGTAGAGGGATTTTATAATTGCTACTTCCAGGAAACAGGAGAGCCCACAAGTAATATGAATGGCTGCAAACTTCCTAATGTATCAGGAAATGAAAAGTTATTTAGCATTTGCATTAAATTTTTAAGTGACAAGCAGTATATGATCCTGTGATTGAAAGTTTTATCAGGGACTATAGCAGAGACATTACTTTATTGTTACATGAAGTGCTGTTTTATCATTATGAAATATAATAAATAACTTAAAATTGCATTACAATCTCATTGACGGTTGCCAATCTCTGGATGCTGTTCAGGAGGAAAAGTGAGGGAAATATGATGTGCACATGGAAACAAAAGAATTCAGCTTGAGTAAAAGTTTAGAAGTAAAAACATCGAGAATTGTTAAAGAACATTTCCTGCAATGAAATAAATTAATAAGGACAAAATAATGAAAGTGGTCTCCTTGGCTATAAAACCAGCATTGTTGAAACCTACACTGTTGTAGTTGACTCAGTGCTGGTTACCAGCATCGTATATTGTTATTAGCCATCTTGTGGGCCATACGACTCAAAGGTCTTTGTGGTCCATGCCCATTTGAATTTGTCCTGTTATCTGTGGCAGTTTTGTTGAAGGAAATAAATTTCAGTTTGTTTGCATACACAGTTTTGCTTTATTCCATTGATGCTTAGAATATTCTGCCCTATTCAAAGTCCATGCACATACTAGAAGAGACACAGACTACACTTTGAAATTCAGACTTTAAATGCAATAGTAGACTTATCTACTTACTGAGCTCTCTGAATCTGAAGAAGGGAGGACATTGTGGAGTATAGAAGAACAGAAAGAACAGCAAAAATTAAAACCCCTTTTGTTTGTTTACTCATATGCTTTGAAGAGTTACTACAAATAACGTATTTGGGAGTTTTTCCAACAGTATTCTTTTCATATTTTCATTTCTTTATGAAATATTGAGGTGGGAATATTGCAAATTAAAATATTGCACGGTCAAGGTGGGGAATTCTCATTCCTGCCTTCTCAGGCACTTGCTTTCTTATTTCTTGCTCTGCTTGGTCTTGTTCTTAATTTTCTTCTTCTTCTTTCTTTTTCTTCCTCTCCATCTTTCTTCTTAGAACTGGAAGAAGGAAATACAATGAATCATTGCTTTTGGGGTATCATTCAAACTTCTCCTTTACATTAGGTCTTATCCTACATCACATCTGAGTCTACGTGGCACTCATGGTATTTCTTTTAATTTGAGACTTTTTTATGAATGGCTTACAGTACTTACAGAGTGATTTAATTACTGACAGCGTGTGACTTCATTTAGTCTTTTTCTTCTCTTCACATTGTGCTTCCTAAAGAAATGTGGCTGAATCCCTAAGCCTTTCTGAGGACAAAGGGTTCTGGTAAGACCTGCAAAATTTTATTCCAATTATCTTAATAGCTAGTTAATACAATATGTATTATGACAGACTGAAGCTAAATATCTAACTAATTGTAAACTCCATTCTGTGAACACCATTTTAATTTCTGCCTTCCACATAATATTCATTTTTGCAATACAATCTCCATCCTGACTGAAGGCAGGCAGATAATGGTGGTGGGAAAAGACAGTCAAATGCTAACAAGGACTATCTGTTTGAGTGCTATGTTCTTAGACCAGAGAATTAAGTAACAATTTAGAAGTCTCAGTGAGAATGCTACAAAGAGTCATCCAAGATAAGTGACTGAGAAGCTGATGTGTAAATGTCACGGGTATGGGTATCTGACTCCTTGTAAACCTCAAAAGATGCTTATGCTTACTAAGCAAGAAAGGGCTTTCTGTCACCTTATGTTGACCTCTGAGTCAAGCAAGAAGGAATACAGCTGTCTGGCCTAAAGTTCTAAATCAGAGCTAGGTTCAAAATCAGCAAGGAGGTTACAAGTTTTAAGAATTTACATGAGATTTCTGAAATCTAACCTCTGGTACTATGAAAGAAGAAAAAGGTGTTTGGTTAGACTAAGGATGTCAAATTCAAGTTAATTGATGACTTAAAGACTTCAGTTTATTAGTTTTAAGATATCCCTTTTTCCCTTCACAGTGTAGTTCCTACCCTGACGTAGTGTAGTAGCCTCTAGCCATGTATATTTTGCTTATCTTCCCCTACTTGTTGAAGATGAACCCCCTCCAACCTTCATGTTCTGTTCCTAATCCCATCCTCTTCATGAGTTCTTATAATTTATGAATTCAATACTTACTATTTATGGAAAACGTGTGCATCTGGCTCTTTCCAAGACACTTTCAACAGGAAGCTCAGGATACTGTTGGCCATGAAGGCATCATCTAGTCTGCGAAATGAAAGAGGGTTAGGGACCTAGCTTGACCTGCTGTGTAGTTCTCCATACTGTATATTTATGGTGCCATGTCCTGTTTTGGCTTGTGCTAGCCAGCATTTTCCAAGAGGAGTCTTTAACATGAGTCAAGGAATAACATGTATCTGGGACAGCTTCATGCAAGAAGCGTGGATAGGACAATACCAGCTCGAGTTCCCTCAGCACAATACAATATTCCACCACTATCCCAAGAGACTTTGCCATGCCAAAGAGTATAAAAAGCCTACTCTCTGTTCCATCTTCATAGGCTGAAACATAGCTTTCACGTTAATTCAGTCATTCATCCTTTAATGCCTTCTCCCCTTAAAATACTATGTGTGTCATAGAGCAATGAGGCTGTCGCAGAAGACTGGGAAGTGGTAGTGGGCTACATAGTATGGACAAAGGCAGCCTGTGCCACTTAGTCTGACTGCCATAGAATGGTTCCTAGCTCTGTTTATTTAACGATATGAAAGTAGCCCCAGGGGTTGAGAAACAATGTGCATCTCTAAGATGCAGTCAGCCATCAGCACAGAGGTAACATCTGGCAAGAAGTTATGCACATCTTAATTGGCCAGCTGTTCTTCTGATTGATTCATTGCCTTCCAGGAAGCACACTTACCTCTCCATGCTCAAGTTGGCCCCGCAGAATATCCAGTCTCTGGGCTGCTTTCACTGTCCAGGCAGTGTATTGTGCAAACCCAGGTGGGAAATTCCTGTGCAAGGCCTGGCTTTGCTGAGCTGAAGGCCATGTCATTCCTCAAACGGTTAACTCGAAGTCAAGTTTCTGTCACAGCTAAAAGGATGCTGGTGGGGATTCAGCCAAGCATCCAGGAGCACGTGCCACTTTGGTGGTGCCTGCTGTATCACCTGGGCTACCGTGACACCCAGTCACACTGCCCAGAGCCTGGGAATTGACTGGTGACTAACAGCTCTTGTGAGTTCATAGCCAAGTGCCAAAGGCCTCAAAGTACAAATGAAATGGAAGTACTGCCCGGTCACAACAGGCTGGTTTCTGGCCAGAGAACAAGATGGGCTTGATTTATGATCCTTGAATTCTTATGAAGTTATAGGGGATAATTGAAAAATGTCTCATCCAGAAAAAAATAAAATTTCTTCCTTTGAATTTCATTTTACTGTTTGCAATAGTCAGGAGATACTCTATATGAATCATAAGCAACTGCTTAATATAGAAGTTTATCATCATAATATCTGATGTTCCTTAGTCAAGACAGTCAGGGTACTGTCTCTGTATTCTGCTAGGTCTACAGCTGAAGTACTTTTTGGTAATTAATCTTAGTGTATCTTAAAGGTAGCAAAGAAGGCATGAATTCACCCTTCACAAAAAATGGGTCTTCATAGTTTATTAGTTTTATTTTTAACATTGCAAGCTCATGAAAAAAAAATATCAACAACACTAAATGTCAAAGGACTGCTAGTTTACATTTTGAAAAATGTGTTAACAATTATACTCCAGAAATCCTTTAGGAGGGGACAGAGGATGAGATATGGTATTTTATTGTGCAATTTCTTCTTTTCAGAGTAAGCAGTGGAGTCTGTAAAAGGAATGATTAGAGATTATGGCTGCTTTAACAGGAGAAATTAATGGCAAGGTCAGGAATTTCTTTGGAGCAATCTTGTTTACTTGCAGGGTTTTGACACTTCAGCTTGTGCTGTCTGACATGTTCCTCTAATGGCTTTGTGCAAATACCCAATAAAAGTTGGGAAAAGTTGTAGGCTTCTGTAGATGAGAGCATTGGAGGCAAAAAAACTTAAGAAATGCAACCCTTTTGTTTGGAGTAAGTGGAATTATCTGCACCTTTTCAAGATGTTTCCATTCATTGCTTCGGGCTCCTGGGAGTGAAATAGCAGTATTTGATTATCAGTGTTACTAAATGATATAGAGAGAACCATCTGGATAAGTACAGATATATTTCCCTTGTATAGCAGTAGAAATTGGCAAGTATAAAAACCTTTGAGGAAAGAATAACATCACATGCGTTCTATATCTACTCACTATCAAACTCCAGGCTACATTTTCAGGAAGTTAATACAGAAAGCACACTTTTCATTTTCAGATTGGTGTTAAAAACAGCTACAGCAAGTAGCCACAGTAATCAGAAAGATACCCTGATCTTACTCTATTGTCTCTTTTCCTTATTTTTCTCCTGACAGCAGTTAAAAATCATAATACCATTCTTTAATTTTTTTCTTCCTTCATTGACTGCTGGTTTTGTCTGCATTCACTGATATTTTTAGTGGAAGATTGTACTCTGATTTTTCAGACTTTTCTTCATTTGTTTTTCAGTGGATCTTGAAATACAGTTTTCCTTTTTTAAAATTTAACGTTGCTAATCTGCTTACCAAAGCATTCACAACTGGAATAAGGTCAAAAAACAAGTGCATCTTTTCATGTATACTTGCACATCAGCTGAGATTTGTTTTTTTCATGAGGCTTTTACTCATTTTTAAAGTATATCCAGTCTGTTGACAAAAGAGCTTTATTTAAATGAGCTATGTAATCTTTACCAGCAGTCTGTGGAGCAGATTTGACAATAAAGAAATATCTCATTACCTAGGAGCTTTGTATATTGTACAGGTGTAACCTGGTAGCTGAATAGTATAAAAAGATAAATATTAACTGGATTTTGCTAATAAATCTGCCATTCTTACAGCGCCAAAATCTGTAGAGTTGTTGTAATTGCCGTTGTTTGAGTTGTAACAATGAATGGAACTGATAAGGCTTATGTCATTTACATAGAATTTAGCATTCACAGTGCACTGTTGAATTAATATGACACACACATTGGGTCCTCTGATATAAGATTAGCATCATTTGAAAATAGAGAAAGTGTAGATTTAGAAGTGACATATTAGTCTCTGTTCAACATGTAATGATAATTTGCTTAGGTCTGAAAATCATAGAAGGTTACTACTGACAGCAGTGACTAGTAGCTAATACTTCTTCTGTTAGTTGCATTTTGGTTTGCTCTAGTTTGTAATAAATTGCTGTCTTCAGAGGGACTACTGAAGAATTACAAAATAATATTGTGTTGAATCCAGAAGGTCAGGTACCAGAAGGTCAGGTACCAGTTATATCAGTGTCAGTCAAGAGTGGTTTTGAGTTATATTTGCTGAATGTAAAACAGAGTCATGTTTTAATAAAAGAATTCAGTGAAATAACCTTAGTTTCCTGTACTGTCAGCACCATAGAATAACTATGTTTTAGCTGCCTAACATAGCAATCAAATACCTAAAGCCTTTTACACATCTCACCCTGGTACAGTAATGTCAGAAATATACCTTTCTTCATGGCACAGCATGATTTCAAGTCTTCCCAGTGTCTTCAGTTGAATCTGTCATTGCTAATCAGCTCTAGAAATTAAAGATGAAACTGGATGCCCACCAGAAAAGAGATAACACAAAATTCCCAGTTATTTCTGAAAAGCTGAGTTTAAGTGGTTTAATTTATATGCCAGGGCTACAGTGTGGCAAAGATATAATACATTTCTGGGCTGTTACTTTCAGGAGCCTTGATAATTACAGTGTTCTTTGGCTTCCATCATTCTCTGCCTTCTTCACAGCATCATGCTCAGTATATGACTGCAAGTGTATGTAAGCTTTCCAAGTGCTTTTGAGAATTGATGATGTTTTATTTTATGATGGTCCTCACTTATGACTATGTCTAGCTCATTCACGTTCACCTCAGCTGAATCCAGACTATTGTTTACTAAGATTTCTGCCCAGCTTCACGTTACATCCAGTATGATATTACATTACATTCTCTTGCAGAAGGGAGGGGAGAGATCTTTTTTCTCTGAATAATTCTTTGAATTTTGTTTAAATGGTGGGATCTAGTGTTCCGTTTCTCTGTCATATGATCATTGCTGTATGCCATGACATTTTTTAGCTTCTGGATTGCTCAGTGCATTGCTGACATCTCAATTGGTTAATGTTAAATGGTTTAGGTTCATAATATTTCATCAAAATATGGTATTGATGGTGGGCTGAGTCTAGTGAGACTTCTCAGAAATGCTCTGCCCATCTGTTTCTCTCATCTGCCTCAGCTACCTATATGTTCCATCCCTGCTGCTGCTTAGTCCATTTCTTCTTCTTTTTAAAATCCACAAATGGGTTTAGTCACTCGGTAAGTAGCTTGCTCTACCTACTGTAGATGCAACATCATCTTCAGCTGCTAGTTTTTTTAAATGTCTCATTTTGTATTTCCTTAGATTCTTTTCAGTCTGGAATCCACATTTGTTCAGAGTAGCTGCCTCTAAGTCTCTGTAATCAGAGAAATTTCCATTTTTTGAGCCTTGTGGTTGAGTTTGCTTCCTACTTTTTAGGCTGTTTCTGAAGGAAACTTCAGGAAAGGAAACAGAAAATTTCAGTAAGTTCTTGAAGGAAAACTCACAAAATCATTCTTTTTTCTGGTAAAATATTATTGCACTGGCAATTAATATTCCATTTTTATGGTCTAGGTTTGGATCGCCTTGTTTGATGTTAGTGAACCCAGCATAGCTATATAAAGCCTAGATTAGATTATGATGGTTAGAATTGCACCAGTTTTGGTTAACAGTTGGATTTCTTAGTCACAACTTGACATCCTTCACAGAGACTTCACAGTTTCATCCAAATATACCTTCCAATTTCCACAAAGACTTTTTTTTCTTCAGGATTGCTGAGCACCAGTAGAGGGATATTTACACTGATACACAGGCAGGCACTTCATTCTCTGTGAAGAATCTCATTCTGGACCAAAATAACAGACATTATAGAAAAAATCAAGTTGCACTGCTGTATTCCTCACATAATGCATTAAAATTTGCTTTGTGAAGATTTTTTTTTGTACAGGGTATAGTTATATAGAGATAAGCATTCTTCCTTGCTCAGCAAGGCTGGTACATAAACAAGCTGATCAACTGTAGGACCTATGAGAGGCTCAAGAGTGCTTACAGAGGAAAATATTTTTAAAATTTTTAGTTGATAGCAATGGAAAAATTTACTAGTGGCTATCTGCAAAAAGAAATTTTTCCAAAGACTTAGAGTTCTCACCAGATTATTTTTATGAAAAAGTCATATCATATAAAAAAAGGCTGTCCCCTTTGAAATGTGACTCCTCTTTGCATACTGTATCTAGTAAAGGAAACATCAGTATAATTTTTTAACAGAAGCAGAATAATGTATTATGCCCAGAATACCTCACAAAAAAAGCAAACTGCTTGGGCTATCCAAACAAATTTAGCCTGAGGCAAACACCTGCCATGCACATTTTTAGATCAAATGTTTAAAGTTTGGCAAAATATAAAGAGAATCTTCTTTTGAGACAAGCAGTATCGCAGTCCTGCCTGTTGTAATATCTGCTACATTTTATGTGATCCAGAACCTTGCAGTTTTACTGGATCAGGCACCTTAGAAATAAGTATGTGTTCTAAATGCAGAATACATTTGTCTGATGAATAACAATAATTTTGGAAAATAAAATGAAACTTTATTTATGGAGGGTCTGACTCTCTTTTTGCATTCTCAGGTGTAAAACAGGAACAATTATATTCAGATTGGTTGAGTCTCACTAATTAAAAACAGCAGAGAGGAGAATTAGGTTTGTAATCATAACCCAATATAATGCTAGCTAGAACTACTAATTGAAGCAGTCCAAGTGGTATGTTATTGACCGAGAAAAAGCATCATGACTGAGTTCCATGTGCTGTTCACTTTGTATTCTTAATGGAGCCACATGCCATTTGGTGTTTAATCAAGTAAACACCCCTAGTTTTGAGTCCATTGGCAAATATGTCTGTAATCTGCATTGGTCTCTTTCTACGGAGCTAAACTGTGTAATAGAAGACAAGCAGGTGAAAATTTTGGGTTCCTGTGAACTGCCAGGCAACAAAAGTAAAAAGCATTCTGTCCTAAATAAAATACAGTTATTATTTTTATTATTAAATTTAAAAAGTTATTATTAAAAAATCTAAAGTTATTATTAAATCTCTGTGTGAGATTTTCTTTCAATTCACCTTTTGTTTACTGTATAGAGCATCTAAATATGTGATAGTATTAATTAGCGAGGACCTAAAAACAATACCACTGGAATAATGAATTAGGCTTCGATAGGCCTCAGCATCAAACATTGTCGTATGGTTTTTATGCCACATTGATCCCTCAAATAAGAAACTACAGATAAAAATATTATCCTAAGTTCAATCATATTATGCAAATCAGGCATGAGTTTGATTAAGTATCTTGATTTATCATAACAAAAAACTTAAAGGTGAGAACAGAATAAAGTAGGCCAAATCATAAGCTTCCTCTCTAGTAAGATATCAATGGCAGCTAATTCACACCTCCTTTTCCCAAATTTACACTGATATTACTGGTCATATAAATAAGGAATTAAACAAATATAGAGCCATATGCTCCCCTCTGCTGAGAGGGTCAGAGGGAAGCAACAACCCAAGTGAAAAAGAACAGTGAAGCCCCAAAGTAGCAGCATGGCGAGGGCAACTCCTTCATTCAGTCTCCCCAGCAACTCACAAAGGTGCCTCTCCAGAAAAGCCATCAGTTCATCATCTCCTCATTTGTAGGAGAAGTCACTTGCTACAAAGTATTGCCCCCTCCCAGCAAAAAAGGGCCGCACACCTTTTGAGAGCCATTACTCCTTCTTGCAGGATGAATATGGTTTTGATCCTTGCAAAACCCCCTACAGTCCCTTTAACAGAAGGTGTTTTTATGGGGACTAATGGCAGATCATTCTCAGCTGCAGCCATGGCAGGTCCAAGAATGACAGAAACAAGGATCTCAGTGCTTCCTTTCCTTTTGAATCTCCAAAATCTGGAGCTAGTTTGTCTTTCTGATTCCTTTTTCCTTCAGTCCTGCTCCTACAGCAAAGTAAATGTCAGAAACAAAATGAGTCTCATACAAATATTTGGTTACTGTACATATTCCTACACCTTGACCACTGGAGATGCTGCTACCTTCTCTGTGAGTATTTGGCTCGATGTGTTGAGAATACTTATGAAATGGCATGTTTCTCAAATAGTGAAAAAAAAACAATGAGAAATGAATTAACAATTATGTCATGTGTGCAACCCATGCATGCCCTGCCTTCTTAAGTCTCTACATGTGATCAAAATGTAAAAGATAAGGAAAAGCAAATAACTACATGTGTATTATATGACCAAGAAGAGGATCTAAGGGAAAAGTGTCAATGCCTGTAGCGACAGAGAGATCATGGCAAAACCTATGAAATCTACAGGCTTAATTTGGCCTAAAAGTGCACTTTTAGCTAGGTTACTCAGGATTTTTCTGTTTTAAATTGTTCCCTCAGCTAAAGGTCTGCAGGTGACTCTGGAGATTCTATGGCCCATCCTAGGTTAGTGCATTCATCAGTTTATTCTAAGCTTGCAGGTAACATTATTTCATCAAGCTATTGCTTTCTTACAGACATATATTTCGGATTCTGTATATAAATGTTATTTATATTGCAATTAATACTGAAAAATTAAGAAATATTTGGTTTAGGCCCCATTTTGCTAGGCATGATGAAAAGTATTCAAAATATGAGATGCATTAGATGCAGGGATACTTACAATAGTAACAACAACTCTCACGGACTTGTAATTTGCAAATGTTTGTTCAGTTCTTTGAAATGAGAAACTATAGTGAAGGTCGTATTGGACACCAGCCATTATAAACTGTCATTTTCTCAATAAATATTATAGCCATTTTCAAATAGCCAAACCTCAAAATTTTTTAATGTCTTTTGATCCTCTCAAGACAAAAAACTGGATGGGCGTTGAACTGGATAGCCACTGATGCCTTTCAGCATTCTCTGATGAATCCTTTCACACGGTCTCCCAGCCACTCATTGTGACAACATGCAATTATTTTAGTTTTTTAGAAATATGAGAATGTTGATAATCCAAACATAGTTTTCTACCTGATTTGTTTTTCTAGGGCTTAAGTAGGTTCTGTTATTAAAATGTCATAAGTCGTTTTGTTTTTCTCCTCTCTCACTTGCGTTCTTTTTCGGACTTCAGAATGGTATCAAACAACATGAGATTTGAAAATAGTTGAATTAATAGCAGACCCAAGGAAAGAGAAAGATTTCAGGAAAAAAAAAATCTTAAAATAGGAGGAAAGGAGCAGTAGTATTCAGAAAAGGTTCTTCAAACTGGAAAACATATTCCTATTTGGGTTCAGTTTTTGGCTATGATTCAGATAGATATTTTTATATTTTCCTATTGAGTTTGTCTACCTTCCCTCATGTTATTTTTAATATATACTGGCAGGACTCAAAAAAATATGTACAAAGATCTGTTATAATATTTTACAGCTTCATTTACAAAAATGCAGGGTACTCACAGCTTCTATAGAATCTAATGGGACTTGTGGAAACTCAGTATCTCTGAAAATCAGGCCATTAATTTTGAAAATGTGCATTAATTACTCTCTAGGCTGTAATAGCTCACTTGATATTACTATAATCTACATTCTTTTGAAAAAGTGTATTTTTCACCTGGTACACTGCGCTTGCTCCTAAAGAGCAGTCATATCTTATCATGTAAAAGCTTCTTTATAACTGATCCAATTATTGACCTGTGGCATTGACCTTAATGAAATGTAATGTTTCCAAAGGAATGGTACAATCTATTGTGTTAATCTGGTTGACAGGCATACTCTTGAAGGCCTCATGCTAACAATAGCTATGGAATTTATTGAAATAATTAACTTGATGAAACACAAACCCATGTATTTCCACTAGGCAATAATTTAGGTGGTGTAAATTTCCATTTTCTAAATTGCAACTAGTTTAGAATATGCAGCAATGTTTACAGAATTTACCAAGACCCACAGTTGTTTTCAAGAACATTCTACGTTGGTAGATTTTCAGATATCATTAAAACATTTTTCTTTGAGACTGAAACCTGCCCCACTGGGTTTATAAGTCCCAAATACCTGCAGATTAAGGAAAAACCGATACCAGTCTTAGCTGTAGATGTAACAATAATTACTGTTAGCAAATAGCCAAAGCCTATCAGGTAAGCACTCACACTTTGAATAATTTCAGTTAAGATTCTTTGCTCTGAATGCAGTTCTGAGGATAAGTGTTATCTTTTCTATCTGTCTATATAAAATCCATTTTTTAAGTAGTGTCACTCTCAGCCGCCGCATTCAGTGCAATTTAGTGCTGTTAGATGCTTTCATGTCACATGGTTATAGCTAGGTAGATTAATAGGAACTTCTATCTGGAAATTTCTTTCCTGTTATTGTTCTCCCTGAGCAGTTGATGGCTAAGTTAATTCTCTTTAGTTTTGTCATGCACTAAAGCACACATTGCCAAGCTATGATAAGCTTTACACAGGGGGGGAAAAAAAGCCCTTGTGTCCATCAAAGTCTTAAACTTGCATTTTAAACTTTGGCCTGACCTGATGTGCCATTCAAAAAGCTTCAAAAGATTATTTTTTTAAGAAAGGTTCAATATGTCCCGAGGCTATCGGTTTTGAGTTAAACTGGGTGAAGTAGAAATATTTTACTCATCAGCTTTGCAGTCACAGAGTTTGCCTCAGCTAGAACAAAACTGCTGAGGCATTTAGAGAAAATTAACCCCCCATCCTGGCAGCCAGATGTGACTGGTTTCTGATGAATGCACATGAGTGGGCTGAAAAACCAAGAGACTGTGAAATTCCTGTCAGGTCCGTACAGCGCAGAATGGGCTATTGACTGCTTTCTATATTTCCCTCTATCATTCTTCTTGAACGCTGCCATTAATTTCCTCTCCTGCTCTGACTTGGGAATTTAATTTTTTTTTTCCTTTTTTTTTTTTTCCTTTTTTTTTTTTTCTTGAAGCAGCAGGAAAGGGGCTGCTGTTGCCTCTCCCCCCCCCTGCTCCTTTCCCCCCACCCCGGTTCCCCGTTCCCGAATCGGTGTCGGTCCCAGGTTTGGGCGCTGCAGAGGCGGCTGCGCAGGGCGCTGGCGGCGCGGTGGAGGCAGCGCGGCCTCTCCATCCGGGCTGGGCTGGCGAGGATCCAGGCAGCCTCTCAGGAGAACGCTCAGAAAATATTAGCTGTGCAGGTAGGTGATTGCAGGGAAGTCGGAAAGATCATTCTGATCTAGATTGAAAAGCAAATGATGGGTAGTGTGATGAAGCATTAAAACCATATCCCATCAGAGTTTTATAAATTTTTAACCTCTTTAATAAACTGGAATTGCATGAAGGATGAATTCAGTAAGTTAGCACATATACCGTGCGTAGTTTGAAAAAAAAGGGGGAGATTAGATTTATTTCTCACAAACCTTCGAAAAGATTATTATAAATACATTGGATATAAATATTTGAAACACAGAGAGGCATTATTACTGCTGCTCTCTTGTTTTAGAAAATGTTACTGTGTCCTGTTTTGTGCAAATATTATTTTCATGGTAAACAATATTGTCATTTTCACTGTTTTTGTACGTAATTTCTTTAGCAGGAGATTATTTTTTAGAAGTATTACACCATCCTAACTCAGTTATATGATGACATCCCCTTATTTGTAAAAAAGCAACATTAGGGGTTTATGAGATTTAAAAATGGTTTCCAACAACATATTGTTTTTCATTTTATGACTTGTTCCCTGTATATATATATATAAGTTTACCAGGGAAAATAACTACTATATAATATAGTTAGAATGTTCTTTTTGTCTTGTGCTATGGTATCTTACTCATATTTCTGTAAAGCCACTCCTTTCAACCTCTTCCCATAGTTAATGGCCATAACCAGATGGCGTTTTTGAAGGGTTTTTAAAAGACTTAAGTGAAAAATTTCTCCAGACTTACTGCTTGCAAAAGGAGCTATGTTGCTGATGCAGCTTTAGTGCAATGTATTCTTAGAAGCCTTGTCAGGCTTTGTTGTGTGATTGTGGAAACAGTTTAAAATTTTACATTTTGATATTATGTAATTACACTTCACATTTAGTATCTGATGCATTAAAGTCAAAGCTAACTTGAATAAGTCGTAGAATTCCACTAAACTGCATCAGCATCATGATCTATTATTTCAGTATCTCACTAAGAGGATTTTTATTTTAAAATTCCAAATTTCAATATGTGTTCTGCTTGGGATTGGAGTAGATGATCTCCAGAGGTCCCTTCCAACCCCGTATCATTCTGTGATTCTAGTGACTCATCCTAGTGACTTTATTCTTGAGTCAAGAAAAAATAATTAAAATAAAAATATAATCAGATTTAATGCTTTATTAATGATTTTTAATACTCTTAATTGTATGGATTTTGGGGGTGGTTATATTTGTTAAATAATGAACTGAATGGTGTGCCGCTGAAAACAGGTAAGCTGGGAAATACACTTTTTTAATTCAAAAATCTCATTTAGCATTTGAAAAACTGGAAAAGCTCCTTTTCGATTTTTTGCGGGGGAATAGCTGGGATGCTTTCTGTTCTCTCCTGTGTTCAACTACTCCATTTGTGGGTGAAGAACAGAGGTGATCAATGTGCAGCCTAAAGCTCATGAGTAATAATAACAGTGACACGGAAGCCACATGTGGCAGTTGGTAGCCTCACACATGAATCTTTACATTAATCTAATGTTACACAGTATTTTAATAGCTGTACTGTAAACCTCATATACAATTGAACAGGCCCTGTTCACAGCCAGATGGGGTTTTGAGCAACCTGGTCTAGTGGACCCATGATAGGAGGCTTGGAACTAGAGGACCTTTAAGGTCCCCTTCCAACCCAAACCTTTGATTCTATGATTCTGTGATTCTTACGTCAGTAACTAGTCCACTTTACAACGAGGGAGTTCTGCAGAAATCTTTTACCTTAACAAATTTTTCCATATATGCTGTTCATGCTGAGAAGCTGCATCAGTAAATCTTGTCACCCTTGTCACCTTGCTCAACTACCTAGAAATGGGCCTAAACTAAGGTTTTACATGTAAGTCCCAGCAACATTTGATGTAGTTCAGATTCGAGTAGCTCAGATGTACCAAAGACAATATTTTGTTGAAAGTCTGAACAACATTCTGTTCCCTATCTGCTTTTATTATCCATGACATCCTTTTCTGATATTCTGATCCCTTTCTGTTTTTCTAATATTCTTGCTATGCAGCTGTTATGCAGTTTGACTGATAACATTAAAATAGTAAACAAGGAAAATATATAAAATTAAAATAGAAACTACTTCAGCTAAGAGGAATTACCAAGGTGTACCAATACAATAGAAGAGTATTTCCTTTCAGCAACATATTTTGATATTTTAGAGGTCTTGGCAGTAATTTATTTATATATGGACCAGTGTCTTTGTTTTATCTCTGTTATTGTCAGATCAATCTATCCTTCTGTCAATTAAGTTCTTATATTGATGGCATTCAGCGTAGTGGCACGCACTTCCAAAATAAAAGCTGGCAGCCTTTCCTCTCCCTTCCTTTTCTCTCAGCAAGAAGTACCTCGAGTTTGTTGTTCCTACTGTCTGTCTCACATTGAAGTCTGAGGAGAAGAACGCGCTGCGCTGAGCAGTGCTCTGTGAGTGTACAGCAAAACTGGGATTCCTGCTCACCAGAGCTTCTGTCCCAGCACCTTCCTTGATGAGAGCAAACAGGAGCAGGTGAATCACGGAGGAAGAGGGAATTAGAAGAGGCAGTAGATACAGTACATTGGCTGCCTAAGTGTTTTCTAATATTTTACAGGAGCCATGACCTGTGTGAGATCCAAGAGAGACTTAAAAGTAGATAATGGAGGGGGTTTTGCCCTTTTCACCTGGTACTTTTTAACTAGCAACACTCTCCAGTTATACACAGCAGCAGGGTTTTGGCAGAATTATGATGTGAAAATTGAGAGCTGCCTCAGACTGGAAGACAGATTTGACCAGTGTTTCGCCATTGCTAGTCTACACTACTAAGTGCCTTTTAAAAAGTCTAGACCTGTCCTCCTATCACTTCCAATGGTGCAGATAGACCATATTGCCTCTAACTTTGTGCTTATGAAGGAAGAACTGTGCCTGTAATAAGGTGGTGACACTGGCGAAACTATTAGCGAGGAGGATGTTTCCAGTAACAGGTATTGGTGGAGTTGGTCATCACCTTTAACAAACACCAAAAAAGCACAAAACCTTAGGAGGGATCCCAGTTCATAGCAAAGTGCTTTTGTTAATGATAATGTGAAAAAAAAAAATACATGCTTGCAATTAAATCTCCCTAAAAGTTTCAAATGAAGAGGAGATCTTTACAATGATGGCAAGCTCCTTTGGTGTCTGATCCCTCAAATTCATTTCAGACAGGGTTATATGCAGTGAGTGTATCAGTCCCAGTTTCTGTTAGCACCAAACTTGGTACCGATGCCAGAGATTTGCCATTGCTCATCCACTGTGCTAGTTAAGCATGGATCTGAGCTTGCTCTTAGTTCAAAGCTTCCCTCCCTGTCACACTGCTAACGCCAGCCCTTGGGCTGAGCCGACTGGCTTTGGTGACTCTACTAAACTGAGCAAGGGTGCTCAGGCTCAGTGTGACGCAGGCAGTGTCTCTCCTGGATCACACAGCTATTGTACTTGTCCTCCTCGGGGATGCTGCTGTTCCCAGAAGCAGCAGCCTGGCCATAAGGAACTGCCACCTTGAACGTCCAGCACCATCTTGAACGTCCTAGGACCAGAATCTCTGCTTTGCCTGGATTATGCTTAGGGTAGCAAAAGGAGAGGGTCCCTCGTTTACCTCTTTGGCTCTCTGTCCAGCCTTAGCACAGACTGTACAGGTGTTTGCTCTGCCTGACCCCAACCACCAGCAGTGCTCTTTACCAGGGAATCATAACCAGAACACAGTGCCTCCTGGCTGCACCTCCTTCTGGGTCTCTGTTCTGAGAAAGACCAAAAAACATTACTTAGTATGTAGGAGAAATGAGTATATGTTTTCTGAGCTCACACCATGGTTATGTGACTGAAGACATGTTAATGTTATCCAAATACGTTAAAATTGTCCAAAGCACCAACAATATGAGTGTGAACCATGAAAGCAGAATTATGGGAGCCAACCTCCCATAAATACTAGCTTTTCCCATTGTTTTTTTCCCCAGGGGTCATTAGTCTATATTGTACATGGTGACATTAATAGTTTTTTTTAAAGCAAAATGCCATTTTAATTTATATTAAACTCCCTTTGTTTCTATCAAACTCTTAAATACATGTTTCCTGTTTTTCACCATGATCCTTCTAGCCATTTTGCTTTTTCAAAATTTAATGTTTGCCTTGGAAATAGGAATGATCAACTGATTACTTAGTGTCCATATGTTTTGTGAATATACTTCTGGTAGAAAATGGAATTTTAAAATTGAGCATTTCAATTGTGATGTTACAAAAGGAATAAGAGAATCTTCCATAGTAATAGCAAAGAATAAATAGGTTGGCAATCAAATCAACTGCTAGAGCAGAGATCAATGACTGAAATGAATTCTACTTTCAATTTTGGCTCATCCTCTATTTCATTTTTTGTAGAGCAAAGTGCAGGACTATTTCTTGAGCAAGAATATTTCATCTTTTTGTGCTCTACCTTTTTTCTAACCTGTTTCAAGTTTTAAAAAATCCTTTACTGCTGTCTGATTGCAACCAGTGCCAGAATTTGAGAGATTAGCATTGCGGTGCATGAAGTGCATTAGAAGTGCATTAGAAGTGCATGAGCACTGTTCTGCTCTTATTTCATTCCGGGCAGTTTACATACGTGCTTAATGACTCTGAAAAGAGAATTTGTTTCTATCATGGTGGTCAAAGAAAGTTCTATGAGCTCCATCATAGATTACACTAACTCTTCACGTAAATTTAATTATCTTAATGGGCAAACAACACCCTGTATGGTAGGAGAGGAGCAAAGACTATTACTGAAGTCAGTGACATTATTCTTCAAATAAAAGCAGGATGGAGATCTTTTGGGTTTGAAGAAATGTGACAGAGCAATGTGGGTAAAATGTCATAGTCACAGTTGGTGCAGTCTATATTCTATAGTCTGTTGGGGGATTTCAGTCTTCAAAAATCCTTCTACAATTACTAAATATATTTTTAATCCAACAGAAAACAACAAAAGTAATTTCTTTGATTTAGAAAAACTTGATAGAAATGTAAAACCTTTTCTCCCAAAAATGTGCAGGCAAGGTATTTGTTACGTTAATGACTCTTATTTTCCCAATAATGTTTTGGAGTTTCAATAACTTGGCTCTTGAGTAAGTTCAATTAACTATCTAATTGCAAAAATGATATATGATGGCAGGTGTAGGTTTATTTAGGACTGTGGCTGTACTTTAATCCTGACAGTCTTCAATTTATTCCATCCTTTTAGATGATTTATCTTGACTACCTGAAAGGAGGTTGTAGAGAGGTGGGAGTTGGCCTCTTCTCCCAAGTATCAGGTGATAGGGCAAGAGGGAATGGCCTGAAGTTGCACCAGGGGAAATTTAGATTGGATATTAGGAAAAATTTTTACACTGAAAGGATTATCAAGCACTGGAACAGGCTGCCCAGGGAAGTGGTAGAATTGCCATCCCTGGTGGTACTTAAAAGGCAGCTTAGTGATATGGTTTAGTGATGGTTTTTGTCAGTGTTCCGTTGATGATTGGACTTGATGATCTGAAAGGTCCCTTCCAACCTAGACAATTCTGTGATTCTATGATTCTATGACTATAGTTATGCCAGAATTATTTTGGGGGCCACAGTACTAACAAACAAAAAAAATAGCATCATTGCTGCTATCCTTGCAACTTTAAAGCATTTCATATATGCTTTTTCTGATGATAGCATGACAAAGGTACCTTTTTAATAAATACAAGATTATTGGTTTAATTTTTAATATATCTGCACCTTTGATAGCCATTCACACCGGTGAAATGTGATATAAAATTAGATGATCAAAATTTAGAGTTTGGAGACTTCTTATTTGGTGGCTGTTTTACCCATTTTCATTAGGTGGAAATTGCTACATAGGACACAAAGGAATGATGCATCAACCCACAGACTGTTGCTTTGACTGCAGAATGCTGTGATTATTTACACTTATTCTGCAGTTACACTGAAGTTACTTGATTATCTTCAAATCCTTAAAAACTTTTTGGCAAAGCTGTTGTGGTTCAAAATAATTTCACTGTAGTGAGCTGCATCAGTTTACACTAGAAAATAGCCTTTATCTCTTTTTTACTGTCTTTATTTGGGCAATTTTGCAGAGGTCACCAGAGAAAGGACTGTTCTTAACTAAGGCTTTGAAACTTTGCTGAATCTACTGTGGGCATTTTGGAGGATACTGCATTTTACCAGAGGAAATGATTTACTGACTGTGCAAAATCTTGGTTTTTGTGGCACCTTGTTCTATCTCCTTACAGGAAAGAGCTAGTGCAGTTCCACTAAGGCCAGAACCAACGATAATCCTGCGTGCTAAAAGCGGGATTCGCTTCCTGAAAACCACTCAGTCTTAACTTGCTTTTTAACTGTCAGATGGTAGTCAATTTAAGTACATCTTTTGTTCTCTAACTTATTAACACAGGTGTGTTATGGTGTCCCTCAGGGCTGACGCTCTTCAAAATCTGTATGCCTTCTCTTTTATTTTTCTCTGTTATGGGTTGAGTTATCACCATTTATGCTGATTACACTCAGTTGTGTCTTTTTTGCCTGCTGATTTTGCCTTAGCAGTCTTGCTGTTTCTGCCTTGTCTTGGAGACATATGGGGTTGGATGACAGATAACTTTTCTTAAGGGGACATGGCTACACACCTTTTAATTAGTTCTAAGCTTTTGTATTTAATCACATTTATTCATATTAACCATTAAAATATCAAAGTCAAATTTTGCTGGGTTTATTATTCATTGATAAAATAGTTATTTTGCGCAGTTAAAGAGGAATTGAGACCAGCCATTTTTGCTCCTGCTGATGGGGGTAAGTATTCTGAGTTGAAAAATTTTTCCTTAGTTAATTGGGTTCCAAAGAAACATGGAAAATACGTGGCTTTCCTTTCAAATGCTTATGAACTTTGGATAATAACACCTGGAATTCTTCAAAATATGATCTTAAATTTTATTTCAATCCTTAAAATGATTATTTTTGTATAGATTTTTCTAGTTGATGATGCTGACAAGCATTCACCAAAATCTTTTAATTTATTTATCATGTAGGTGTAGTGACAAATACAGCTGCCATGGAATAGACAAATGTTCATGACCATTTATTGTATTGCTGCGTGATGAGAGGGACACTTCTAGTGAGAGAGTACAAAGTAATCTCAAAATAAGTCCAATTTGTAGAAGAAATTTGAACCTGCTTCATTTCTTTGCCTTATTTTCATGGTCTGTGATTGTGCTTACACATGACAAAACTCTGATGTGTTTATTCTGACATGATTTCCTTTACCATTTTTGAAGTGGAGTGCACATATCATCTGACACAACTCAGTTGCATTTAGGTTTTTATGCCCCTTATGCCTTAGCGCACCAAGCTTCTTATGCTTCACATAAATGGAAGCATGGCATCTAAGAGTTATATTTCTTCAGTATTCCCCACCACTTACTGGAATCCGCCTCTGTATATTACCAGAGTTGCCCTAATTGTCCACTTTTTTACACTTTCTAACATCCGCACACAGAAGTGTCTTAATCATTCAAAATACATTTACTAATATAAATGTGTAGATATATTTTTTTTAATAATGAAACCCAAATTTACAGAATTAAAAGTCAACTACAAATAACTTGAGGTCTGACTTTAACTGATGATGAGATTACTAGACAAACTTCATTTCTTACTGAGCAAAAATTATCCTCCTATTAAAAAGAAATAAAAACCAGAAATGCAGTCTATGAGTTCATATTCTTTCCACCTGTAACTGATAACTTACATTTGTGGGCCAAACACTCAAAAATCCAGTCAAATCTAAGGAACTGCCAAGCTTATTATCTCTGCTGCTTTTATTGTCAGCAGGGTTACTCAAACCAGTAGGTCTTAAAAGACAAGAAGAGAAAAACTCACATGACTTCCAGCTTCTTCAGAATTGATCCACTGAGTCATGTCACTGCTACCGCAATCTTTAAGCCTCAGATTATTCTCTGTACTTCCTGATAGAGTTTAAAACTTGATGGAATAAAAATGTGCTGAAACACTATATCATGAACTGAAAAGTTTTCCAAAAAAATTGAAGTTGTTGTGCTAAGTGCATTTTCCAGAATCTGAAGACTACTGGGTTTCTATTTCTTGAAGTAGCATAAAATTGAATTTTTTTACTTAAATAACTAAAATCTGTGCTGAAATGGTTACACACAATAGGCTGAATTAAGTTTCTAGAAATAACTGCAATCCAAATATTTCTACATTGAGTACCTTGGTTTTGTAATCTTAATAATTTTCTTTTAGGATCTTTTTTTAAACTCCAAAATTCCCCAGGATATAAACCATTATATTGACATTTACCTTCATCAGCAGCATAATTAGTGCCAATACACTTATCTGCCACTTTAACTGGGAGTGAATAACAACTGCAGTGTGCTGTCTCTTACCTATCTCAGCCTTTTTATCTAATTGACATCCCTCCTGGTCCCAGTCTCTTCTTCTCCTAGCCCAGTGTCAGTGCTGCATCTCATCCCAGATGAATGTCAGACCTGTCTTCTGCACCTGACTTGCTCCTCTACTGTTGGTCCAGCCTTTTCTGCTCTCCCTTCAGGCTATTTTTCCAGCCTTAGTCTCTGGCACTATCTTTTGATTTGCATTTTCCTCAGTTCCCTTGTTGCTTCCTCAAGTGCCTGCCTTTGTCTTTTTTTCTAATCAGTGGTTGCCATCTTCTACCACCCAGCCTTTGAGACCTGCCAGTTCCAGCCTCTGCACTCACCTGACAGACCAGACAATTTTCCTTCTCTGCAGCCCAGTTGTATCTCCTCATAAACCTTCTCCAAATCTAACTGTTGCCCCATTTTGTCTTTTGTGCTGTCACATTCAAATCAAAGCATTTCCTCCTCCTCCATCATCTACTGGGCCAAATGAAAGCACAGGCAGGACACCCCTGCTCTAAGGCCTCTAGACCCAAACCACAGCAGTCCCATGATACCACTGTAGAGAAGCCTTACTTGAGCAAGGCTCAAGTTTGTAAAAATGTGGTTTTCAGAGCTACTGAGCTCAAGCTGACATTTACCAAGCATGGGCAAACTGTGTTTTCAGAGCCTCATGTCCCTGAAAATTTTTTGGTAGTGGTGCATGACCCATTTCTGTATTTTTTGAAATTTACCAAAGAAATCAAGCATTTGAGCCCAATGCCTAAATTTCAGAAAAATTGTTTTTTTAAAAAAAAAAATAAATTATAATGGATCCTACAAAAACAAATGCTTGGAAACTTTCATAATATGCAACGCCCTCAGCCCTACCTACAGTTCAGGGGAGTCCTTCCTGTTTTAGAAAAATTAGTTGAATTGGTTTAAGCACCAGTGGTGCAAAATCCAGCAATAACTAATTCAAGTTCTTCCTAGCAAAATGTGTAGGCATCCTGGATTCTCTTAGCAGAGCTCGGCTGTCTTGGTTTGAGTAGGTGTGCTATGAGTATCTGGGACAATATGGGAAAGCACATGCACAATCAAAATGTCTCAAAATATTTTATTGTGGTTCTGTGACAGGTTTGTGGGTTTTTTCTTCTGGAGAAGCATATCCATTTCTCATCCATAATGTTAATTTTCTAAGTCATGTTTTCTCCTGACTGGGGCAATAGTATTGAATAGCAGAAAAGCCATAGTTTTCTTAAGCAGTACTGGCTAAACAAGAGAAAACATAGTTTGAATGTACCTTATGTTTCCACCAGCTGCTCTGATGGATACCTTTAAGCAACAGAGCGAACAACCTTCTAAATAGTTCCATTTATTAGAAATTGCTGTGTTTTGGAGACTTTTATGCTAAATAACTGTACATATTTGGGTACTGTGTTCAAGTTGAAGGCCAAATTATAGGTAGCACTGAGGTTTATGGTGATGATTTTGTGGCTTATGAGTCTCTCTTTTGAGACCTTCCCAAATAGAAAAACATCTCAAAGGTCCATCGTTTGCATCACAAGATACCCTTTATAAGTGAAACCAGAACAGTTTTGCATGTACTTACTCCTTCAACAAGTCAATAGTAGTTTGAATGACAAGAGAATACAGAAATGGGCTGACAAGTAAGACGGTTATTCAGTTGTTATGTGTCAAAAAGAAAAGGAAATGACGCTTCATAGATTTGCTTTTCCAGCAATTGACAGAAGCCTTCAGTGTATAATTAAGAAAAGTTAAATAAATCCCATTTTTAGGAAGAAAAGATTAAGGATAGGATTTATGAAGTTACACTGTTGCCAAATGAGCAAATGCTTAGCTCTGGTTTTATAAGTCAAAACTAAGGAA
Source organism: Calidris pugnax (assembly GCF_001431845.1). NCBI lineage: Eukaryota > Metazoa > Chordata > Aves > Charadriiformes > Scolopacidae > Calidris > Calidris pugnax. The sequence goes on along the minus strand of NW_015090797.1, from coordinate 3,810,968 downwards.
TTAGATTTCTTTATCCAATACAGTGAGTAAAGAATCAGAGAAATGACATTTTAAATTAATGATTCAATCTTGCAACATCACTTTGGGCTACCCGAAGTTTAGTCACCTCCTTCTACCCATTTTAAACATATATCAAAACACAGGTTTAATGATGAACTGTTTACATGTTGAAACTCCTTTTTGGCAGCTCTTCTGTTTTTGTCATCACCTGAATTAATTATGGTAGTTCAGAACATCTCTAGTAAACATGCTGATATATCATAGATTATAAACTCATCTACTGAACTCTTAACTATGGTTGCAAAGTAGATTATTTTATTTAAAGACAGCAGTTTAAAAATTTAGACATTTAATTTAATTATCCTCTCCCAGAAGTATAAGAAGAAATCAGAATCCTAGTGTGAATAGCATTATACTTGCATAAGAAAACTTACAGGAGCATTTTTGCCTCAAACTCAATAATTTTAGTTATAATCACTAACTATGTTTTTGTTTTACAGAACCAGTATGATTTGGAAAAAGAATAAAATTGCTTTTAAAGTACAAAAATAATTATGAACCACTTGAAATGTAATGTCTGTATTTTATTTCTCATCAGAATTCATTAGTGTGTAACATCAATAATTTAGCCCATCATTTGCCAACACTGACTTGGCTCAGTAGTTCAATCATGTAACCCTGTAAACTCACTTTCCATTAAAATGAATGTTGCTGACAAAGGATAACTAAAGAGATACTTCATTTATTAGCTAAAGAGATACTTCATTTATCAACATTTTTAAATTAGGAGTTTGGGACCACAGACACTTAGCTGGATAAATTATTCAAAGGAATCTTTGCATTAGGCCTAAAGATGTTTGTAGAATCAAATACAATGTTATCCAGAGTTATAACTGCCTTTCATTTGTGTAACATGTAATTCACCGTATACTATTCCAGAAACCAACAGAGCCACCTGCAGAGAATCAAATGACCTACCGGAATGAAATCGTGACTGTCATGTGCAAAATTATAAAATGTGTAATAGTTATCCCGTATTTTGATTGACTCAATCAAGCATTTCCCATGGAAAAGTCCTTAAAAGAAACTTCTTGCAACAGGCACTATAATATTCCAAAGTTGCATTTGAGGCATTAAACACTTTGAACTATTTTACTGTGAGCAGCTTCTTCAAATCCAGTTGTTATTTTCTCCAAACACATCCTTTAAAAACACGCAGGTTTCAGATACGATGTCTCAGCTTGTCCTCCAGCCTTTTTCCTGGCCACCTATTCTTTCTTACTGGCTTCATTTTCAAAACTTCAGGGTTGAGTTTTTTTGATAACATCCTACAACTTGGACATAAATGTTTCTATTTTGAAATTAAACAGCTACTTGAAGCATGTGAGGACAAAGTTAGGAATAAAATAAAACCCTCTCATATCATGTCTTTTGCCTATGCCTGGGAAGATAAATCTGGAAACCAAATCCTTCCTGAGGACAAATCAGTAAACATCTGTCACAGGATCGATGTGACATGGCTGTCACCTGACTGCCACTCCAGAGGGCTGCTGCTGGTGGTACAGAAGCAACCAATTGAGGACATAAGCAGAAAGCAAACAAAAATGTTGCCATACCAGTTTGGTGCAAGCTGCAATATTATTGTCCAATTCCCCTTACTCTTTCCTATCTATCTTAGTAGAGTGTATATGGTTTTTCAAAGTGTTCCCATCTTTTATTAAAGAGATCTCCCATCCCTTTATTAAACTTTGCGGTAGAGATATTCTTAACCTAGAGACAAGAACCACTCCTCCTTCGAGCGATGTTCCAAGTAAATCCTGTAACAGTCTCTGTGCTCACAGGCTGTTATAAATACATTCTTATGATACTCCAGGCTGAGGAGTGAAGGATCAAATTTAAGTCTTTATTTGTAAGTGTTCTCATAAGAAGTATTTTTTCTTAAATGAATGGGATATTGCTCTGAGCCCGAGCACTGTGGTAACTGAGCAGGTATGTGGTAGCAGAGCAGAAACCTGTATTTGAGACAAAGGAAAAGAAGCTACTATCGGCTAATTCAGGGGAATGAGGAGCTTTGTACAAGCAAATCTTTTTGGTAAATTTTTCTCTTTTTTGTGAGAGGAGAGTGGGGTGGAAAGGATTACGGCTTAGAGAACTACTTGGTTCTCAAGAATAATTTTCAAGAAAATGAGAACAGAAGCATTCTCTTTTAATAGTGCTGTATTTCTCATTCCTATAATATTCAGCATTGCTACAAGGGTATGAAATCTGTATCATCACTTGACTCAGCATCAGTTTTGGTGCTTCTATTGGCACTGGAGCAATAAGCTGAGAGTTAAAGACTCAGGAAGAGCAGTTTCATTCTTACACTTAACTCTTCTCCAAAACTCTGATGGGTCACAGCAGTTTCACTGAGTTGCTTTAGTATGCCAGCTTGTCACAGCTATCGTGGAATTTTACTGGAGCGTTTTAATTATCTATAATAATTCCAGAAAATCCTCCTTTTCATTTGGCACAGATTTTTCAAAGCTATGAGTTTTAGTTTTATTACTATTTCTAAAATAAGAAAATTAAAGAGTACACCAACAAGGAGATTTTTAATGCTATGCTTCACTCCAATTAACCTTTAGGGACTAAGAAGTCTTGTAAATCAAAAAACATTCTTAAAACTGGTCCCGTTGAAGTAAATGATGAAGTTAGACTGACTCCCTAAACACAGGTCTATTTTCCTTAGAGTGAAGGCGGAACAATCTGAGTCAATATACATACTCTCACTACATTGTCTTGTAGTGAAAGTTTTATTCTGAGGGCTAAAATGACATCTGTATTTTAAAAGTAAGTGCTGTGGTGATAGTTTTCTTATAATCTTGGTGGCCCAAGAATGTAAACAAGGCAGATCTTATAAGGCAAGTCTTTTATCAGACAGGGAGAAAAACCAAGCTTTTGACTACACAAGTCCTTCCTGTTAGCACCATTTCTTGTATTTCTGATAACTATCGGGGAGGGTGTTGTGCATTATGTTCTCAGTTTTAGTGATATATTCATTGGTAATCTAATTACCACTCGTTTTAAAATGTGTATATATATATATAATTATGCAGCAAATACTTCCTCCTGTATTGTGGTCTTTGTTAGATTTTAATATCTTACTTAACTCACTGTAATAATAGTTCCCTACATTTTGTAGTGACTCCTTTGACCCATGCAGTTGATGAGTCTAACCACTGCCAGTGTTATAGTATTAGCTTTCTTTTCCATTTATTTCTCATTCTTTATAATTCCTACTTCTTTCTTAACAGGTGAAGTCTACAAGATTGGGAAAATTTAGATGAGATGAGGAAGGAAATTATTTGATTAGATAGGTCAGATTAGGATTTGAGATTAACAATCTAAAAAAAATTCAGATTAAAAAATGACGATGCAGTTTTCTGAAAGTTTTTCTTATAAAAAACTTCTTACAGTTTTTCTTTGGTTTCTCTAATTTTCTTAGTTCCATATGTCTCAAAGATAACAAGCCGTTTGTCATCTTTCTTCTATTAATCATCAAAGAGTTGAGATTTTCCTGTATATAAAACATCAGAATTTTTCATTGCTTTATAGTCCCTCAAACAGCATATAATTCTGGAGCTCAATCTGTAATAGCTTGACAGCATCAGTGTCACCCTGACACATACATTGCTGCCCAATAACCATTCTGGTTGAGAAGTCATGCACTTTAGCTTCACCAGTATGATTTCTGCCATACAAAGATCAACATCCAGAAAAGTGGGCTTTTTGGGCTGCCACTTGATTTAGAATAATTTAAGAAACCTTTTATTAAATAGACTCATGTCTTTAAGTAGCACTTTCCAATTAGGGAATACTGAAGATTTTATGCTCTCCAAAACCAAAATAATTTTTTTATTGCAGCAAGTTAGTGGCAGAAGTACAAATTATTTTGGAACCAAATCAGCTTCCTTCGAGAGCAAGAGAAGCCTGTGTAGGGTGTGTGGATGCCCTCTGAGTCAGCTTGTCCAGTTTTCTGTCGCTCTTGTATGATGGGGGCAGCTGCGTCTTGGACACTAATGTCCTTGGGGACATGATGGAGAGAAACCTGAGTGAGCCACTCCATGACTTCTGCCCCTGTTGCCACACTCCTTGGTCTTGAGTGGTACAAGCTGTCTTTCTGCCTGCTCAGTCCTACAGGGAGTGTTTAATGTCTATTCTCAGAGACTATAAATGAATTTGCAAAGTTGTTTGTGGATATATTGCTCTTCTAGCTGTTTCCAGGTTAATGCAAACCCTTCCTTCTCGAGTTTCCATGTGTGCTACAGGGACAACAAGAGCAATAGCTGACACTGTGGAAACTCAGAAGTACGATCCTGAGATTACAAGGACATCTTCTGAGATTTATGAATACTTGCTGGAGCACTGGGAATTCCTGCAAAAATCCTCTTCAGTCTGTTCTAATCTGCCTGTTCTGGGATAGGAAGGTGTTAGGAAAATATATTGCATATGTTTATTCTGCTCTTTTACTCTTCCCTACTCTTCCCTCCCATCATGACCATTCTGGGAACAGAACGGTGGGTTAGATGGACTGTTGGTTTGACTCCACATTGTAGTTTGTAGTTTGTATGTTATGGTGTTACAGAAAAATTAGAAGCTCAACACTAATGTTGCTGGCTTCTAAGGCAATATATGCATTTTCCAATTTCACATTCAGATTTTATTTATAGCCCTATTAGTATTCCTATGTTTTTCTGCATAGTTTTATGATTATCTTGTTGATTTAATATCTTCATGTATTTCAGATATTCTGCATCTGCACCAAAAGGTAGTTTGCAACTTTTATCCTTTTTCCTCTCTGGAAGCACATGAAATTATTTATTTCTGAAGAATTCTTTTCTAAGTAACTTTAAAATTTACCATATGAGATAACAAGTTTGCACAAAATGTGAATCATAACTGGATATGTACCACATCTAGGGAGAAGCTGATTCTCCAGGAGTTAATTTTAAAATATTTCCAAGTTATGATACTCATAGAACAATAATATTTTGTGCATCTAAGCTAAAAAGTTTGAGAATAAATCTTACAGACAATTGAATTTCAGGTGCTGTTTAGGCAATTATTGTTTGACTATAGGCATGATGTTTCAAGAAAGGAATTTTCATGGCCAAAGTTCATTCCCACTTCTTTTTTTCCATTCTTTCCTCCAGCAAATGAGTCCTTGCAGGCCTCCAGGAAGGAGAATTGTTATAAAATGGGCTTTGTCAGTGAAAGAATCAAGTTACTCACCTCTTTTTAAAGTTTTGCAGTCTATCTCAGACATATATCCACATGTCATATCTCGCTGCTCCTGCAATATATTAGGCAGAGAAGCTAACAAATGAAAAGCCAGTAAGGACTATTAAGGACTCAGGGCCTGATTTTGATAGTTTTCTGTGTTTTAAATCCATTAGTTTCATTACAGTTACACCTAATTTATGTCTCTCTGAAAATCAAGCATTAAGTTTGCCTTGTATTTTTAGTCTTTATTTCTAATTATTTTAAAGCTGCTAGTATATGACTAATGGAGCAAATTTGAAGACGAGTGACCCCATTTTATGTCACTGTATATTTAAAATAAATGTTTTCAGTTTCTAAAATTAAATAATGACTTTTTTTTTTCACTGAAACACTAATAAAGCATATGACTGTCATAAACTTAATTTACTTAGTACATTGTAAAATGCAGCGTCCTTCCTAAGAAGCTGCACTTCTTTAGGGAAAGGAGTGGAAATTTTCCTCCGACCCAGGGCTTCATAAACATGTGACCAAAATGGCAACTAGAATAAAATGAAGCACTTCCTCAGTAACAGCTCTGCTGAGAATCAAATCGCTGCCCCACGGAAGTCTACAGCCTAATTTGAGAATTCATTTTACGTGAAAGTAATTCATTGATTTAAATCATTCATGGAAATGAGATCAGGGATAAAAGGTACAGTTTGTGGTGTTTTGTTGTGTTGTTGGGTTTTTTTTGTTTTAATTTCAGGAGTGACAGAATGCATCCATAGCTCTCAGTTTTCAGTTAATGGGAACACAGATGTATGCTAAACTTTGGCCTTAGACAGACGTATCAGTATAATTTTGTCAATGAGCCAGCACAGGAAATCTTCCTTTAAGACAATATGATCTAATCTTAAGTGTTTTATTAAATCTATTTTAAAATCAATCCAGTGTCGTTAATAAACTATCATTTGATGATTAGTTTTCCCACTTGTAAACATTAGTTATTAAAAATGGCATTCAGCAATATTTACAATATATGTTAATATTACCTTCATTTTATTACTGAAAGACAGTACATTCAATCCAAATAAAAGGTAGTGGTACTTCAGACAAGATTGTTCTGGTGGTGGTTGTTTTAATTATATATAAAAAAATATATATTATATATATATTTAATTATATTCAGTTCAACTGAATCGTTGAACTGCACTCAATTCCAGAACATTTTTAGAAACCAGAACACCAATAAAAAGTGACACTGGTTCCAATGCTACCTTCTTTACTGAATGTAAACTTCAGCAAAATCTTGGAAAGTCGAATCAGTAAGTCAGTGAAATAATCTTACCACTCCAGCTTCCTTTTCTGTCATATCTCTTAAGAGTTTTATCCAGTTAGATATTTCATCCCAAATTTCATTACTGCTGCATTTGGCTACAGCACCACTACACTCGTGACTTTCTCAGGGATAGTGGCCCAGTGCATTTACTTTCAGTTTACATTTATGTTTCTCTCCTTACGTCCACATGCATACAACACACTTTGATACTCTTGAGAGAACCTCTCTAATGGGTAACGATGCTGTGAATAGTCCCCAGGTTACTCCAGACACACTGGATGAGAAACACACACAAAGAACAATAATTGGTTTGGTGATGGGTCATTGTTTGGTTTTTGTTGTTGGTTTTTTTTTTTGGCTGCTCAGGATAAATTATCTCAAGAAGAGAGGTAGATAGAGTCTACTCAGGTCAGTGTCTAGCCTCCAAAGAGGACC
>NW_015090797.1:3733647-3801255 GCF_001431845.1 Calidris pugnax | reverse complement strand
CAAGAGCTCCTGGGGCTCCTGACCACCCCGTTCCTGCCCCCAACATTTGAGGGAAAACCAATGGGCACGTCTGCCTCTGCCTGGGCGGGCAGTTTGGAGTAGCCGAGCAGAGACAATGGCAGGACGTGACTGTGGGGACATCTGTGTCTGATCCAGGAAATGTTTTGGCGTCAAAATAGAAGCAGTGGGTTGTTAATCTAGAAAAAAAATAAAAAAAAAAAAAAAAAAAAAAAAAAAGCCATGGTGAGTGAACAAGTTGTGGCCTACCAAGGAACCTCTAGAAAATCTGAATCCCATTTTTGGTCCTAGATTACTATAATGGCCAGTCACACTGGAGAGTATGTAACAGGGAAAATGTTGTGGGGGTTTTGTTCAAATAATTATTTGCAGCAACTTGCTTAAAAAGATACTGAGATGTTTCATGGTCAGCTCAGAAACAAGAGCCAACACACAGAGTCAACAGCAAGAGTGGGGCAAGCAAACATTTTATGAGGCAAAATAGTGTAACAAGCTGTCATACAACTCAGAGGTTTAGAGAACATCGTTTACATCTAACCAGGTAGAAATATGACAATATCTAGATACTTTTCACAAAGAGGTTTTGATCAATCATGTCTCAAAAGATTTGAGCAAAAGCATTCTGCTGTAATAGACGGTATAGCTTCGCTTTTGCACCTGTATCATCTTACATATCATTACCAAATGTTTAACGTTACAGCCGTCTGTAGTATCTGACCATTTTAGTCAAAATAGTGATTGTATTGTCACAAATGCAATCTTATGATGTCACTCTAGGAAGGAGTTGACCTGGGAAATTACATCATCCTCAAAGGAAACCAGATTCTTACAGTCACTGATTGCCAATACCAAAACCTAACAGATTGTGTCTCTCACCATTATCTGACTGTTTTAAAAAATAATGTTAGGTTTTAGCACATACAACAAATTTCTCTAAAAATGGTTTTGAAGTTGAAATAAGATGGGAGACATCTATGGACTGAGTCTCACAACCACATCCTCTTGCTGATGGTTTAGCTCAAGCCCATGGATTTCAGTGGCAGTAAGGCCAGGGAGTAGCCCAGAAATGGTTGCAAATTTGTCTTCATGTAAAATTAACATTTCTGGGATGACTATGTTCTTAAAGGTATTGCAACTCTTGTTTCTAGCCTTAAAAATCTACTAAAACAGATTTAGGAAATGGAATTACTGTGCTCTGCATCTGCCCATCAAATCTCGAACATGAGTGTAATAACATAGAATCATAGAACATACAACACAACAGAAGAAGCTGAAAAGAGTCTATATGCACTAAAGCCTGCAGGTGTAAGAATAAGGCAGTTAGCCCCATCTGTTGTTATGTGCTGAGTGAGCTGGGAGAGGCTTTCTAGTAATGCAGCAACACAGCTACATGGATAGATCATATTTAAAACAGTGCACAATTTGTTGTAGGAACAATGTGTGGGTTTGTTAGTGCCTCATGCACAGGTATGAAAGGTGAACTTAGGAGGAGACAGTTTTCCAGAGAAAAATGGAATTCTACTTCTTCTGTACCTGTATTTTGAAATTCCCTGTGAATTTTTCTCATACTTTCTTTTTGAATTAAACTTTCCATTTATTTCTGCTGCACAGCAGAAAATAGAAGAATGGTGGTATCATATACGGGACTGCAAGGTTTCCTGTGCAACAAAGGGCCAACTATTGTGTAATACCCCAACCTGAGTAATGAATCCATTTAGCAAAAAGAATAAATAATAATCATAAATGACTGGCTGATTCAATAGACATTGAAGTTAACTCCTTTTGCTGTCAATAGTCAGTGGATTATGACTATGATTCTGCACATTTCCATTTCTAAATGTATGCTTTTACCTTGAATGAAATAATTTAGATTACATCTTACTAACAATCCATCGTATAACTGTTAACAATTTTAGCCATGCATTTTATGTGTGTACACATACGTGTGTTGTAACTTGTAATGAATGGTATTGAAGCTTCATCAATTAATTACTTTTTTTCCTTTCCCATTTAATATTATACCTTTTGGACTAATTTTAAAAAAAAAGTAATCAGAATTTTAAAGCCTCAAACTATTACTTTGTGCTTTTACATCTATGGATGCTCCTGTACTATTCTATTTTAGGTTCAGTGTTTTTGTAAATATTCTTGGTATTTAGTGATACATTCTAACAATATTCTGGAAAAAAGGCTTCCTAACTTCTGAAAATATATGATAACTGCAATTCCTGAGAGATTAAATATGTGCATAAAATATTTTTCTGCTGAGATACTGCAAGAATTACCTGAAATGTTCTGGTTTTTATTCAATATACGTCCTTTCTTAATAATGTTTACTATACATTTAAATGTCTTACAGGATTTATTTTGACTAAGTACATGGAATAGTTGTCAAAAGAAGATACTAATCATAATTTGTCTGAGAGGGAAAGAAAAGTGAGAAGCAGGCAAATGAGGCTTTTTTAGAGTGGGCATTAACATCTAACAGATTTGGGGACTTTGGCACTGGAGGTGGGTGAAAATCAGTAAAGCAACATCAGGATACTGTGACTGTTTTCTCTCACCACATTGGCTTCTCCTAATGCCCCATCATGTTTAGAAAGTGCATTCAGCCTTCAGTGTTTCCCGCTGTTGCCTGTGGTTGTATCCATGAACATACTCGTGTTGCATCCTCCAAAAGGAGGCAAGGACCACACTGTGCTTTGTGCGCGAAGCAGCTGGGCACTGCCTCAGCATTCACCAGGATGAAGAGAAAGTTAAAAACCTGTGCTGTAAGAAATAAAGCCTGGGAAGACCAGGAGTCATTGCCAGGGGTGAAAGAACCACAGGATAAAGCAGTACGAGTGGGAATCAGGTGCAGTGACTTGTGTAGGCAGTTTCCCAACAGATGTTTTATGAGGTTCTGAGGACTGGTCAGAGGGGCTACAGCTCCATCCTCCAGTCTTCTGCTCATTCTGCCCTCGAATATTACTAATATGAACAACCATGTTCATGATAGCAAACTGCCAACAAAACCCAAAAAAATAAACAAGAGCTTTGAAAATGTAGGGCATTTCTTCCTTTAATACATCACTTTATCAATGCAAGACTAATGGTTGTCATTCTGAGCTGAAGTTTCCAGCCTGTTTTAGGTAAAGACCAAACAGAAGGACACAACTTACTCCCAAGGACAGATTCTCAAATACATAAAAGATTGAATTTTCAATGGATTTCTGAGAAGATAATGACAGAATTTTCAAAGGAGTAATTTTTTGGATGAAGTTACAAGACCATAGGTGTTTTCAGATGAGGATGATTAATTTAAATGAATCTGGATCAGGCCCCACAGTGAACTTTAGGAAATACAGTGAGCGCCCTTTATTGCATTAAGTGATAATTATTTAGGAAATGAGATAATTGTCATCAGACAGAAGAATCACTTAGAGTTTGACCCCCTGTTGCAGTCATTTGGGTCTAAACAGCATTACACAGGGATTTTTGACAGAGAAGAAACAAAGGTAAGAGAAGAACCATTATGATTTATAGAAAATAAAACAGGTTCACCCATTTCCTGGCTATGGTCATTAGCAGTGCATAATTGTGCATAATCGTTGGTCCCGTTCCTAGTGCACATTCCTAGAGGCTGACTAAACTTTGCATCTGCATAGAAATTAAGATGCAAATATGAGTTGTGTTCACTGGTATGACTAGTGTAAAGTAAACAAAGGGTATTTTCATTGTGTATTTAAGGTTGAGAAACCTATTTTGTGAACAGCATGCTATCAGTGAAGACTTCACAGTTATTAAGTAACTGCAAAAGGACGTGGTCAGGTCAATGATGGGTAAGGAAAAAGGCATACATAAAGAGCACAACAGTGTTGGGATACTGATAGGCACTTGTAGTTGTCCCCATCTGGAAAAACTGCAATAATTCTCCCTGTATCACAACTCCTGTATTTTAAAACAAAACAAGAAATGTGGTGTGTGGGGGAAAGAGGGGCTGAATGCCAAGCAGTAATTTTAGGATGAAGAATATAGAAAAGTCAGAGGAAAATGGATGATTTAATTTCTCATCATTATTCTACTGAAGAATTAAATTTGCAAGGTCATGTTGCGGCTTATTCAGTCAGAGGCATATCAGTGAAGGTAACTGGATTCAGATGAGTTCCCATCCAAGAGATATTTAAAGAAGCGACTGTTCTCTAAATATATGTACAAAACAGTGTTGTCTACACTCACGTTGCATATTAAATCAAAGCTTGGCTTCCTGGAGTTAAAGGACCTTATTTTAAGCTCTTAACAAAAAATGACCCAAGTTCTGAACCACCTTCCCAGATTTACTTTATGAGATAGCACTGTATTTCATTTGCTATGGCTTCCATGTACTTTAGTCCTTTGTTTCTTTTTAAAATTCTCTACCAATACAGCAGAAATATGCTTCCCATGCCCCACTAATGCATAGTCATGGTAGAACAGACATGAAAAATACTGGTTACCTGTAACCAGGCCCATGCATTTACTGAGCATAACAGATGAGTACTTTCTTTAATTCATGTACTTAGCTATATTTCAGACGTGTTTGCAATCAAATTCGGGAAGGAAAATTCAGAATATGGAAGAAAGGAAAGAAGAGGAGTGGAATTTCTGTAGAAAAATTCTTATAATTTTTGAAAAACCTATACAGTAGATTATTTTCAGGTGCTAATAAGTTTCCCCTATTAACATTCACCTTTTTATTTTCTTAGTTTTCTTGACCCCTTAATTGAATTGCAGAGAAAGATATCATGTTAGATCTTTTGAACTACCTGAGAAATGTCTGTCAGCTGGTTTTGATTGAATTTGTTATTAACAGCTGACAGCCTTAGCTTTAGGAATCCAACTGTGATATGTAAAATTGATACCTCAGATTCTTCTTCTAGCCAAACCCCTAATTTGCAGAGTCTTAAATGATTCAGTTTTTCAGTTTTTTCTTTTTCTTTTTTTTTCCCCCAAAATGTATCCAGAGCTGTAGGGAGAAGAGGAATCTGGACCCTAGTAATATGACAATACCCAGATTTTTATCTTCTTTCACAGGGGGAAGCATTTCAAAACCAAATTTAGATTAACCTCTGAATGAAAAGCAGAATCCATGCAACATTGAAATAGGACGGAAAGTATCCATCAACTTTATTCCTCTGTAACATCTTCTACTATACCATTATATGGTTAAAAAAACGTACAAGTGTAGGATATTTTGTGGAAAATTATATACAAATAGACATAGCGGGGAAATATAGTTACTTCTGTAATGGGACAGAAAATATCCCACCTTTTCTTTCCCAACACACCTGCAATTCAACAATCTAAATGTTCATAAAATTCAGGATTGATCATTCAGGAAAAATCTGGAAAGAACTGCACTCTAGAGCATGAACTCTTTCATATCGTATAAGCTTCAAGAGCCTCTTAATTTTTTAAACTAGAATAGGTAAACTGCTGCCCTGTCCTCCACACAGCCCCTTTCCCCCAAATCTGTATCACTACCTAAATAGAAAAAAGCTTGCTGCTTTTGGAAAGTGCTGGTTGATCAAACAGACAATTTGAAACATTTACAGAAAACACATTGAGCAATAAATCCAGTTTTTCAAATCTCATGCTGGTTTGTGAAGCCATCATATGAGAGTTCCCTGCCCTTAAACCCACTCCTTAAATACTGTGTGTCTTAATTCTAAGGATCCTTCATGGCTCAACTGGTCCATGTGTGCGCTGTATTTCATCTACTGCATCTCTACAGGCTAATCTCTTTAGGACAGGGCCTCACCCTTTACCATATGTCTCTTTTTTGCATGTTGTAGCCCATGTGAAGGACACACTGTAAATTGAATATTGTAAGAAGTGTACTGGACAAAATTAAGACCCTGTGAAAGCCATAAACCATTGGAGTGGTGTATTAGAGGCCAGCTCAGTACCCAAAATGCAATTTTAATACAAAAGCTTAAACACCATTCTAGTACTGCTTTTATCAATTGGATTCTGTTATTATATACCACTTTTAAAAAATCAAGAGAAAACAAATGGGAAAGTGGAATTCTGTTTTGGTACATAAGTTCAACTCCAAGCATCGGAGAAATATTTATGACCCTAAAATGGGGGCAAAAAGTATTTTTGTCTGTGAGAAAAGGCTGTCTGACAGCAATATCCTGGCTTGATGGGAACTGGGGCTTTCCCTTTTCAAGGTCAGGTAAACATTTAGCAAATAGCTTTGAAAAATAAGCAGCTGTGAAGGACACAAAACCAGAATTATTCCACTTCTTTGGACACCTTGTGTATTGTGAAATTTAGCTTGCCAATGATGAGGCATCGATTTTATTGAATCTTTTACACCAAGATTACTTGATATAAAAATTTTAATCTTAAAAATGTTATACGCATTTGGTCTGGTATATACGGCAATCTGGCTTTTTATTTCTTTTTTAAAAAATGAAAACATCGAAGTGGGGTTATAACAGCTTCTTTAATTTTTTTTTCTGTATTCTAAATTATGCTTATTCACCCATACATTCCTTCTCTGAGTATTCATTTAGAAGGAAGGTTTTGCAATAGTCACATTTAATTTATCAGGGTGCAATAATTTGTGTTTCCCAATCATCTTGCAGACTTTGGTTCATTATACTATTGTTTCACATGAGTAAGTTAGCAAAGTTTGGATTGATTGACTCTAATTAACTAAAACTGGTTCCAGGCTGTGCATCTATTGTCATGGTAGCTAGCCACAAAGCCCCAAACTGTTCAGTAATGGCAATATAACGTACTATCGATATGAAAACTCCAGCAAATGTTTAATGTTGGGCTTGTCAGCAAATGAAAAAAGCAATAGTGGAGGAGGGAGAAAAGGACATTAGGACAAGCATGTCTCAGAAGGCTTGGGGGAAATGCAGCCTTCCAGAGCTGCTGGTGCCCTGATCTCTTCACTTATTGTCATCTGGGCTTCCAACATGGAAAGAAATGCAAGCCAAGCTGGAGATGTGCACACTGTTCGATAAAAGAAAAATTCACTTTTTTTTTTTGTTTAATAAACCTCAGAATGGACCCAAAACTCTAGACTAAGCTAAGACCTTCTGGAATAATGTATATGGACTTCCCACTATGTATATTTTAAAAGCAGAATTCTTTTTTATTTTGTTTTGTTAGTCTACTTGCATGATTTCTGAATCTATATTTTGTTTACTGCCATCAAGAGAATCTAACCACTATTAAAGGCATCCCCTTACACGTGACACTGGAGAACCAGCTGCATTGAAAGCCTAGGACAGCAAGCTAATATTCCTCTCTTGACTTGTTCCTCAGTCTTTCCAAAATTAAGCAAAAGCAGTGAGGACCTCAGAGGATGAGCTGCCTCTGCTGTGACTGGAGTGTGGCACCTTGGCACATCCAGAACATGCAAGTCTGAAAGTGTAAAAGCTTTGTACCATCTTTATACCATAGGCTGTCTGCTCTCCAGAGACGCATCACCTGACATATCAGCCTCTGTATATCATTACATGGAAAATTATAGTTAGGAGAATGCTCACTGAAGGGCCAATATCAAGCACAAAAGCTCAGAAATGCCAGGATGGTTTCCTTTGCTTGACCTGCCTGCCTGACTGCATTGCTGCAGCCTCCGATGTCTTGCTCAGGAGCTATTTCTAAGATGAGACCTGTGGCAGCCACTGTTTACTGCTCCCAAGGAGCCATTCCCTACTGTGATGTTTAGTTCTTGCTGTGTGCCATGGGGATGTCTCCCCTGTCTTTAAAGCATGTGATTTAAGCCATGGTTCAAGCACAGATATGGGAGGTGGTGGAGTCTCCTTCTCTGGAGACATTCAAAACCCACCTGGACAAGTTCCTGTGCAACCTCCTCTAGGTGGACCTGCTTTGGCAGGGGGGTTGGACTTGATGATCTCCAGAGGTCCCTTCCAACCCCATATCATTCTGTGATTCTGTGATATGCCATTCAATTCTAATTTTCCTGTGTCCAGCTGCAGGACGTGTCACAGCTCCACTCTCCATCGTGGGGAGTGCAGTCTCCCTTCTACAGACGCGCTTTGTCCCAGCCTGGCACTATTTGCAGCACCTGCAGACTGCACCCGTGGGGAGCTGGTTTCACCCCACGGTACCTGGCTGGTACCCTGGGGGCCATGCAGGAGGGTCGCCCCATCACCACAGGGCCTGCAGGACCCTCTGCAGATGGTAGTGGCCAAGAGCTGACTCCCTCCCACACACACAACAGCAGCCTGGTTACCTCTCATCTCCAGTCAAATATCTTCTATCTTCCCGTTTGCCAAAATTAGGGCTTGGATTTTTACGGCATGACCGGTCTCAGCCTTTAACACAAATAGGCACCAGGGCAAGCGGCGCCGGTAACTTCTCCAAGGCAGCACAACTCGTCACAGGCCATTTCCAAGCAGCTCTTTGGGGTTTCATTTCTTCCCCAGCCTGGACGGAGGGATTGAGAGGAAGGCTGGCAGGTAGGAGCCGGGGGGGGCCCTTCGGTCCTGTCGGGCGCACCCACGCAGCTCCCACCGACGCTGATGCAATTTATGTCCCTGGGAGTGATGGAATTGGGTCCCGGAGCCTGGTGCCGGCCCCGCTCTGACTCGCTGTGCGCCTCCGGGCGAGTCATTTAACACCAGGCTGTGATACCTCTCATTGAACTACACATTACACCAAAAAGGGTCTCACCGAAGTCAATGGAGCTACTTGTGGAGCGCTTGTAGTTAGTAAGTGTGTCACAATCTGGCCTTCGCTTAAGTTTCCCCTTTTATAGGAAATTACAGACTCATTTCCAAGGTTGTGGGGCTTAATTAGTTTATGTTTGCAAAACACATCTTATTGCTGGTGAAAGGGAATAACCATTATGATGATGATGATGATGTGTTCAGTGCATGGCAAGGTCTTGGGTCTGTCTAGGCTTTGCTTCATTTATTCAAAAAAAAAAAAAAAAAAAAAGTAGTCCTTCCTTTGCAATCATTTGAAAACCTATTTCTAGGAATGGTGCACTCATTCTTCTGTCAGTAGTGTTAGGGAAAAAAAAAAAAAGCAACAAAAAAACAAACCAACAAAAAAAAAACCCAGACTCTTCTTGGGCAAGTTCTCCAGAGACTGAGCCCAGGACCCAAACCCGGTCACCACCTCAGGGTGATGGGGCCTGACCAGCCCCAGCAAAGCTGTGATACGAGTGCTCTTCGGATCGGCTTGGTGGATGACAACAGTTTCCCAAACATAAACACCATTCCCTTTCCCCAGCTCAGGCTATATTCTTTTTTTTTTAACCCTAACGTGTATCATACCTTTAAAACCCGGCATTAGCAAACAGTTTGTTTTTTCGTTAGCTGTAATCGGTTTTTTTGAATTCTGTTTTTTGTTGGGGTTTTTTGTTTTTTTAATCCAAGTATGGTTCTCATGGTGTAGTAAATGACATTAGGCTTTTGTAAATTCTTGCAGAATATAACAGATCATTGGTTTTATAACACAGTCACTGCTTTTGCATTCTGATGAGATTATTAGTAGCAGCCTAGAATACAACATCCCTGCATACTGTTAGTTAAAAAAAATAAAAGTTTACTAAATGGTCTCTTGTCAACTGTATCTGAAAATCATTATAGTTTCTCTGGTTTCCTTTACATGGAGGGCTTCTTCTGTGAGCTGGTGGGTTACATCAGTATGAAGTTACAGAATTATTGAAGAGATGCTGTTTATTTCTCTATAGCTCTGTTTGTTTTTCTACACAAAACCAGTTTTTTAAGTATTTATAAATTGGTTGTAAAAATTGTTCACATGCCCAGACATGCAATATGGCATCTGAGCTCAGGAAATATATTTTTCCTTTCATATTTTAACTGCAATTACATTAGACATTTTTATCTCCTGTCAAAGCAAATACAAATCAAGCCGTTTTCTGATCTTTTCACACATCCTGTCTTGCAGCCCTAAGGCAGTTTCATTTGCCAATGAAGACACGAACCATCTGATCTTTTCAGGCCAAATTCCCTCTCTTCCACCCTGCATTGCAGCTCCCCGTTGTAGGTCTGGTGTGGGTTTCCCCCCATGGCGAGCTGGTGACCCACACGTGGCACCGACCCGGGGCCAGGCTTCAGACCCTGCTCACCGGGCAGAGGGGAAGGGAGAATTTTAAGCTTGAATGTATTTTAAAAAGGCTAAAAATGCTGGAATTAAAAGCTGGCTACTGATATGCAGCGTTCTCTCTGCTTCCATACTGTTATTAACATACATCTGTATTAACACCATGACAGTCCACCCTACAAATTGATACAATACCAAATAAAGAGCCTGCACTGTGCACTGTAATGACTCTACAGGAGCCATTACATCTGATATAGTCAATATTATACATTTTTTAAAAATGTATGAATGCATATTTAACTGAGAGATCTGATCTGCTCCAGCAGTTCTGATCTATCAGAAACATAATATGCATTTTAAAAAACCGCTTGCATACGTTTTACATTTTTACCTGAGAGGCCGAACACGAGGTCACATATAAACATTTTATTTTCTATGCCTGCCCATGACTTGTTTGCTTCAAAACAAAACAAAAATAAGTGGGATAGCTGACGAAGTCCTGGCTCACTGGCCTCACTCTCCCATCCCCTTTGCACCTCCCTCCAGCAGCTTTTGCTCCATGTCCCCATGGGTACATTTGCTTTTTGCACAGCCGGGAGGAGTGACCAGCCTGTGTCTCAGCAGAGGGGGTATCACTGGGTCTTTGCTGATGGTCTTAGAGCTGACGGCCGTGCCACCAGCTGCACAGAAAGTGGGGCTGTGGGATGCCACCAGTGCCCACAGGTTACCTGAGCTGTGCAGGGAGAGGGTGGTTTTGTGGATATTGCTGGTGGGAGGCATTGAACAGTCCCAGGCACCTCCAGCTCTTCAGAAGGTGCTGCTGGCCTCCCCTGTGGCTGCTGGCCTATCTATCTGACCTATTTTGGGTGTTGTGAGCAGAGGACATACACGTTCAGCCATCCTCATCATGAGAGACAGGGTAAAAGAAGGGATGCAGAGAAAAGGTACCCTCATATTTATATCTTCAAAAAGCAACTTTTGCTTTTATTGCTACTGTGAAAATGTTTGCATGTTAAAAATACATGTAAGAAGTCTCATTCCAGGGTGGCAGAGCGCTGGGACAGGCTGCCCAGAGAGGTTGTGGAGTCTCCTTCTCTGGAGAGGTTCAAAACCCACCTGGATGCGTTCCCGACCAACCTGCTCTAGGTGGACCTGCTCTGGCAGAGGGTTAGACTACATGATCTCTGGAGGCCCCTTCCAACCCTGCCATTCTGTGATTCTGTGATTGCCTTTCCCACCTGCATCTGCATGCACAAGTGTTCCCATACTCTCATCAGGCTAATGAAGAACATGGGTTAACTCTGTGACTTCTGGGGATTTGCAGCTACCCCTTGTCCTCAGGAAACATTCCTCCTTCCCGCCCATTACAGCTCTCTTTGCCTTCCTCGTTTATATATTTACAGAGCTTTTACATTCTCCCACCTGTGTGCAAAAAAACCAAATAGTGTGATCAGTGGAAGAGCATACATAAACATTTTTGTTATTAATTACTCCTATATATCCGTGGATGTGCACGGTAGTTTTGAGGCTAAATGTAGCTTGCCCACATAAGGAGGATTTGGACTGCAATGCCACCAACGTTGCCAGCTCTGTAGCAAATCTTACTCATGGATTTTCCCTTAAAGCACTCATTCCTGGAGTCAGGCGGTCGCGTGAGCAGCTTGGGTTTCTGAACAAAAGCTGGTGTCTCTCACATGCAGCTGAAAAGCTCTAGCATCACAGTATCAAGAGTCAGATATGCTTAGTTGTGTCTATATTTGTGCTTCTTTCATCAGGGACCATGCGGGGAGGCGCACAGGCACACTTTAAGCGGTGTGTGGAGGCCACAAGTATACTGTGGGCAAAGTCGGCTGGTGTTAAGCACGTCACATCAGCTCTTCAAACACCTACAAAGGTGTATTACAGAACAGCCTGGTTCGTGATGGCAGCTGGAACTGTTTTAGGGACTGTGGGTAAATGTGGATTTCAGAGAAGAAACTGGCGACAGTAGGGGGCTTGGGGGCAGTTTTGAGTGGAGGTACAGCTTCTTGAACCCTGTGCTTCCTAGGTCAGAGGATTTGGGTATGGGTGCATGTGCTACTGGGGTATGTCCTACTGTAATATTATAATTAAAAAGTTACTAATGCAAGTGCTGAGTGGTTGTTCAGTGCTGTGTAAGACTGTCCTTCACTGATGGAGCTTCAGCCCAGAGACAGCCAACAGCTTAAACCAGTGAACTACTCAGGACAGTACAGTAGAAAAATGTTTTACAAACAATCCCTGATCTTATAGTTATCTCCCGTTCTCTTATCAGAAGAGTAATTCGGTGTGCAAATATTATTAAAGAAGAAATGTATGAAATAATGAGGAATCATTTCTGTCAAATGGATATAAGATGCTAATTGGTGATGTACTGAATCCCAGAGATGCTTGACATTCAAAAAGTGAGTGAAGTACGGCAGAGCATTTGTATAGGCCATCTGGAGATGTACACCATACTCTACACTTGATGAGAAAGTGGCATTAAACTGAAATTTCTGATTCCAAGACCTAAATATGCATCACTCCAGGCTTCAAATTTCATAGATTGCTGGGAAGATCACAGATAAACAACAATCTGGCACATCTCCGACTAGAGGGAGAGAAATTCTTTGTGCTCCATTCCTTACAAAATTATTAATGATTTGAAGATCTTCAATAAACTTAAGAAGAAAAAACTTCAGAGCTCACATTCTTATTTAAATACTGTTCTGGCTCCTGGGGTAACTGGACTGTGAAATCTCTGTGCAGACATGGATATCCAAAATACCGTATCAGCAAACTGCGGTACCATTAAGAGGGAACACCATGGAAAGCACAGCCAGAAACACCATACAAACCTGCATGGTGATGCCTTCAGTTCTTTCACGACATCACAATTTCTCTGGAAAGAGAACAAAAAAGTTGTAAAAGCAGGTAGTAGCAGTAGTTGTTCAACATCTCCTTTTCCTAATTTCCAGAAATCTTTAACTTATGTCACTAAACAATTTTTGTTCTTGCTAAAATTTGCTCTTGCAAAGCACTTATACAGCATACTAAACCTTAAGATGATCCAGATGGCAGTATCGAAGACATTACATTGCAAATGTATACACTGCTACTGTCTTCAGACATTGCTGTCAATTCTTTGCAGTGCTGTCAGCCCTACAGGCTATGTATGTCCTGAATCCACTATGTTAGTTCCTGTACCAACACAAAGCTATGAGTGAATCGCAGCCCAGATAGCCCGCAAGTGGGCTACATAGTGGGGGGACTTAGTGGGGGACTACATAGTGGGGGACTTTCAGGTAGAGTCAAGGCAGAGCTCTCAGCAGAGCAGCCATAGAATTGGTGCCAATTTTTATAGGTACCTGAGGGAAAAAGAAAAACCTCAAGATAACAAAGAATTGGACCCACTGATATTTGTATAAAGTTCTTCCCAAGCTTGAAGAACAATAATGGAGAAAGTAAGGAAGTGCTTGCCCGGATGTCCAGCTGGGCAGGGGGAGCTGCTCACATGGGCCAGGGAGTAGTCAACATCTCACCATGGTCAAGATATCTAGGACATAGTGGTTTAGTTTGGAGGGTGGAAATATTGAGAAATTACATAGAGAGAGGTTTAGATATGGCATTGGCACAACTACAATGAGCAAGGTCAAAGCTGAACCCAGGTCATGGTGACCAACAGAATGATGATGGTGTAGATGAAAACCAGAGAAAGCAGGGAGACTTTTGAAGGGAAAGAATAAGATTACTGTTTTTGTCACCTCAGCCTTGACGTGAGCCTTGAACAGGCAGGGTATTCTCAGTGGAAGGTCTGTCCTTCACTATTGTTGTAGCAATAATCATTCAAAGAAATTTGTAGATAAGTGGTACTTAGACTAGCTGGTATGTTCAGAGTAAATAGTCTCCGAGATGTAGAAACTATTCTACAGCTCATTCTCAGTAGCCTTTCTTGGGACAAAATATGGTACCAAGTAGCTTTTCATGCAGTCTCTGGCATGTTGTAAGGAATCATTGTCAAAGGACTGAGAGATATTTCACTTCTCCAATGTGTTATGGTGTTTGTTTATGCTGAAAATGCAGTTTCACATCTGGTTCCAAAGTATTTGGAACTGCATCACACCCATCATGACACAAAGCACTTAAGCCAGCACAAGCTCATTCAGTTGCTTCAAATTGTTCACAGATTTGACAAAATCTAGATCCTGAAGGAGCAGGTGCTTACATACTGCTCCAATTTTATCCTGGATCAGACATTGTCTATCTTCTTGCACAAAACTGGTATAAACATTGTGTTGTGCTTTCAGCCCAGGTTTCCAGGAATAGAGCTGTGTGCTTTGTCTGCTTCACATCTGACCTTGACAATCTGTGGATATGCTCCTAAATTTATCCAGGATTCATTAATGTAAAAGCGTGGTCTGGCAGCAAGGATGCCATACTAGTAACTCACCATCATGCCAGGGGGAAGAGCTCCAGAGATCTCCTTGTCTGCTCCTCTGCCACCAGAGCAGAAAGAGTGAAACCAGAAAAAAACCTGGAAAATTTGACTGACCCCTTCTTTAGAATTCTCCAGTGCTGGCAAGTCCATAATTTCCCTGAACAATTGTGACCATGCTTCACTGCTCTTTCTTTCCAGAAAGGTTTTCCCAATGTCTATATGTAGTCTCCATTAATACCTATTGAATTTATCACTTCCTGTCCCACCAATTAGGCTATACTCTTAGCATTAGGCTTTGATCATCTATTGTTAACACAGATTTCAATGGATTTATAGAGTTGTCAGACACACTATTTGTGAACAACTTTCAATTGGGCAATTAATCATTGCATCTGTTTTCTGTTATTGTGATTCCAATTCTGCATGTGTATACATGATTGATTTTTAGGCACACAAATGGTCCCATTAAAGACAATGACACTTGTGGATTTACAGCTGAGCACATACTTACAGGTTTGCAGAGTCAGGATTATGGCAGAAATCACGTTGTTGCATAAAAATCTTGTAATTTCAGTCCTGGACTTCAGTTTTCTCAGATCATAGGTAGTCCTTCAAACCAGAAGTGCTGAAAAGTCATCACTGACATTCAGTAATTTTAAAAGTCAGTAACTGCTTTATGGCTACACCAAAATGATTGTGGTGCTGACACCATCACAGACAAAGGGCGCTTTGACAGACTGGATCATCATTATCAGGACAGTATATGTAAAAATAAATCAAAAAGCGTTTTCATCCTTAAAATATTTTTTATAAAAATCATCTCCTATAGATACTCAACATTCCTCCATAATAATTGCAGGTCACTTTCAAAGTTTTGGAAAATAAATATATCACTAAAGACTGATTTAATTAAGACATTTGAGATTATGACCTCAAATTAATACTTTAAAGTAGATGATGTCAGGGAATGTCTTCAGAGATGTCTTCAGGTTACTCAGGTTTTGAAATACATGTTATTTTGCTCATTCCATGGGTGGTGATTAAAAAGACTAGGAAAGTTGCTGGGAGAAATGATTAGAAAACATTTTACTGTAATTTGAATGAAGAATACAGTTCTATAGTAAAATTGCACTAACTGAACTGTCTAGGCAATACGATTTTTTAAAATTTGATCATAAATTTTGAATTTCTGAGAATCCTAGGTTCCTAATGCTGATGAAATTTGTCCAATCTATAGCAGATGCTACAAATAGTTACAAGGTTAGACAAGATGCAGATCACTTGCTCTCAGCGTAAGGATGTAAGAATTCAATGCCACAGGGAAAAATAAAGTCCTGGAGAAGAGAAGGGATGAACCTGAGAGTGACCCTGGTTATCCTTGGAGTGGGCTGAGTAAATCCTCTGAAAATGCTGGAAAAGCACATATTGGAAAATGGCTGGAAAGGCCAAGGAACAGTCAGTCTATGGGCTGACTTATTCAGGGCTTAGGATCTAACACACAGAGGTTGGACACGTTGGAGATATCTGCCAGCACACACAAAAGAAACTACAAGAACCTGTGTTTCTGCTGCTTTCCACTTCTCCTGTTCCAAGCAGAGGCTGAACCCTTGCCAACAGGGAGGGACAACACCACAGCATGCAGCAAGGAGCCAAGTCTCTCCGAACCACCCCCCCAGTGAAGAATTTGGGAGGGGAGAGGACGTGCTCAGCGTTGTTTTCTCCACATTAAGGACAGGCAGCTGCAGGAGAGCTTTCACCGGGGAGCTGCCTCGCTCTCCCCAACCTCGGCTCCCAGCCAAAGGCACCAAGCAAAAGACAATGTGCATTTTCCTGAGTTTTGGGACGTGTCTCTCTCTCTGTGCACCGAGACGTGCGTGGCTGTGCCTGCGGTGAGCTTCAGAGAGCACGTGAACAGCCGATGTTATTTGTCTCTTGGCACCCCTGTGCACAGCAGCATCATGCCACAAAAGCACCTTGCTCCTCTCCTGTAGCTCCAGGACGTTCCCACCTGGCACCAATGCCCCAGCCCCTTTGCTGTGAATGAGGTGAAGGCTATCGCTGAGGCTAAGGCATTAGTAGGACTAGCTACTGCACTCTTCTTTGGGCAGCATTGATGGTGGCAGCAGGACCTGGTGTAGTGGAGCTTGGGCCGAGCTCTTCACTTTCCTGACAATTAGCCTGGAAACCATCCTATGCTGATCATCTGCTCCCCCTATTAACTCACTGCAGGAAAAACCTAAGGGGAGAGCAAGAAAAGAACAAACTGCCATTTCTTTGTGGCTCTTACCTGCCTGACAAGAATGCAGGGAAGGGTCTTTCCCTCCTTTTCTTCAGGGAAAGCAAAACTGGGCTTGACCACTGGCAGACAGGAGGGAAGAACTGCTGTGCCAAGTTGAACCCACCCAAGTAAAATACCAAGCAAATACCATGTTTGCTTGTGTACCACCTCAGCAGCAAATGCTCTCATTCTGGTCATGTATGACTTTGCTCTCATAAGTCTCAGGAGCTATTTGGAAGCTGCAGCTCCTTGGGTTTCTCTCTGGGCTCAGCAGAACCACAGGCAAAGGCCCTTCACACACGTACGAGGCTGAAAGACAAAAACCAACAAGTCGTGTTGCATGGGGCTTGGGACAACCCGTGTCCTTTTGTGGGCTGGCTGGGAGAGGGTCTGCCAGCAGCTCTGCCAGCTCCTTCCCGTGAGTCATGGCACACAGCTGGAGTCCCCATGGGACCCACTGCTGGGAGACACAGACACGTAGCCAGAAGCAGCACAGCTCAAGTCCTAATTCTTCACCACTTGGTAGACACCTTGCAGCTCACCAGGTGGTCTGCAGGGCTCTGCGTTCCCAACAAAATCTCTGCACAAACCCCACAGGAAGGAAAAATGCCTTGGGGGCCACAAAGTGCAACAGGAGGCCCATCTCTGCCCCCCTCCAGGAAAGCACACATTGCTGAGGGATCTGGAAGCAGCAGTCATATCCATCTCAGCATTTAAATCCCCAGCAGCACTGAGGGTTCCAGTCCTTGCGGTGGTCTGCCCATCCATCCAATCTGCTCAGCAGCATGACCCATGGGCATGTCCCCTGCCCAGCTTGCTGAGATGATGTCCTATCCCCTCTTGACACTTACTATCTTGCTTTTATCCGTGGATTTCAATGCTAAGATGGATATATGACTGCTGCTTCCAGCTCCCTCAGCAGTGTGCCACCTTGGCTTTCCATAGTCTGCTGCTGAGCTAACACCTCCCCATGAGAAAGGGGAGAAGTTTGAGAAAAGAGGGATGAAAAGGAGAAATAAAATGGATGTTCTCTATTACAACATACAAAACTATGTGAATGCAACACTGAAGGTGTGGATGCAAAAGGTCAGGTAATATAGAAATTAGGGCCCTCACTTTTAAACAAGCAATAAATAAACAAATTACAAACTGGCAATACAAAATACTCTCTTTGTCTGACACGACCTCTGTTTGTGGATTACCTCAGTACATGTAATTGAGGCCAGGAGGGGAATCTCTTGGAGATTTCTTTTCACGTTTCTTCTTCTCTCGCCATCACTCTTTCTGTTTTTTTTCTGATGTCTTTTATACTTGCCTTTTTCTTGGCAATAGCAGCACAGCATCCATAGAAGATGCTAAAGCAAGCACTCTGATAGTTTTAGATACCTGAGTTTGCTAATAGACATCTACCTATTTTTGATGAGTTGCACAGTGCTACGTGCTTCATTTGGATATATTGGAATCAACTTTGCTTTGGTTAAGTAGGTGTTTAATTAAAAGGACAAAATGTTAGCAATTCAGTAAATATCACACTAATTTCAAAGACTGTAATTACTAAACATGCATTAGTAAAAGAATCATAAATGCTACTGATAGTTGTTATTTAAAAAATTGCTTAGTTCTCAAGAATGATTACACAGTGGTTACAGTTTGTCTTGTTACAGACATATTTCAATTATTTTACAGTGGGTGCCCTGTTCATTGCCAGCCACCACATTGCAGCATCTGGGGTTCAGCAGTCCCTCCACTCTAGTTGACATTTAAACCTTTGCCATAATGAACATGCTGCTTGGCTCCGTAAGTTAGCTTTTCAGTTATCCAGAATTTAAATAATTCTCTAGTAAATCCCATCTGTTATTCAGAGCAATTTCTACTGAATCCCATTGGTTTCACCTGTGTTATCTTCTCCAAGTTCCACTGCTCATGGTGAGTCAGCATGGTCTAAAAGGCTGAGTGAGAAGAGCCAGAAATGAGACATTTTTCCAGGAGGAGAAGTACATAAGCATCATGTCCTTTCTAGGTGCTGAGTAAGGGAATTTCATTTCACTTAGCTAAATTCCCCTTGCAGTTTCTGATAGCTCCAAAATTTTTCTTTATGCTCTGTCATAAACTCCTCTTCTGTTGTGTGCTGGTGAATACCGGAACCTCTGGCTCCAGGTTGCATTTCAATGGTAAGTGGAGTCATATTTATTTCTGTTTCTTTGTATTTGTAAATGCTTTGGAGTCCTTCTTCATAAAAGGTGCTACAGAAAGTGTAAACTATATTTTAGCATTATGTGGATCATCACTTTCAGGGGAAGTTCTAAATATATTTCCCTCTCATTGTAGTCTATCAAGTTAATGCAATTATGAACATCAAGGCTTTTTATAAATCAGCTGAAGGATGCAATTTTTTTTGCTCCAAATCATATAGAATTGAATAAACCAGAATGCAGAGACAGTCCACAAACCTCCATCTTAGTCTTTCTTAGGTTTTCGTTGTTCTTCTTCATTTTCTTAAAAAAG
Organism: Calidris pugnax; assembly: GCF_001431845.1. Taxonomy (NCBI): domain Eukaryota; kingdom Metazoa; phylum Chordata; class Aves; order Charadriiformes; family Scolopacidae; genus Calidris; species Calidris pugnax. The sequence goes on along the minus strand of NW_015090797.1, from coordinate 3,781,936 downwards.
TGCAAAAAGACAGGTAGCAGTAGTAGGCTTACAGTGTGGGCAGGGAGATTGCAGAAAAGTCACCTCTGGAGTTCTCCAGTATAGTCCTCAAGGGCGAAGATATGGGGTTGGGTTTTTGGGTGGGTGGGTTTATTTTTGTTAAGTGGGTGTATTCAATTCTACATGATTTGGAGAGAAAACCCTCATCACCCATGGCCAGCTCATCACTTCAGCACTCAGGCCAGCTGAGAATGCAGGAACATGTCTCTGTACTCCAGCAATTTTCCTATGCTGCCAAATCTCCAGTAACCAAGCGTGAATGACCCTCTCAGTGTAGGTTGTTAGAGACTGTAGAGATCTGAGAGATGGCAGAGATTAGGTTCAAGGTGGTGAATGGCCCCAGGGTGTTTGAGAGCACCATGTAATAGCTATCTTGTTCACCTGAAGCTCAACTCTACATTATTTGGTCTGGTCAAATAATTCTCTAGTAAATCCCATCTGTTATTCAGAGCAATTTCTACTGAATCCCATTGGTTTCACCTGTGTTATCTTCTCCAAGTTCCACTGCTCATGGTGAGTCAGCATGGTCTAAAAGGCTGAGTGAGAAGAGCCAGAAATGAGACATTTTTCCAGGAGGAGAAGTACATAAGCATCATGTCCTTTCTAGGTGCTGAGTAAGGGAATTTCATTTCACTTAGCTAAATTCCCCTTGCAGTTTCTGATAGCTCCAAAATTTTTCTTTATGCTCTGTCATAAACTCCTCTTCTGTTGTGTGCTGGTGAATACCGGAACCTCTGGCTCCAGGTTGCATTTCAATGGTAAGTGGAGTCATATTTATTTCTGTTTCTTTGTATTTGTAAATGCTTTGGAGTCCTTCTTCATAAAAGGTGCTACAGAAAGTGTAAACTATATTTTAGCATTATGTGGATCATCACTTTCAGGGGAAGTTCTAAATATATTTCCCTCTCATTGTAGTCTATCAAGTTAATGCAATTATGAACATCAAGGCTTTTTATAAATCAGCTGAAGGATGCAATTTTTTTTGCTCCAAATCATATAGAATTGAATAAACCAGAATGCAGAGACAGTCCACAAACCTCCATCTTAGTCTTTCTTAGGTTTTCGTTGTTCTTCTTCATTTTCTTAAAAAAGTGCAAAAAGACAGGTAGCAGTAGTAGGCTTACAGTGTGGGCAGGGAGATTGCAGAAAAGTCACCTCTGGAGTTCTCCAGTATAGTCCTCAAGGGCGAAGATATGGGGTTGGGTTTTTGGGTGGGTGGGTTTATTTTTGTTAAGTGGGTGTATTCAATTCTACATGATTTGGAGAGAAAACCCTCATCACCCATGGCCAGCTCATCACTTCAGCACTCAGGCCAGCTGAGAATGCAGGAACATGTCTCTGTACTCCAGCAGTTTTCCTATGCTGCCAAATCTCCAGTAACCAAGCGTGAATGACCCTCTCAGTGTAGGTTGTTAGAGACTGTAGAGATCTGAGAGATGGCAGAGATTAGGTTCAAGGTGGTGAATGGCCCCAGGGTGTTTGAGAGCACCATGTAATAGCTATCTTGTTCACCTGAAGCTCAACTCTACATTATTTGGTCTGGTCACATTTTTTATAGCTGAACTTGATGCAAGGGATAGGGTGGGTTTATGACAGCATGAGGCTGAAGAAAGCTTCTGTGGGACAACATGAAGAAGGCTGCTAGGACTCAGGATGAATGCAAAATCTGTATTCTCAATAAAACAGGCCATGGGCTGTTCTCACAGCCACCTAGCATGGCACAGTGTGTATCCGCACACCTGGGCTCTCTCCGCTCTCTTGTCCATCCAGGACAGCGTGGCTGTACCCAGGAATGGCCTCTGGCTCATGACACCCCTTCAGCTGTGCTGGGGGACTGCCTGGGAGAGCACTCGCTGGCACTGCCCTCATGCCAGGGAGCCATGAAACAGTGTGGACAGGAGTGGGTAGTGCTTGAGCCAACACCCTGGCTCTGATTTAATCACCAGTACAGTCATGGCTGAAGTCGTGCCATGGAGATCTCCTTGGTCTCTGCACAGTGGCAATGGATAGTTTAGGTTAGTGAAACTGATGATATCTGTGGGCAAGATGGCCAGAGCTCTTGGCAATGGGATAAACTAAGGAGGCAGTAAACCTCTGGCAAAATGAGGGAAAAAAGATCATGGCATCATAGTGCACCGCTGCTCTTCTCCCTCCTGGCCCAAAGCAGTAAAACAGCAGCTGCCCAGCTGTGCAGCAGGTCACTGTGTTACACAGGTGCTTGTCATCCTTGAAATTTCTCAGCTTTTTCATATGCTGGTGAAAACATCCACCTTATACTTACTCGTTCCCTGATACCAGGCCCCCCAGTACAGGAAAGACATAATCAAACTGGAGCAAGTTCAGTGGAGGCCACCAGGGACTGGAGCACATGTCCTGTGAGGAGAGGGTGCAAGTGGACTAGGGCTTGCTCAACCTGGAGATGAGACAGCTTCAGGGGCACCTAACAGCAGCCCTCTAGCACCTATGGGGAAGTCATCAAGAAGATGGAGCTGTAATAGTGCATGATGAGAAAATGAGAGACAACAGGCACAAGTAGAAAGTAAGACAAACTGCTATAAGGTGAAAAATTTCCCCGGGAACACAGTGAGGCAGTGGCACAGGCTGCCCAGGGAGGTTGTGCAGCCTCCACCCTTGGAGCTTTACAAGACCTGACCAGAGAAACCCCCAAGCACCAAATCTGAGCTCTTGGCTGAGCCTGGCTGGAGAATAAAGTTGGACTACAGACCTGCTGATTTCCCTTCTGACCTGAATTAGCCTGCAGTCCTATAGAGAACTTCATCCCAGTAAAAGCAGTAATACAACTACGGGAATAATAATGGCTAAGCAAACTGCCACATCATGCTTACAAAGAACATTTTGCAGGATTGAGAAGGTTTCAGAATTTTTTTCTTTCTAAAACTGCTTTTTCTGACTTGTCCAAACTTTCTGGAAAAAAAAAAAAAAGTTCTTCTAAGGGGTAAAATGGAAACTGTTAGAAAATCGGTTTGCATAGAAAGAGGGGGGCAGTTAGAATAAAATCAAGCATCGGGTGCTCAGCAGGTACTAATTGGGTGGTTAGTTGTGAAGAAACTGCTTCCCCCAGGTACTGGGATAAGGCAGCACAGAAATGACTTGAAATATGGATGTGACCCAATACCTCCCTTTTAATTCAATCTTTTTCCAGCCCATCGCTGGAATTTACACAACGTTTTATTGACTATGGTATCAGAAGCTATCAATTTGCTGCAGCCTCATAAAAATAAAATAGTGATACAGAAGAGAAACTGCTGTGTCAGACACACTTCAGCTATTCCCAGCTTTCCTCGACCCCTTCATCTACCCTCTCATCATAAACATCACTATTCCATTTACCTCTTGCTTCTCCTAGCCATTAAAACAGGGAAACAAAACCATAGTCCAGAAGCTGTTAACACAAGACCCAGAAATGTATCAAATATTTGGTGTCTGAAATATTTTTTGGCACCAACTAGTAGGAAGGAACAAATAAGCAAGGAAACAGCATAAAACCAGGTGTGTCAGTGGGTAAGAGAGAGATAAAAGCAGGGCTATATATTTAAAATGGAGCAAGAGTGTTGTATCATATCATGATTGCTGTGGTAATTATCCATTTCAACGCATATTAGTGCAAACAGCTGTGCAAAATTCATATAAATGGTGGAACATAAGTAATACTCTTTAATTTAAAAAATTACAAGGTGTTTTTTTTTGATGGAGTTAAATGTATTTTGCTTATCATGCTTGGTCCTGTATGACATGAATATCATCCAAGAAACATTAACAGGCGTGCACAGTAACCGTTTACCTCTTTGTTTAATTCCACATATATTAAAAATACTTTCGTTTAGTGAAATCAGAATCATGTTTTGAAAGAATACCTTTGTTTTGGCCCTGAAAATCATAGACCTTCTGCAATACTGATGCTCTTTACCATACTTTATGCATGGCCACACGTGAAAGACAGAGCATTTAACGAAAAATAAAATAGCTCGGGTTTGGTGGAATTGAAATGTTTCTGTTGTGACTGTGCAAAGAGGCTCTGGTAAATTATATTTAATAGCAGGAGATGCAGGTGTTTGGACCAAAATTATGGGGCCCTAGATGACTGGAAGCTATGAGAAACCACCACATATTGATTTCCACAAAGAGACAAAAATGTTCAGGACAAAAGATAAGATTGGATCCTAAAGGTGTGTTTTAGGGTGTATGCCTCATAACAACTCGAGGGGAAGCTCCAGAGTGTGGAGCCCCCATTAACCTCATCACTCAAACACTGGGGCTTGCAAACTTCCCCAGCAAGTTTCCAGTCTTCCACTTGCTGATGAGAATTGTTCCCTTAAGTATATGCCCAAAGAGATAAACTTTATGCTGTATGCCAACTTTATGATGTGATAAAAGTTTGTGTTTGAGGTACCTTACTGATTATCTATTAGGTGGAAGAAAAAGAATAAAACAACCAATTAAACAGTAGCTCTTGTATTTGTATCTTAGCTAACCTGGTAATTGAAAAATGGCCCTCATTTTTCCCTCCCCCACCCATTTTCATGTAGCATTTCAAGAACTCTGTCCAAGAATATCACTATATGAAAAAAAACATCATCTCAAAATTATTAAAATCTCTGTGGGAATTCATGATTAATTTTAAGGCCTGGCAGATTAAAATACATTATTATGTACACTCTAGTGCATCCTTTCAGATATTTTCAGAATCTGATTTTGCTCTCTTGATACACACCAATGATTCTACATGTATCTAGTAGATTGCAAGGAATAGATTAGCATTAAAGAGGCAGTATTGTGTTGTTAGGTTGTTATGTGTAACTTGTGCTCATACATTAAGAAAAATGTAGCTGGCATTCCCTTGGACATGACCAGACCCCTTAAAAAAAGGAGAGAATTATTAATAGTTGGTTGTAATGCATTTGTAGAGCACTTCTGAAATTTTGACCTTTAGTACATTAACTGGCTGTTTTTATCCAGCTCCCAGGCAGAGTAAGATCTACAGTAGCCTGCTTAGGAAATGGAAATAATGGACTTGTTAGTAGGACTTGTTAAGCCTTCAATTCCTGAATGTTCTACCTGTAGCTCTGGACCTAGCTTTGCAATGAATCTATGGCTCTAAACAGCAAAATCAACAGCACTCAACATCAAGAAGACAGAAAAAAAATGTTTTTTTTATTTGGGACACACTAACCAAATTGATCATTACTGCAAAGTGACTCATTCACAGTTTAGCTTTATGAATGTTAAAGTTTCAGCTTCAGCCCCAGCAGCTGTTGTATTTATGACTAGAAGTCTGAGGACTCATCTGACATCAACTTTCCATCATTCAGCAACATCTTTGTCCTCCTTCCTGACAAGGTAAGTAGATACAGCCTTTTTTTCATCAAGGCCTGTTTTCTCATGTAATTCTAATGTAATGATCTTCGCCACTCTTCCATGTTCCACCTAGAGCTTGGTAGAGCCTGTCTGAGTTGTGGGCGCATAAACAGGACAAAGGACTTTGACAGCATTGTGGCTGACATAACCCAATCCCTCTGTCACTGCACAGTCTCCTGTTCATACACTCAGAGCCCACTGGGTGCAGGACCAGACGAGTTCATACCCAGTTATCATGATTCCCACCTTCTTCACTGCCTCCGTTACGAAGATGTCCCCTCTCTTTCAAGTATTTTCCCCCAGATGCTGCACATTCAGCTTTACTGGAATTATACTGTCTGTTTGTGCCCATTGTCCTAGCAATCAGCCTCTCCTGCAGCAGAGATCTCTCCAGGTCATTATTTAACATGGCCCCAAATGTCATGTCATCTGCAAACTTTATCGTAATGATTTTATGTTTTCTTCCATGTCACTGATAATGTTAAATGATATACAGCCAAGAACCAATCCCTGCAGAACCTCACTAGCAACAAACACAGTCAGTGTTGCTTATAATTACATTTTCAGACATATATTTTAACCAGTTTAATGCATTTAACGTGTGCCACATTGGGTTTGTATTGCTGTAGTGTGTTAATCAAAATACTTTGAAGTACTAGGTCATATACTTTATAAAAATTGAAGTATAGTACCTCCATGTAATTATCAACTAAATTAATAATCTCATAAAAATTTTAGGAAGTTAGTTTTACGAGAACTATTTTCTATAAAAACATGATAATTGTCACTAATTACACTAAACTGTCTATTAATCAAATCCTCTGTCAATGATCCCATTTCAAAACTGTAGACTGGCATCAGACTGAGTGGCCTGGAGCTAAAGGGGTCATACTATTTGCTCTCTTTTAAACACTGCCACAACGCTGCCTGTCTGTTCCTGCTCTGCAACACCTGGATTATTTCAAAAATTATTGACAATCAGTGCTAACAATCTAAAGAGGTCCTTGGCTAGCTCTAAACAAAACATCTGATGATTTTAAACATCTAACTTTCGTAATAGCTGCCTACCATCAGCCTAACATACTCTTGGGAATCCTGGGAAATAGTACAACAGCAGTTTCATGTCATATGAATATAGATCTACTTTTTTCCCCAAATGAAAAAGAGAGAGATTTACTGAATTCTTCCACCCTTTTTATATTATAAATGTTTATTTTAATGTTTCCATCTTATTCTTTAAAAACATCCTTCAATTCGGACTTTTCTTATTCTTCTAGGTCTAAAAATATTTCTTTTATTTTATTTTTAATTCCTTTATCTGTAAATTTCCTCTTTGTGTCCACTAGCTTTATTATTCAGTTTTCTGTATTTTTCCGCTTTTAATGTTGTTTCATTGTTATTGATATCTCGTTTTTTTAACTTTTTGTTTTTGTATTTGTAGCTGTTGCATTTCCATGCTTTCTTACCTCATACAGCCTTTCTTCTGGAGTTCTGTGAATTTGGTGAGGTAACTATTTCTCAAACCGTTAACAGTTATCATCCATATTTTTCTGCTTAAATTATGTCACTCGGATATTTTAGGCTAAGTAAAATGCATCTTTTCCAAAGCACCAGACAGATGTATTGGGGATTCTGGTTGTATTCTGTTTTCACGTAACATACACAGCCAATTTACAATCCTGAGCAGTTGTCAGATTTTATTTCAGACATAATTTTCTCTTCTTCTGTTAGGTGAATTCCACTATAACTTTCACCATTTTGGATACAACTGACATGTTGGGGGTTTTTTTTGGAAGTTATGAAGTTGTCATCCATGCTTTTAAAAAATTCCAAGGACATTTGAGTCCTGCCAGCCAGATAGTTCCTGCACATGTCAATCAGATTGAAAGCTGTTCCTCTAATACGGCTTTTCTTTCCCTACATCTTATATATAGAAAGATGTTTAAAGAACTGGCCATGCTGTTCTCTTGTGTGATTTGGTAGCCCAGAGTAGTTGTCAATTGTTGCTTCATCTTGTTCCTTATCTGTTATACCTTTGATCGTATTTGAGATCATTTCCTTTAGAGCTGCCAATGACTCAGAAGCAAGTACTGGTGTAGTTGATGCAAGCACTTTTCTTTGTATTCCTTTGAGTGTTTTTCTTTCTATTCCTTTGTCCATCTGGTTCTTCCTAAAAAAAAAAATAAAAAATCTTAACATACCAGGCATGAAGTTCTTTTTATTTTATAATAACCACCAGGTCAAATAAAAGAGCTATTTGGTAGAAGGACCGGGAATTAAAATCACAGGTTTTGTTGCTATTGATTCACAGAAACATTTTCTATATAACTTTACTTATAGACTCAGGACATTCCCAAGCCAGGGTAACTGTTCAACGTGTGCTTTGGTCTCATTGAACAAAGACATAAGTAACAGCAAAGTGCAATACAATGCAGAATCAAATTAAAGTGAGGGTAAATTACACGATGCTATTTTCAAAGGCGCCTCCCTTTCCGAGTGCCTCAGTTGCTGGTATCCAAGCAGCATGAGGGTATCTGCAGCCAGAGGCACTGTACATCCCAGTCCCACTGTAATTTATTAAGATCTCTGAAATGCAAACTCCTGGGCTGGACTTCATTCCCTCCTCTCTCAACCTTAGGTGTCCTCAAGGTAGAAGTTAAGCATCAGCTATGTGAACTCCACCTCCAGTCCCTGCTGATGAACCCAAACTGGAGACTGTTGTTGCTAGTGTGGCTGTTTTCCCCCCTACACTTCAATGCACCTGCTTCTATGAAGCAGAAATGGCAATAATAGTGGGTGTGGAGAGATAATATCAGAAGGGCTCTGACATCCGAACAGACGAGCGCTGTAGAAGTATGGTTATGAGACATGCTCTTGCAGTTCCAGTAGGACCTTCTGAAAAATGTATAATGTCACTTGCTGTCACTTGCTCCGGTCAGGAGCACCGATGACACTTAGCATCTTGCAAGAACTGACCTATTGTCACCCATTAATTTATTTTTTTTTTTGCTTTCCATTACCTTGGAGATAAGTTATGTCTGTATCTTACCTAGTGCAGCTCTGAAGAAAATCTCTCCCTCCTCTGCCTTTCTAATTGCCTGAACCTTGGAGTTCAGTTGGGGAGTCATTTTGGATGATCCCCAGACCTAAGCAGATAGAAGGGGCAGGGCAGCTTTTTATCGTGTCACCCTCCCAAAAACCGAAAGGAGGGAAAAAACTTTACCTCTTCAATCAGAGAAATAATGTACGTCTCCCTAAATAAGGATTGGAGAAGCTACTCTGCAAGGCATCAGATCTTGGGTTAGAACAAATTTGTGACAGCCTGCTCACTAACCAGATCCGAGTCTTGCATCCTTGCTGCAGTTGTTAAATGAAAGACAAAACAGCAGGTTGATGGGCTGATGCAGTATCTTGCACCACAGGGCTCATCTTCTCACCGGCAACCACAGGAGAACTAGAGAGCCAAGAAAAAGGATGAAATGGTAGGGCAGTGATACAAGGTCAGTTTAGACACAGCAAAGCAGACAGAACAAAATCAACAGATGTAGCGGTCACTTCTTGGGATGTGTCCGAAGTTTTGGTTTTGAGCTACACTGCAAATTCACTGAAAAACTCTTTTCTTTCTTTTTATTTTCTTCATTATGTGGGTCAGAGAATGAAGAAATGTATGCAAGAAAGTAAGAGGGGAAGCTGAATGTACTCAGTCACAAAATGGAAATGAAGATTTCTAAGAGAATCTGCGAATAATCCTTACAGTCATTTTGATTTATAAAAAAAATAATTCTGCCATTGATGTATGTTTTATTGCCCTTGAAATATTTTGAAGATTTCCTTATTTATTAAGAAAAAAAAAAAGCCCTGCAAGATCTCAAACAGTTTGCAATCTGGATTTTTTTCCTCCACAATAAAAATAGCTTATTTTTTTTTCTGTGTAGAAAAAACCCAAATCAACATAATGCACCATCTGTCTTCTGTATCTCCAGGACTCTCTCCACTTCAAACAGACTTCCTCTTCCTTCCGAATATGTGAGACCTCATCTTCTACACCAACATGTCCACACCTGGGAGAGAAACAATATTTTGTGCTGCTGCTCTGCACCAAAAGTGAACCTCTTTCATCTACCAGGTGGGAAGAAAGAAGTTTAAATATACAGTGTCTGCAGTGACTCAATAGGTGCATTTAGTGGTTAGCAGCTTAAATTTCTCCACAAGGAGTATCATCCTGCGTACTTATCTGTCAGTGACCCAAATGGACTAGAGAGGAGGGATTTGGGCATGGAGGAGGTCAGGGAAGCTACAGTACTCGTGTCAGGAGGTGATAAGAAAGCTGATGCCGTGCACTTCCCTGCTCCTCAGTGAACTGATTCACTTTGAATGGTTCATTTATTTATGTGACCATCTAGGGGGAAAAAGTCTTTAATTGCAGGCTCCATAATGTGTTCTTCACATTAAATTCCAAAGTGCTGATTTCAGTTGATTCTGTTTAGAGGTCCATATAGTTTTGTTGGTGAGTTGTGCTCTTTCTTTAACTCTTTTGGTTTTGTGGACATTATATTTTTTATAACAGCATAAATAATGTTTGGAAAGAAGCTAAATATTACTAACCTCTTTGTACAGAGGAAAAAGGAGTTATAATATTAAAAAAATAATGTAAATTTGCCCCAATATGATGTATGAAAGAATAAAATATAAATAAATATAGGAATGACAAGGGAAGTAAAGATAACTTCTCAAGCCCTACTGTTCATAGAGGAAGAGCCATATTTTGACAAAGGTAGATATATTTCCTTCTCTTTTCCTGAGCCAAACTTGGACACAGCATTCAAGACTTGGTTCTCAGACGTGGTCTGACTAGTTGCTTTGATATTCCTCCCATGAGAGCTTGAATATCAAGGAACTATGCAGTGCTGTTTCCTCATGCCTCTTCCCACTCTTCAGCAAGTCGGTTTTTCGGCCTCCAAAGACATTATCTTTCTATGTCTTTCCACTGCTCCTGTAGCTGTTCTTTCAATACCCAGGAACAACTGTGCAAAAAGGCTAGCCAAATAGTTGCTGTCTTTTGCTGCAGCCAGAGATCAGTCTCCAGAGTGCAGAGAGACCTCCATGAGGACTAAAAAGCAAAGATCAGTCTTGGAAGGTCAGCTTTTCCCAACATTAGAGATTAGTTCTTCAGGAAACAAAGTCATGGCAAGGATTGTTCTGACACAAAGGTGTTTATTAATGAGCAGACTTGCTCACATCTTTTCTCTAGAAACCTAAATGTTGTCTATGACACTTGACTTGTCTTCTAGGTTGTGTACTACACTTAACCCTCTTTCAGAGGTGCTAAACTCCAGGGTAAGAGACAAAAAAAACAGTAAGGTGATCTTGCTGTGCAGCTCAAGATTTTAAAAGCATAATAACTGTACTTTTTAGATAGTCAGGACTTAGTGAACCATTGAAAGTGACCCAGTTCATTGAGCGGAGCTGAACAGATGGAATTCCAGCCTTGCCATGCTTGGGTGACTCTCTGAACAATACAAAATCTTCCTTCAAAGCCGACTCCACCAAGCTTCCTGCCTCACGCATGTAACATTTGGGGATGTTCTGGTCACTTCTCAGTTTAGCTCACCATGTTTTGGGGTAGAGTAGGTGACAGACTCTTAGCATTGGGCTATTGCTCGGGGTTTTTCATTAGGGCTTTTAACACTTCTGCTGTTTTGTTTCAGATTTTTTAAAAAAAGAAACCTATAGTATGGTCTTGGTTGGAAAATGTCTCACCAGACTCTAACCTCTGAAATACAATGGCTATTTTTCCTTTTTTTATTTGACTTGCCTACCACTGAATACTGACAAAACATATTTACTGCATGTTTGTGATTTACAGCAAATCACAAACCTCCTGCTCAGCAACTCTGAGGGACACTCTGGCAGACCCATGGCTACCAGACAGAAACCACCAGCACCACCTGTGAACTGTTTCCTACAGCAGAGAGATGAGGGGGGAAAGAAAGTAATTATGGGGAAAGTAAGAATAAATATGGTCAGAAAGCTGCCATCACCTCCAATGGGACAAGAGCAGAGAAAGATGATGGATGGAAGCCTTTGGGTAAGGTATTGATTTGCTAAATCAGAGTTGAGCATGGCAGAGACCTCCACTTGGAGCTGTAGTATTGCTAGTTCTCCTAATTGCAAACTGTCCAGGGGTCTGGACCCAGGAAGCTTGGGTGAGGTGGGCTTCAAGCTAAGTGCAGGAAGGTGTGCACAGAAACATTGTAAGGTTTTAATCTACCCACATGCCTGAATACCTCAGAAAACTGACTCTATTTCAGATTATTTTGAATAGCCTGTAGCAAGCTCTCCTCTTGTCTCCGTTAGAAAAGTTTTAGCGTCGTAGTGTTTGTTTATTTTATACTAAATTGGTAATTTATTGATTAGATATGGCTTGGGAAGAGAAGGACCTGTACTAGTACATCAAAGAGTGACTACAAAAAATAAAGGGAGCTGAAGCCATGCAACCTGGAACGTATCAGATCAGACAGCTGTGGCACAGATAGGGAAATACACATACCACTGTGCAAGGCAAAGGCATCAACTGAAATAGTGATGTGATTAAACCACCAAAAAAGGAGGATGGTCTGGGCAGGTACAAAGAAGGGATGGGAGGCTATCAGAGGAATGAAGATCCTTTCATATGGGAGACCAGAAGACATTCATGTGTGTAAAAAACAAAGCCTCTTAAGAGATATCTTTCCTCTGGATCTGTGCATCCACAAGGCAAGAAAAAATATAAGCATGGGGATGGAGAAGACCTGTTTAATCTAAAGGACATTGTAGGCAGAAGCACACAGGGATGTAGGCTGGTGAGGAAGATAGAATGTGGTTCTGAACCACTGAAGAAAGCTCATTGGCTTCCTGCTCAACTGAGGCAAGCAAGACCAAGTAGATCTCAATGGTTATTATGGCTTCACAGAAGCATGGTCTCCCTGACCCAACAGACCTTCTGTCCTTGAATAAAGATGCCTACACCTGTAGCTAGTACTTGTCATTTCTCCTGGTGGAGAGATTGCATAAAAGAGACAAAATCTTCCCTATTTCCCAGACCGGTGTGGTGGCCCACACCAAAGGTGTCACCGCCTTTGATAGAGCTGTTCAGCAGATGAAGGTCTGTTACGCCAATGCTTTTCACTTCCACTGCGTTTGCTGACTTTTCTTTAAGAACAGGTCCCTGAAGTCTGTCTACATGGTAATGGTAGTTTGTAGAGATACCTGTAGTCTAATTAACCACAGTACCAATAACTGTTGCTAATAAACTTGGCTAGGTCCTTGGCATGTGGGCAAGTTCCTGTCTTCCTGGAAAGATTTTAATCAACTTGTACAAGTCTCACCTTCTCCTGTTCCACTTTGTGTGTACAACAGTGAGGTTACAGATGCTCTGCTGCACACAAACGGCTGCAGTCACATCTGTAACAGCACTGTTTCACAGAGCCTTGGTCAGCAGCCCCTCCTTGGACAGGCACCCAGTGCTGACTCATGAGCACATCTGCTCTTTTTTGGGGACTTGGCAGAGATACCTGCTGTATTACTTCCTGGCTAAACCAAGGAGGGAAATTAAATGCAATGAACTTATTGATCATCAAAACTAGTAACTCATCGGAGAGAAGTTCTCCTCTGGTAGCTGTCAGCTCAGACTATAAAGCACTGGGGGATGCTCCAGTGGCTGGATGAGGTTTATATCCATCCCCTGAACTCACCGAGCACTCCTGTTTGGGGCACTCAGGGATTTATAAGCACCAGGTGAGCTATACCATAGCCCTGTGCTAGGTAAGGATCACACAGGTTTGTCACCTTACACTGCTCCATGGCAAAGCTGAGGGTAACACGGCTGGGCGGGATGCTGGGGTAGCCTGACTACTGCCTCACAGCCCCATTTTCTGTCCTGTCTGAGCCAGGAAGCTTGACAACAGGCTACCCTGGCTACGCTGCACCACGTAGCCCCTGAACCTTGCAGCAGGCATCCTGCACTCCAAGGGACAGCCATCACCTGCCCCCCACCATCGGCACAGCTGGGGTTGAACTCATCGGCTCATAACCCTTTGGATGCACCTTCCTCACCAGACAGGGGAGACATTGCTGAGCCCCCCTTTCCAGAGCACCTTCCCCTCTTGGTAGGCTGCAAATTCTCTTCTGGAGGCAAATGATCTTAGCTGAGCCTCTGCCTCAGCCACGGTGGCATCCATTTAACCGACAGAGAGATGCAAAAAGCAATCATCCTGTTTGATCCAGCGGGAAGCTGGACAAGGAGAAACTACCCCCAGTATATTAAAGCTTGGCATGAGCCTAGTAAGTCTTATAATTAGATGGCATTAATTAGTGCTGGAAAAGACTGTCATGTTTTATACCAAGCCCTTGGTTAAAGGATAGGAGCAGAATACTTTTCTTGAAAAAAAAAAATCCATGTATATTTTCTTGTTTTACTAGTAGGGATTTTTAATCAGTTGAATGAACTTGTATGTACTAGTTAACTTTGCTGGAGTTTAGTGGTTGTATTTAAAGCAGATTTTATCCTAGAATGATATTAATTTGATAGGATCCCTGATCTGTAAAACCATTGGTTATCTTGGTCTCTCCTGATAAGAAAAAAAAAGTGCCGAGGGTTTCCAGTTGGTGAGCACATTTGGGCAGAATCTTTCACACGTCACAAATTGCAGATGGGAGGCAGTGATCTCGAACATGCAGTCACATTGCGTGACCATCTGACACCTTCCATTTAGAAAAATAATACTTTCCTCACAGCATACGCTCCCTGCTGCAACCAGCACCAAAAATTATGCCTGGGAGAGCTGTTCCTCCTAGACTAAGGTCTTAAATATTTCTTAGGCTGCTTTTAAAAGATTCATGCAGCAGCACCACCTCACTCACATCCTGCTAAACCAGAGAAAATACTGAAATTCTTCCCCAGACAGTGTTAATCACAAAATAGCTGAAAAGAACAAAAGAAGGAAAAAGACAGCAGGAAAATTATATACTCACACTAGCGAGGTGAACAATGGCAGGCTCTTGTTGTACGTGTAATTCAAACATACCCATGTAAAACACCGCATGGAGTTATTTCCTATCACCACCAGTTTCTCAGCTGCATAAAATCCCACAACTGTGGGGAAGTCCAGCTTTCAAGCACCCTGGTTTTGTGCATAATTCCTTTTGACAATGTGGTGTACCAACGCTCGTTCATTTGAAATAGCAATGACCATTTCAGGGTGTCCTTTGCTATATATTGAGGTGTCAGTAGTGATAAAAAAAAATCTTTACTGTTTAAGGACAAAGCCATGTGAATGTAAAGGCTAACATCTTGCACTAGCCTATTGTGTCCTCTTTGTTACTGTGTTGCAGTAAATACCAAGAATAAAAATTAACCAACTTGCATTCCTCCTACCTAAATGACAAGACTGACTAGGAACACATTTTTTAACCCATGATATTATCAGCAGTAGGGTGGCGAGACCCAAAACAGGAGGCACCTCCTGCCGTCCTACCTGACCTTCCCAAGTGTAGCTATCTTAGACTGGGCCATGTTTTTCCCATTCATCTGCCAAGCAGATGTGCCCCAGCAGCCACGTCAGCCAAGCAGTTAATTTCTGCAGAGTGCCTTCCTCCCCACATCACACCGTCACCATCCCGTATCTGTGTTCAGTCTCTGTGTGCCCGAATGCCACTGATATCCATGAAAAAGAGGTGCCCTTGTAGCTGTTAAAATTCGGGCATCTTCCTAGAGGGTGAAGCACTGGTTGGTTGTTTTACTGAGGAAATTTAACAAAATGATGGTAGCGCAAACATCTCTCCCTGGTCTAAACAAGGACTTGCCCCCCTGGCTGCCATGGATGTGACATGAGCCATGGCACAGCCCTGCGCGTCTCTCACGCTCGCCTCGGAGGGCTAGGTGAGGCCCCAGGACACATCTCCTCCCAACACCCAAGAAGGGACTCCTCCAGCCTCTGGGAGTTTTAATGACAGTTTCATCTCCCTGCGGATTTTTGGCCGTCAGGGCTGGCCTGAGCCCACCAAGCAGTGTTACAAACACCCATCATGCAGAAATAGCAATTAGTGTCTGCCACCGTGGGCCAAGTTTGAACTCACAGACCAGAGAAGAAGGGTTCTGTCTTCTCTCCTGTTACACAGCCTTTCAATGCCTCAAGACCTGAACCAACTCTTTGAGAAATTAACTTCTGTGAGCTCCTAACCCAGCCCAGGCCTCCATAGACCTTCTTCTTCCCACAGCATCCTCTCCTGAGAGGTCTTCCTTGCTAAGCAGATGAGATGCTGCAGCAGCATGAAGACTTTGTGCTGCTTTCACAAGGCGTGGGTGACATCTGGGGACAGTGTCACCCACTGCCTTGCTCCTGGTTGAGGATGGTGAGCTCCTTCCCTAGCAAAGCGGTGTATGCTGCACCTCTAGTGCTGAGGTTACTTATGGTGTGTAGGTTCTATGTCTGCACCAAGACCTACAGGCTAGGGAAGTACCATGCATCGAAGCTGGGAAGACAGGGAAGCACTGGTTCGTGGAAGACAGCTAAGATCAAAGTCAGATAGGTGCCCAACTCCTGATCTACTTCTCGAGACACTGTTGTGGGTGTGCAGACCACCATGGCTGGTGCCAGCGTGTCTCTGTGCACCCCAGCAGATGGGTCTCACTTGTGTGGTGTCTTGGCGAGACAAGCCTGCCAAAATTACTCCCCTTGGAGCCAAAAGTGTCAGATCCTGACATATCTCCCACCTGGGACAACTTGAGCAGTATATGGACTTCAACAGTTTAACAATTTATAGGCACCTATTTCAATCACCACAGCCCAAGACTATTGCCCAGTGAGGCCTACAGGCCTCAGGTTTAGTTCCCAAAAGCAAAGATCAAGTGGTGGTCGTAACCTTCAGCAGAAAATAAAAGACCTAATGACTTCCTCAAATGAGCCCTCCTTCCCCCTGATGCCACCGCAGGAAGGAGCCTGGGGGGACACAGGGTTAGAGCTGAGTCCTCCCTGTGGCTCAGGACAGCCTGGGTTATTTTGGGGCAGATAGTTGGGTACCTGAAACCCAGACATTTCCCCTTTTTCTCATCTGTTAGCTTAAAAGTTGTGACCTGCTGCTTACATCTCATCCTTGCTCCTGCCAGGAGTCATCACCGTGTCTGGATCAGCAAGGCTGAGCCAACTGGTGAACTTGTCTCATTATCTCCTTGCCGAAAACTTACAAGCGTTACTTATTCTTGGATACTTGTAGTATTTATGCTTTTCCTACCCAGAAGATTAGCTCAGGCATAGCAGAGCTCAGAACACAAACCCATCTTTTGGCATTAACTTTGCCTGGGCTGGCTGTCATTTTACAGTAGTTGCACAAAAAGAGTAACTAGCAACAGCACTGACAAATCATAGATTATATTGTGTTGGTTTAGCTCATATTGTTTGCTTTAAATTCATATTGTGCTTTAAATGCCAGCCATTAAAATTATTAGGGTGAGGTTTGCCCTCAGTTTACAGCCCCTCTTCCCAGCACCTCACAAGAGGAGCTGCTGCACAATTGTCCTCATCTCTCTTTAGTTGTGCAGCAGAAATGGGAGACAGTGTCCAGAGAGTCATAAGGCAGCCCGGAGCTGTTTCACTTCCAGGCAGGTTTCCATTTGAAAATCCAGGTACAGAACCAGGCAAAGTGCATTAGAAAGCTACACTTCTTTTGATCCAGCTCTTCACCCACCCCTCAGACCCCATCCCTGAATCCTTGACATCTGTCTGTCTGACATCTGCAATGATATAAATGGGAATATGAGACTTAAAAGCTCCACCTTGTCTTTGGCAATAGGTAATTTTTAGTTGCCATCTAGGCCTAAGGAAGACCATTTCTTTCTCTAGGAGACTACTTCATTAATGAATTCTTTTTGACAGTTATTATCCTCTCTCGTGTTTTGCTTTGCATTTTTCTAGTCTGTCCTCACATTTCCTGTAAAACACAGTTCTTAAATAGCTTCAGCCGTGCATACAGAACTTTCTGTGGATGTTCTTAATCTCTGAAAACAAGATCCATACCACAGAAACTAATGCAGCCCTAAGCACGGAGATGCCAGTGACACTACTTCAGGGCCTTTAAACTGGTGAATATGATCTTATTTTGTCTTGTGACAAATCCCAGTGATGAAATGTCAGCAGTGTTTACACAGAAGTCTCCCTATCACAGACAGTGCAAAATTAACCCTTTCCAGCACCGCTGTCAGGACAGAACAGAGCTGTTATGTTCTTCTGTGAGGATCAGGCTGGTAGAAAAGGAGGAAACAGGCATGGAACTATTGCCAAATGCTGACATGGAGGGCAGAGACCCTGTGAAGCTGGTCACACAGTGTGACAAACTGAACAAGATATGAGTTGCTTAACAATTGTCCTGGGCAGAGTTTTCCAGTTACACCTGGTGAGGGCAACATCTCAATTTGTCCAGAACCCCTCAATGGAAGTTTGACCCAAAATCACAGCTATCTTCCAGGCTCAGCTTTGACATTACATATGTGATGCCCAAATCTCTCAGCTTATGCAGGATGGTTTAGGTGTGAGACAAAGCTGGACAAAGTTTCAGTGGGAAACTTGAAATGTATTTTGCCACGTAACCCCCTGACAGTGCATTAACAGCATGTATGTTGGTTTAGGGACATAAAGGCAGACACAGCCCATCTCAAGGAGCAGGCAGCTGAAAAGAATCTAACAGGATCCTTCTGTTAAAGGTCCTGAGTTTGTTGAGTATTAGGTCTACAGTGTATATTACATTACCACAATGACTGAAGAAGTCCATGGGAGAAGCAGTGGATCTGCAAGGGAGGGAGTGGGTAGGCAGAGCTGAGCGAGCTGGTGGGCAGCAAGATGGGAGGGATACACAGCACTAACCCTTCCTTTGGGAAGAAGCATGCCAATAAAGCCTAGGAGAAAATGGAACCTGAAGAACTAGCTGTAAGAGAGCCAGTGGAGATGTCTAAGTAAGGAGACCTGAAGGTACCTCCAAAGAGGGAAAAGGAGCAGGTGACAGGTACAATGGTGTCCTCCGTGAGGTTAAGGTGAAGAGGGAGGCAGGAGAGGGGAAAAGCAAAATGTTTTGTGGAGTTATGATGCAGATGAGAACTTTTTGTAATTGCAACAGCAGAAAAAAAAAAAAACAACACAAGGAAAAAAGTTGATTTTAAGAGCATCAATCAGAGAGGATAAAAGAGTGGAACTGGTCCCCACATGGGCCTGGGAAAGCAGAGAGAGAACCCCGAAGGTTTGTACAATGGGGAAGCACAAGGAGATGGCAGCAGCCCAGGCAGGTTGATGAAAAACTCCTCTGTTGTCTCACACCTCTTGTGGGAAATGGAGATGGAGCTCTGGCAATAGCTTCAGCTGGAAACTGTGCTGGAAAATCACAGAGCCTCTCCCGCACTGCAGCAGGAACAGTTTGTGAACTGTGTCACCCTGAGGTCAGGAGATAACAGGAGCAGAGGATGCCTTGCACAAAACAGGCAAACTTTGGGAGGCAGACAGCCTTGTGCAAACCTGACGTTTTATTGTTGCTAACTAAAACTGCTGTAAAGCTGAATTGTAGGAATAGGGCAGTTTTGAGCTTATGTGACAATACACTTATAGGATCATAGGCGTTGGTTGCTTTCATCTAGGGATTGTGTGGGGCAAAGAGGGGTGCTATCTGTGCCCAGCAATCTGTGACCCTGCACTGGTAAAGGAGGAAAGTGCTAATGACTTAAAAATTACTTAGTCAGAGCTATTATCCTGACTCTTCCAGAGACTTTATTACAGCATCAACACCTTTTGTCTTCCAGATGTGCTGAGCAATTCTGCTTCCTCTGAAAGTTTAAGGTAGGTGCAGACATTTATCTGCTTTGAAAAGTATGTAGTATTGTACTCAGTCCTTAAACGCTGTATGGACTCAACTGCCCCATGGCTCTTGATTCTGAAATGGAAGCTGAGTTAAACGTTACAAAGGCAGTTTAGATATGGCCTCTGTGTCCCAGCTCATGCTTTGGCAAAATGCAGCTACCTTTGATGCACAGACAAGTACGATAAGGCATAAAGCTTCATACCTGATGCAAGACATGCCAAAAAGCAGTGAGGAAAAAAAAAAAAAAAGAGAAAAAATAAGCAATGGGAGGGCTGGCTGGGGACAGGAGGGGTCTGGATGTTCCCTTCCTGACACACTTTTCCTCTTTTAGGGCTTTGCTTCAGGTTTCAAATGCCCTCTACAGAGAGAGAAACTGCAGTCCTGTTCCTGAGGCTTTTGGGAATCCAAACTCCTCTTCTCCTTGCTTTTTGGTCACTGGTTGTGCTCCTCAGAGGCCATTTCGTCATGTTGTAAGGTAAGACAAGGCTGTGACCCAGATTCTGGTCTCTTGGGTGCTGTGGCTCAGCTGCATATACTAATGTTGCTTGGGGTTTCACTGTTTCCACCCTTCCTACTGTTCTGGTAAATTTGATTTCCCACTGCAACACATAAAGAGCAACAATACATGCTCCGAGGCATCGTCTCTCACCTCTTTGTCCTCAGCCGTGAGAAAAAGTCCCTCTTAAAAGCACTTTGCTTGTATTCATTTGGCTTCTGCTCTTTTTCATATTATTTAATAATTTTGTTGCATTTTTCCTATGATTCTTTCCCCAAGACCTTAGATAAACCACAGAACACTAAACAGACCTGCAGTTACTCGCTGGGACAATAAAAACTAAGGGTCAAATGAAGAAGAAAACATCACTTCAAGGTAGGCCTATAAAATCTTGTGCATTTCAGGGGCAGCGCGGGAGCCTGCAGTACAAATGCCTGACTAACAGCTGGTTGCCATGTCCTACAAACACTTTTCCTGCTGCAGGTACATTGGAAGGCATTTTTGAGGCCAGTGCTGGCTAAGGAGAGGCAGCCCAACAGACAGCAGGGAAGGATCACAGGAGTCTTGAATACAGAATAATTCCCTGAGGAGCCTTTCGTATTTCATGTGTTCTTCTTCAGAATTTCATAGTGCTTCACACCAAATAGCAGGATGTTTTGTGTGTGTTGTATTCTACATTTTTGCTTAGAGAGTCCTCTCTATCCCTCTCTACTTCTTTTCTCAAGGGCAAGCAATGGGAGTTACTTCTCTCTTGTGCTCATCAGTGGAGATAATAAATTATTACCTGCACTTCTTTCTGGTTACCTTTGAAGCAGGGAGAGCAAAACCAGACTAGTGCCAGGCATGGCACCAGAGGAGGATCATTCTCTTTAGAGTGGTGGTCAACTTATTTATTGTCATGAGAGACAATAATAATGTTAAAGGTGAAACAGGCATTGTGATGACAACTTTGGTTCCTTAGGAAAAGATAAAGGATTTTAAAAGATTCTAAAATATTTTCCAAATGAATCACTTTGCCCATGACAGAAATGTGGCTGTTGGAGTGTTAGGGCACCACTGCTGAGGAGTAACAGCCTGACACTTCATTCCATTGTCTGGAAGGGACATATGACCACCTGATCCCATTTCAGCAAATCATCTCCCATGCAAAACTTGAGTCTATTTGTTGTTTCTTCCTTAACAGCAGAAGAGAAGCTTCTGAATGTGCGCATTTGCCCCATGCTAACGTATTTTAAAGGCTTTAAGGTTTCTGCCCGACATCTTCTCTGCGTGAAGTCCCTTTCTCCAGACAACTCAAGAATACTTTGCAAATATTTTTATTGTAATTCTGGTGGCCACAGCATAGGGAGTATTCAGAAGGACACGGCTCACTGGACTGGAGCGATGGGGAGGGTGGAATTCAGCCCCCCGCACGCTTCACCAGGCTGTGCCCTGCCAAGCTTTCTTCTGCCTTGCCTCCTTGGAGCTGCCCTGAGCTTGCGAATTAAAAGAAAACTGCAGCCACATTAGAGAGGCCAGCAGCATGAAAGTACAGTGCGAGAAGCACTTGTCACCATGAATAAACAGCGAAATGCATTTTTTTTAAAGTTGCTAATTCCACTTGGCATTTCTGAGCCCAGCATGGGAAACATCCATCTTGTTAAAAAGTGATGTCATTTGTGACACTAGCAGTATTAGAAGAGACTGCAAACGAGTTTTCAACCTGCTTTAATAATGATTTAACAACCAGGAAAGTAATCAATATTTTAGGGATAAATTTTCCACTGTGCCTTTAGCAGACTCCATTTCTGCCCATACGGAGCCGTGTCCACAGATCTGCAGGTGAAAATACCTGAGTGCACGTGTCAAAAATGTGCACGTGAAATATTACACCTGCAACACTTACTGCCCAACACAGACTTTATATTCCAAGCTGAATTAAAAATCCCTTTGTCTTTTCCCAGTCTCTGACAAAACCAATCCCACCTGTCTGATGAATCTATAAAACAAATCTTTATGCCCGTTCTCTCTTAGATATTTTTTGTGTTTAAAAACAAGCAAAAAAAGCATGGGAGTTCTTGATATAGCACAGTATCTAGCACAAGGCACCGTAATGTAATTTGCTGATAGAACTGGATGACATTTGGATTTCACATCCTGGTCACAAAATGAGATTATGGCATTCTAAACTGCTTGGGTAACTGATGTGCAGATGCTTTTTAAAAAAGTGGATAATCCCAAATGATTGGTTTACAAGGGAAAAAAAAAAAAAAAGAAAGGAGCTCAAGTTCTCAAGTTTCTTCCTTTTTTAATGCTGATTCATTCTATGGCTATGCCACTAAAAGCAGAAGCCTTGCAAATGGCTTTGGGTTTGTTTTGGTTTTTTGTTTGTTTTTGTTGAGTGAATCATTCTTAGACAATTTCACCTCTACATAAGAATATCCTTATAAGATTATTTAATCATAGGCAAAGTTCCTGAAAAGGTAAGTATGGAATCTATGTCCTCCCTTCTTGGGAGAAATAGACTCATATTTTCTGATGTAAGTAGTAATTAGATTATTTAGCGTCTTAAATTAGCCCTTTTTTTTACTGGATAGTGCTCTGAATTTTCCCAACAAGAGTTTCTCAGAATCACTACTTCCCTGAAAAATTTGGTCCTGCAGCAAAATTCTATGTATGACCTAATTTCCCTAAGGGTCTTTTTAATATATCACTAAGCTATATGAGTTGACTTTAGGCTTCAAAATACACCCATTATTATTGATAATAAGTCATACTAATGCTAATAGTAGCATAATGAACTTTGGTTGCTTTATGAGAAGTTCGAAAAAAACCATTGTATTAGATAATCTTATAGATAATTAGAAAATAATTAGACAAAGTATATCCAAAGGGCCAATTTCTGAGGGCCTTGCTCCATGTGTGTTCAATTCATTAAGTCACATTTGCAGTTGGAAGTTAATGGGAGTCTCTTTACCTATAGCACTGTAGGATTTGACCTAAGATTGTGGACACCACAATATTGATGATTTTTTCTCACGATTAAAATTCGTATGGTTATTTGGCCAGCAAATTTCTCAGGGTAGCAATGATTAAAATTATAAATTTATATCTGGTGACAATAATCACTGCATTTTTATTTTAGAGCACATGTGATAAACACACCTTTGGAAACTGATGCTTACCTCACCTGGAGCTGAATTAGTGACTATTATTAGTGGCAGAGCAATTGGACTATACCATGCAGGAACTGCACTGAACTTTAGATCAGTCTAAAGAGAGCCAAATGACCTTTCACTTCTAGTTTTCTTCAGACCTTCTCAGTCTGGAGGTGGACCAGGTGCCATGAAACACAAATGGGAGAGTCAAGACCACATGGACAGGTTTATGACGGGGAGGCTGGGAGGGGTGGCAGAACTGTCAGGGAGCTGCTGGAGTCCCCAGCTTGGGATACTGGGCAGAAAGCCTGGTCCAGACCACAAGCTGCAGGTGGGCCAGGTGTGGTGGAAAGCTTCAGAAGTGACAAGAAAGAGATGTGTGTTCAAGGAGGATGCACCTCTCTCTCATTGCAAGGCGGTTAGCTCTGTGAGGAGGTTAGATGGGTAGAAAAGGGGTCCCTCACCTACAGGACAGATGTTGGGTGGAGCAGCATTTCCTAGCAAGTGACAAAAATGAATAGGGTGGTGGTGACCAGCTGTGGATAGAGCACAGCATGAAATGGAGTCAGACTGCAAGTGACAACAAGTGAAAACTGGGAAATCCCACCACTGGGATTTTGCTTAAATGATGCACTATAGCAAAAGGTAGCTCAGGTGGGGGATCTGAGAATGATGTTGACAGTAGAAGTCCCAGAAAGCTAAATGTTTTCCTTCCCCTAGTCTTTACTCTAAATTTATCTCAGATTTCATTTGAAACCAGAACAGCATGGAAAGGAATATCTTTTTTTCTGACTTTCACTAATCCTCAGAAAACAACAGCTATGACCCTACTAGTCATTCAAGATACTACTGACTTGGAGGATTTGTGTGCCCATATACGTGTGTGTGTGTTTGTGTGTGATCAGGTGTGCGGTATGTCTGTACAAACATGTACAGTCTGTATGTCTGTATGTCTGTACTCCTATCCCTAGTAATAAGCACCAGCCCGATATTTCTAACCTGACAAATTCTGAAATCTGTGAAGTAGAGAAAATGTTTTCTTGTGTGTGGTGCAGAGAGACCCTTTTGGGAAGTAGACAGGTTTAGGCAGCATGTCATGGGTATGAAGACAAATGTTTCAATCATCCTTCTGAGCCTGTTTCCAGTTATTAAGTGTCTACTTGTACTTTTGCGAAGATAAGCCTTCAAAACTTGAAGCAGACAATAGCACTTGCTCCTGGCAGAGAGGCTGATGCAGCTGCTGGGAGGTGCAAATGGTCCATGGTGCAGGCTGCAGCATGGTGTCAGTTTATCCTACCACCCAGCCAGGCTCAGCAGCCAAGCAGTGATGCCCAGTCTGCATTTGGATGGGATATGGCTTAGGAATCCTTGGGGCATTGTGGTGCTAAGGATGTTCCAGCCTCCCAATAAGTGGGAGAGCAGTGCCAGACATAGGGTGGTGCCCTGGTGAGCTATGCAAGCTGTGCACAAAAAAAAGGGATGAAAATGAAGTTTGGCTCTCCACACTGGGCTGGTGGGACTGTCCAATCAAGCTAACATTGTGGTACGATGTTCCAGTCAGCCAGCAATGGTGGAGTCTTATTTGTCCCCCAAGAGCCCTGGAAGAAGTAATATTGAAATGAGCCTGACCAGAATACTCTGCCAAAACAGGTTCCCACTGGAATATATTACTTCCATGGCTTGGCATCTTCCCATGAAATACGCCCCAGAGGTATTCACTAGCCTTCCTGCTTTATTTTCTGAACAGGTATGAATCCACAGTCTCCCCACGCTACTCATTTCCCCTTGTTCCCTCAGTCTATTGGTGAAAACATCTGCAAAGCACTTTGCCAAACCAGAACTCTTCAAAAATTTCTCTTATGTAAGAAACAAAACAATCTAATCCTACACCCAAGTAAGCACTCCAGTTTGGGAATTTTCGTTTTTATTTGGAATAAGAAGTATTTTGAACACGTAAGCATCCCTGCATGACTCTGTTGCCAACTGGGAGGCAAATGAGGGTATTTGAGAAGTCACTATTCTTAATATCTCTATCTTATATGTGTCCTAGAAAGGAGGAGTGGGTATGAAGAAGAGTATCACATCACACAGGGGTTCACTGAAGGGCAAGAACACTGTGGAGAGGAGACAGGCACGGGACTGTACAAACATAGGCCATTAGTTACACGCTGCAAGGTTCATGGTGGACTTCCTGTCGTCTGATTTTGTTGAAGGTGTGTTCGCCCTTTGAAAGCCTGAAAAGTACAGGAGCAAGGGGTGACAAATGGTTTAATGATTACAGGATGGTACGCCACATCACATGTTCTTGGTCCTGACCCAGCTCCTGACCTGTTACACGACTGTAAGCAAATTCTTTTACTGTTCCAGTCCAAATCTTGCAGTCTGCATCCAGGCAAAACAGTCACTGCAATAAAATTCTGTCTTGCTGAATGTTTTATAGGTAACCACAATAACACTGTTTCCTTCCTCTTGCCCACAGCAAGATCTTCTGGTACCATAGTTCCCTGAGGAACAAGGCTAAATGTGGCACAATTTGGCGGCAGGCTGTGATCAAAATCAAATCTGAACACCAGTATATAGCAGTAGTGACCCACTTTCACTCTTTATTTCCTCCTCTTGTCTGTGGTTCTCGAAAATCACTTGCCTCTAGCATTGTCACTTCTTTAACTCCCAGCCTAGAAGATCTGCTGTGCCAGAGCACCCCATGACTCAGAGAGATCCAAAAAGCCTGAGCTTAGCAGCATGCCTACTGAACTGAGACAAATAAGATGAGCAGGTCAGTCTGACGAGCTAATCAGAACTCTCCTCTAGGAAAGATTATGCTTCCAGGACATACTCCACATATTGCAGAAAGCATGTGGAATAGAGCCAAGGCAGAGATACCAACTCCAGCATAACCCATGTTCCCTCAGTCTTGCACACCCTCAAGGACAGTCTGTCTTTTGACCTAATGCTCAGAACCTTTATAAGTACAAAATCTCTTTCCTTTCTTCTCAACAGGGGACCGTTTCTTATCCCATCACTTTCTCTGGTCCCAACACTGCAGATTCTGTAGCTACTAAAAAATGTCTCGAGATGTCCAAGACAGAGTAGGTACAAGACAGATCAAGTACAAGACAGACCCTGTAAGTGTTCAAGGCCAGGCTGGATGGAACTTTGAGCAACCTGCTCTGGTGGGAGGTGTCCCTGCCCATGGCAGGGGGGTTGGAACTTGATGATCTTTAAGGTTCCTTCCAACTCTAACCATTCTATGATCCTATATTCCTCACCTCTCTATGTGAGCCCTTAAGGCCTGTATTTGTGACTCTAGTGAGCTTTGGAAGGCTACTTAGCTATGGCAATAGGACTGAAGTTATTGCCTCACTTCTCTGCCTCAGGCAGGAAGCCACATGCTGTGACAAAAGAGCTGTAGATGGTACCTATTGCGTCTACGCAGCTTCATGAATGTCACTTCAAGTCCAGTAACACTGCCAATGCAAAAATCCTCAAGTCGAAACTCATCATGCCTCCTATTTATTTTTTTCTTACACACCCTACAGCATGTTTCTCAGTCTTGAAAGCGCAACAGCAGATTTCTGTTGAAGGATCAAATAAGATGTCGATTTACATTCCCATCGTTTCTAATTTGAGCTCCTCTTACCTAGACAATCATACCAACACTTATTGTTTATCAGTCATCTTGTTCAAATATCAAAAATATAGCATATTGGCTAAAACACACTCTGGGACTGACCCACCGTTCAGACCTAGCAGTAAGCATACCCATTCCATGCGTGGTTTGCCCTTCCATGGCTTTGGGAGAATGACGAACAGAGGGCCCCCTCTGCCATGGTGCATACTGACCCACATAGGTCTGGCTAACACGTTTGTGAACCCCTTTGGAAAACAAAAATCAGAGTACTTCTAAGATGAGCCATTAAATGAGGTGGCAAGATTTTGTTTTGCTTTGCTTCCCTTCTGTTTTTCTTAGGAGAATCAGTGCTATGTCTCCATTTCAGAATTTTGAAGATTGCTATTTTGCTCTGGGTCACAAGTGAAACAGCCTTTATAAGTTCCATTTTTCTTTATAGTATTTGCATCGGCCAGAAATAGTAGGACTTTGCAGATCAATACACACATGCTAAGAGAAGATCTGTAAGAAAAATAATGTCATTCTTATCTGCAATATACCTTTTCAATAAGACTCACCTACCACTGTTCTTCACTTGCTGTAGCATCAAATTCACATGCAGGTCTAACACTGGAAATAAATAAGCAGCGACTTGTGTGTGTGTGTAGAGTGTGGCAGATACTGGGGCAGATCGTCAGCTGGTGTAAATCAGCCTAGGTCCATTGACTTTAATGGAAAGTTGCCAACTTACCCCAGCTGAGAATCTGATTATTGTTTTGCAAGTTCTTGCATTAAAGATAAGCGTTCACATTCTGCTCCGTTAGACTGGTGTAAGTGGGAGTAACTTGACTTAAATCTCTGGAGTCTTGCAAGATGTACCTTACCTGGAGAGCAGAATTCACTTCAAAATCTTAATGACAGTTAAGGCAGTTTTTACCTCTACTACATTTCAGCTCTTTCCTTTTCCTTTAAAAAAAAAAAAAAAAGAAAAAAAAGGGAAAAGGAAGAACTATCAGGCTGTCATGGAAATTCTCAACTAAATCTTTTTTCTCTGACTCTCATTTCCAGGCTTTGTGCAAATAGTTTATTTGATTTGACACCTACTGCACAAAAGGTTGCCCCTTCTGTTCTATCAAGGCTGGTATCAAGAAAAGAGAGAGAAAAATCGCACAGCTGGTAATACAGAGAACCCAAAAATATACAAAGACGTACCAGAGGGAATAGTCATCAACATAAAGTGAACAAGCACCCAGACTATTGATTACATGCTGCTCACAGAACACTAGGCATTTCTGCCAACTTCTTTCCACTCTTACACTGAGCTGCAGACAGCATGTTGTACTTTGCATCATCAGTTTTGATGAATAATGCACTGATAAACACTGCAGCCAATATTCTGGAGGAGCTGAGAAGCCAGATGTCATCTGGACCTCCAATAGTTTTAACCCTGGGTCTCTGACAGACACTGAAATAAACACAAGACATGCACCGCAGAATGGGCGATGCCCAAATGCGAGGTGAGGTACGCTATTAAGCTGGCAGGCACATGAAAAATGAACAGGCACTGTAATCCTTTCACAAACAACTTCCAGAGGTGCTGAGATAGAGATAAAGCAACACCCCGCTGTGAGCTGCTCGCTGGCAACCCCTTCCAGGTGCAGCATCCCTGGGTGTGTAGGGGTGCCCAGACAAAAGAAAGGCTCCAGGCTGTGCGGGCTCAGCCCTGCCCGGCTCCATTTTGAAGGGAGGGAGTGAAGGGCTCGGTGGACTCGGCCCCCTGGGGAAGCGGGATCCCCATTTGGGAGAGCAGATGCTTTTTCCCTGTGGCTGTGGGCTGGATGTGCCAGGGTGGCAATCAGCTGGGCATCTTAGGGGTACACCAGAGCCTTTCTGCTCACAGGCAGCAACGCACAGCCTGGTTTCTCAAGCCCTTAAACCTCATTTGGTATTTATCTTACCAGGCCTGGCTTTTTAAAGCAACCTGTCGGCCCCCTAGGTCCCCCCACTGATAAGGTCAGTGCTCAGGGGTCCTCAGGCCTGTGAAGGTTTCATTTCAGTGAGTCTCAGCAGCACCAGCTACCCTTTAAAATCTCACATGGCTTAGCAATACCATCAGTGAGATTATACAGTTTTGGAAGTAAACTATTCTACCCACTCATCTCAACAATCCAAGATCTCAGCATGCCACGTAAGAAGAGTAAAACTTACTTTTTTTAATAAACGAGGGGAAAGGCTCTACCTTCCCCAGAATTACAGTGTAAAAGGCTCATTGCTAACTCAAAATTCTGTTTAAGGAAGATCTGCTTATATAAAAAGCCAAATTAGGCTCTCAAAGGCTGAGCGTATGCCTAAGCAATGGAAGAGTAGTTTCTCTCTGCTGGCACTGCAACATTGCTAGGGTCAGGAAGCCCCCTCATGGTTTGCTCACCAGGAGGAGGGTTGTATTATTTGAAGCATCCTAAATGTTCTGCTTTATTTTACGGCCAGAATTTCCCAAGAAAAACTGCACATAGAAAAGAATATATGTGACTTAAATGTGGAGGGGGAATGTTTTCCCTCTATTTACTTTCTCCACTTTCTTTTGCACCTGAGTAACCATTCTTGGCATAGTTGGAAAATGCTCTAAGACATGCCCTACTCCTGCACTGAGGGGAAATCCAAAAATAGGTAACATGCTCCTTGTAATGCTATTTCTTTTCCATTCAGCTTGTCAAATAACTGACAAATGTGAAGCATGAATAAGGACCTCTTAAAGGTATGAAACAATCCAAGAAGAAAACTGGCATGTACCTGGGAAGTGGTTAAAACAAAGTAGTAGATCAGGAAATGCTTACATAGATAAGGGGTTAGCTGTAAAAGGCAGAGGCAGTGACTATAGTGGAATTTCAATTATACTGACATGGATGGGCATAGCAGTAGTGGAGTCATTAAGGATGGATGCGTGTTTCTGAGTGCGGTACCAAACTGTTTTTTCGGTTTGAGGAGCAATCAACAAGACCAGGGGCTATTTTGGACTTAGTCCAAGGAAATGAAACTAGGTGAAATGAATAATATAGAAGATAATAAACCCTTAGGGCTAGGTTATAATATCATCAAATTGGAAACACTTCTGAAAATATTTGTGAATGGTTATAAAAGTACAATAATTCCGAGGATGGAATGAGTTGAAGAAAGTTGATTGGAATCAACTGTTTGTGGACAATAATGGAAAAGCATGCAGTATTTAAGAAATGGAGAGACTGCTATTTCTATTCAGTTTATTAGAAACAAAGTCAAAATGATAGCAAAAACAAGCTAATGTGGCCTCAAAAATGTAATAAAGGTATCAAAATGCTTTCCTTATTTAAAAGGCCAGGCATCCTTGAAAAATGGGAAGGTTTGGCAGTTTTAAAATGAATGAGAACAACATTGAGAGAATACCAACAATGAATAATATCCATTAAATATTTCAATCAAGACTGAAGCCAAGTTGCTCAAGTGTATGCATGCAATGTAAATGGTAAAAAAGAAGAAGAAGGGAAAAAAAAGAAAGATGATAATGAAACATGGAGCACTCGTTCGTATCTATTTCCACAAACAAAAGGACCAGTGCTCAGGCTTTCATTCAGAGCGCAGCTCCCGTGGCTGCAGCAGAGTGAGGATAAAAGTGAGGGCTATTCAGGGAGTCCAACCTTGAGGAAGCTGACAGAAACCAGGATAACAACTCCCATGCAGAAGGTCTGACCCCACTCTTCTGCTTAGAAGTGGCCACGGAAGAGTTGGCGCAGGGTCTACCCTGGCAACATGGTGGTTATTCTCACTTGCTGTGACAACCTGAAAGATTCAAGAGGAAGAAGTACATCTTGATCCATACAAATTGCTCCAAGGGTATGGTCAAATGATCAGAGAGGTGGTTCAAGCACATGCCTTTCATTTGGCAGAGAACAGCCTTGCGAAGGCACAGTTGGGTACTCTGCCTCTCCCGGGACAGCCAGAGCTTCCAGCTGAGGTGGGCAGCAACTTCTTCCAGTAAGCTAACTCAGCCCTTCCCAGTTTACCTATGTTTTCAGCTGTGATTTCTGAGCAGATTTGTTTTATGTTTTCCTGAATGCCACGGTTTGTCACAGCAAAGAGGACCCTTGTCATTCTGCTCAACTAGTGGTGGAAGGGCTAGAGTCACCTGGCTAAATCTCACCCTGGGAAGGAAACCAAAGACATTGCCTAGTAAGAGTCTCAGCAGAAAGACAGACTGATGGCAGAAGCTTGTGAAAACAAGAAGTTGTGTGGTGGGTAAGGGGAATGTGCTGAGGGAGGTACTTTGCCTCTTCCTGGGGAGAAACAGGGTGTCCTTGGTGAGAGCGTGCTGCAGTCAGCAGAGAGCCTGGCCAGGCAGGGACAGGGCTGGCCATGGCTGGCTGAGCAGCACTTCATGCCCCCATTGGGATGTGTTGTTCAGCTGGCAGAATCTCCTGCTGCTCTATGGAGCCCGTGACGGGGATTGCTGCTTCTCCCAGCGAAGGAGGTGCCGAAGCCATCCTCCTTCCTTCCCCACAGCCCTGTATTTCTCAGCCCTCATCACCAGCCAGGCACCCCACATAGTCAAACTCCAACCTACCCCAGTGTTCAGAAAGGATGGAATCACTTACTTCAGTTCAACTTCACAAAGTGTAAAGCTCAAGATGCCAGAGTGCTTTTTATATCCCAGACTTCAAAGCAGGTCTCATGTCTAGCACCCAAGCTCTGAGACAATTCTTCTTATTTTCCAGCTGAGGACAAAACGGTCAATTGCCCTATTCTGTACTAATTACTCAAAAACAGCCTGAGAATCTAGAAAATGGCCAATTTAAGTTTTTTTTTTTTTCTTCATCTATGAATTCTGTTCTCCATTCTCACCACGTACCCTCAGAACACAAGATCGTTGATAACAGAAAAAGGGTTTGTTTGGGAGACACCAGCTCTCACACAGGTGAACCTCTTTGTAAAATGTTGAAACTATGAATTCTAAAGATAGATGGTTTCTGGTTTTCATGGTTTGAAGGCTGAATTGCACAGTAAGCCCCGCTCCCAGGTTTCTATGATGAGGGCCAGAAGTGAGAGCAGACTGAGGAGTCCCCTGGTTTGGGGGCTTTATTGCTATGGTTCAGTGGGAATTAGGAACAATATTCTATTTGACAAGGTTTTACACAGAAGTAAACATGGTACAGGACAGAGAGGAGTCAGGCACTTAACCCACAGACTGGCAGAAACTGTGGGTTTGGCTTCAAAGATAAAGATGACAAGCAGTAGGTTTTGTCCAGTTATGTGTTGCAGAAATCAACCCAGCCCAAATTCAGCTTACGAGTTTAATTTGTAGATGGGGACCACCATGTTTGTAGTGGGGTGTTGAAAGTGTCCAAATTTGAGCAAGATCAATCCTTTGCACGTCACCCTTCACCCATCATCGAGACTCCATGGAGAGAGAGGATGGCCCCTCCAGTGGAACTGGAGTTTATTGCATGAATCCATTCTCCTCAAACACTTTGGTACCTACCAAACACTGAGCATCCCCCATCTTCCCCTGTAGCCTCCTCCTCCTGCAGCTGCTGCACCACTGATTGACATGCCCCACCGGAGCTTGCAGGACCCCCACCAGCCTCTACTGCAAGCTGGCCTGAGGAGATGGTTCACACTGTGCTCACAAAACCCACAAAACACGGTGGAAACTTCAGCCCTGCGATAATGATCCAAATTTCCATGAGCCCATAAAGTGCTCTAAAAAATTAGCGGGGAGAGTTCAAGATCATGCATACCTGTGCAGGATTGCTTGTCGCCTAGGCAGGGAAGCAGAGGAGGATGTAAGAGCAGCAGAATAAGTGCAACTGCAGCAAAGGTGCTGGGGCTCCACCTTCCTCTCTAGAAAATTCAGAACTCTGTTCTGATTTCAGAATTCAAACAACTGTTCCCAAAGACAATGGCTAATTCTTTTTTAAAGTGAAGTCTGGAGAAAACAAGGCTGACAGTGACCCATAAAACCCTGGGAAGCTCAAATGAGGGTGTCCTCCTTTTCTCCAAGCATTCATATGAAGTGAGGAACAAAGAAAGGATTGCACAAGTGTGGAAAACAGTGTAATTTTTTTTTTTTTTTTTTTTTTTTTTTTTAAAAAAAAAAAAAAAAAATTTCTTCACTGAAAGGGTTATCCAGCATTGGAATGGGCTGCCCAGGGAAGTGGTTGAGGCACCATCCCTGGAGGTGTTCAAAAGACGGATTGATATGGTCCTCAAGAATATGGTTTCAAAAGGGTGGAAAAAATTGTTTTTTTTTTTTTTTTTTTTTTTTTTTTTTTTTAAAAATCCTACCACACAGCCCAGCCGCAGAGAAGAGAGAGCCCCAGCCTTTGTGGCGGTAGAACCTGCCACATACTTGCCCTGGGTAATGAGCTCAGAGGAGGAGATTTGAAAGAAGACTTTGCATTGTTCGAGGAGGCTCTGGAGCAGAGGGAGGGTGGAATTCCATCTGTTCACTTCCGCGCGGTTCAGTGAGCTGCTTCACTTTTAATGGTTCACTAGGCTGTGACACTTAGCAGAAATTACGGTAAATGTTTTTTAAAACCTTTACATTATCATTTAAGAAGCCGCATGACAAGATCACTGAAAAGCTAACCCTTTGATCTCTGTCTCTTGTGAGGTTTTTTTTGTCTGATAATGGAGACAATGTACCATGTGCCATTGAGGCTGGGTAATGTGTTGGGGTGCTTACGTTCGCTTTGCCCCCTGTCTTCATGGCATTTTCTATGGTGATTTTTTTTCATGCCACGGCAAAAAAAAAAGCAGATTATTGCCCTTAAAATCTATAGTCACCTCAGCAGTTCCCATATAGCTCTTCACATGTTAGGAGAGCTGACAAACAGCTCGCACGCCAGCTCAGATAGGAAGTACCCTATGTTACCGATCAGGTGGAATTCCACTTTGCCTGCTTGAGTGACTCTTTGAACAATGTAAATCATTAAGTAAGTCTTTGCAATGGTGCAGAAAGGTGATGGGGGAAGGGAGCGCTGTATCTGGTGCTTGTTCAATGCAATTTCACAGGGTCTGTTTATTACCCATAAACCTTTGAAGAAGACTAAGTGGTAGTCAACAAGTTCGGTTTGTCTTGAAGATGAGGATGGAAAGTCATAGTAAATTTTCGTGTACTTTTGTGTTTAATCAGCATTTAGGACATTTTTTTCCTCCCTACACTTTCTCCTTACCGTCAGAGTTTTCAGCACTTTCTTGCATAAATCTGTCTTTTCCATAAGGAGTGTCTGGCAAACTTGTAGCAACTGTTTGGATCTCTTCATTGCTGTAGAAATCAGCCCTTTAACTACCAAGAGAAAATCTTTACCTTTTTGAAAAGAATAAGGGAAACACATACAAATAAATTCAGATTCCCCATAGATCCATGGCGTGCAAAGCTTTCTGCTGCCTTTGCTCTAGTCAAAGGAAATGTTTTACAGCTTCTTTAGACAGACCGTGCTCCTCTATCAACCATACTGCACAGGTGATATGTCTTAAAAACAGGCAGCCTGAAAAACAAATGGAGGCTACCAATTCTATCCCTTAAAGATCATTCTTACCTTCTCCAACCTTCAAGAATTAAATACTAAAGCCTGCTTTGGTGTTAGGGGACAGCTATGTAGTGCAGATTTAATACCCTTTTTTTTTTTTCCTTTTATCAGTTGTGTCTGATCCAGGTTATGGGCATTAAGTTCACAGTGTGAGTACAAGCCCTTTGCTATGTGAAGACTTCCCATAGGAAATAGATATCTCAAAGACGTAGAATCTAGACTGGAATTGTGTCCACAGCACTGGCTTCCTTGTGGTCACATTTGACCAAAGAGCATGGTCAGCACACTTTACAAACAGGATTTTAGTCATCACAAAGGAAAACTCTGAAGTAAAATGTAGTTAAATCACCCCAGTGAGTTCTTGCTATGGCTCTGCTACCGTATAGGGCCTCTTGCTGAAAAACATCCATTTTCCTCCTGCAAGATGGAATTTTGCAGAAGACTACAAGACTAGAGGGATGCTCAGACCATTTAGGAGAACACTGATAACACCCCAGTGAGTTCTTGCTATGGCTCTGCTATGTATAGGGCCTCTTGCTGAAAAAAGTCCATTTTCCTCCTGCAAGATAGAATTTTGCAGAAGACTACCAGAAGACTAGAAGGATGCTCAGACCATTTAGGAGAACATGGATAATCACTCCCCGAGAAGGGATAGAGAAAGATGTAACCAGAGAGGGAGAGGGAGCAGGAAGCAAAGACTGCAGCTGAATTTCAGGTACAACTAGTAACCAAGAGGAAGGAAGTAGATGGGCTGGTTGGGATTCCAGTTGTGAGCAGCTTCCTATTTTCCCCTCTAGCTGCCGATTTGAGTAAGGCACTACTGACCTTGAAAATTTGCCTGATGTCTAAACCAGCATAAATAAATTAGGCAAGCCACTAAATATTGACACCACCGACATCTTTTGCATTGTTCCCTGCACCACGTCCACATGGGCTGTGCTCTGCCCGTGATCTCCCACACAGCTTGGAAGCATCCAGGCTGGGGAAGCCCCCACATCTCACCGTTCATACACTGGTTGCCTCTGCCTGTCTCTGACTTGTCTCAAACAGTAACAGAAACAGTGAGATTCCTCCCTCTTACATCCCCCCCACCCCCAACTCTGCTGTAAGTCCAAATATTTCTTTTCAAGCAGTGCCCAAGTCCCTGTCTTTTTTTTCTTTTTTTTTTTTTCCCCTCTTGGGGATCTGCAGGAGCTCATTTGAACTCGCGTGTCCCTGTACGGGTGCAGTGGCCAGTGAATGCTTTATGTTACAGGGACACGCTACCTCTCAATCTAAACGTGGAATCCTTCCTGCAGAAATATCCATATCTCATGAAGTTGGAAAAGCATGGCCAATATAGAGCAAATAAATCTATCTGCATGTGGACTTTGACTGGTATCAAACTGGCTCATTTATTGCCACAACTCTTTGCTGGGAGATTTTTGTTCTGCTGTAGAGCTGCTAAATTCCCCTTGAGTACTATTAGTGTTGCTGCTTTTTATGTCTCTCTCCATGACACTACTCAATGCAAGTTATAATTAACTCAGAGGAAGTAGAAGGGGATGGACTCTGTTTAGGGGGGAGGTGGGTACAGAACGGGAAAAGATCATGCCAAATAACCTCTGGGCTTTCTAGTATCCCCTGAACACTTGGGTCTTGGTTATTTTCAGACCTCACCTTTCTACTGAGAGGCAGCCCAAAGCCTGTTGTTAGCTGCAAACTACAGCAATCAGGACTAATTTTCAGGGCTGAAGGAGAACTTGAATAACTTGACTTGTTAGACCTTTGTACTGGCCTTTTGCACAAGACTGGTTTTTAGCCTTGGAGAACAACAGAAGCCACTCCTGGCTGAGATCCTAGTATCAAAGGTGAAAATGTGTCTGTTTTCCAACAACACTGGACAACCTGGAGAACAATTTATTGCTTAACTATTAAAGATTGAAATGTCAAATGCAGGACCTGTCCTGACTCCCGTAGACCCCCACATCCGTGCATACACAGACAGGCTGGAGGGCTAGCATGCAGCTGAGGCAAGCATAAGGCAGGCTGAGAGAGGGTAGCACAGCATTTCTGAAGGTGTGTGTGCTTAAACAGGATCCTGGCAGTGTTTCTTGCATTTTTTTAAAATACTGCATTGTGGAAGGAGATAGGGTAGAAAAACCAGTAAGCTAGTGATCATATTGCATGTGCTTTGGACACCAAAATTATTCTCCCAGCAGCAAATAGTGAATTCCAATAGGATCTTAGTGATCAGCTCACAGAATCCTTGGAAGTCAACATGAAAAAATGAAGTGTCTTTACTGACTTTGACATCTCCACTGTAAGTACATACAGCCATAAGTAACCTCATACAGCTGAGCAGGACCACTCTCATGTGCACATTGCTCACCTGGGTCTCAGTAATGTACACTCACAGCTCTAAATAGTTCATACTTTTGAACTATTCAAAGAGTGAGTTTCTGAACCAAGAAGCCATTTGAATAACTAGCGTGCTATTTTGATCTGCATTCTAATTTGAAAACTCATCATTATTTACATGATAAACATAAATGGTGCATTTGGAGTTGTTATGGTCCATCATGTAAATCCGTATTTAAGCATTATGAAAAAGAGGATTTGTGACTCAGTAGATCATATTAGCAGCTATTCCTGTTGATCAAATCTATTTTCTTACTGCCCAACCTGCATCAAGTCCATGTGATAAAAAATTCTTATGACATATTTACTGCTGTGTGAAATGATGTGGTCATTTTTAATTTCTTTGTATTTTTCCTATAATATTCTAAGCAGCTTGGCATTCTCTGAGGAGAACAGCAGTCTTTCTCTAGGTGGCCCTACTTCGATCTCAGCTAGGTGACTATGAGTGATGAGCTCCCACAGGTTTAACAAAGGTTCCCACAAATATTTTCCCCCTCATTCAGTGATGACTGTGATGTCTTATGGGCATGTCTTCCTCACAAAAAAATCCCATACCAACTCCGCATATTCCTTTCCCAGCCAGAAAACATTGGCTCCATACTCTCATTTCCCATGTTTTGAACTATTATCCCACGGACCCATCACACTTGCTCATCCCAATAACCTAGCAGCATTTAGAGCTGGTGTCCTTGTCCAGCAACCCCATTGCAGAGCCGATTCAGTAGAAATGAGCTTGGTCGTCTCTTGTCACCACTGCTGGCTGTGGTGCTTAGTTCTCCTGCCAACACAAACCCTACAGTGGTAGCTCAGACAACCACCAGGTCTGCCCTGCCAGAGGAAGAGGTAGTTAGAGACAGACTCGTTTTTCTTTCCATTCCTCAGGTAGACTGTCCTGTGTAGACAAGTGAAGGTATCTCCCAAATGCTGGAAAGATCTATACAGCTGGTGCTGAAGGGAGAGGCAGTAGGTCTTCTGTGTTGTGCATGGCACTACATGCTTTTCTTGCTTCATGCTGGGCCAAAAAGACCCATTTCATTCTTCTTGCTGTTGCTGTCTATGCTGCATCAAATACATATACATTCAGGAATTTAAATGTAAACCAGAGAGATCAGCCTTAGTATTTGGCAATGAGCTGGAAATTTTCCTTCTTGTTTCCACCTATTTAAATGTAAACCAGAGAGATCAGCCTTACCATTTGGCGATGAGCTGGAAATTTTCCTTCTTTCCACCCCAAGCACAATCAGAAGATATCTGCAATTACTGTGACTTTATATATATCTGGCAGAAAGTTTTGAGGGACTGTTAATGAGCTAATATTTTTAGGATACTCTTAACTGCCACCATTTTGTGGATATTCTCCCTGCATGCCTGGTGGGGAGGTAAAGGCGGATTTTTGTCCCCTCAACCTGCTGCAGCAGAAGTACTTTATATCCTTTCCCCTTAGGTCACATTGTTAAGGGTTTTTTATTTATTTTTTTTTTGCCAACTAAGGGCAAACAAACTCCACTCCAGATCATCAAAGGTTTCTAGAAACCAATATACTTAAGAAAGCTGATTCTTTGTTATTAAAATTAAAATTATCCTTACAAAGCCCGAACAGTTGCTGCTGTTAGCCAAAGCTTGTAGAAGATCCCCACAAATCCTGTTTTCCATCGTTGATGAGGACAGCAAATAGTGGGGTCCCACTCCGTGTGCTGCTTGACCTTCTTGGGTGAAACCCATCACAGTCTGAAACTGGGGAATGAGTCAGAGAGAGCTGAAGGCACAAGGAAAATGTAAGACAAATGAAATGGCAAAATAAGGGCAACGTTCTGCCTGGCAGATG
Source organism: Calidris pugnax (assembly GCF_001431845.1). Classification (NCBI taxonomy): domain Eukaryota; kingdom Metazoa; phylum Chordata; class Aves; order Charadriiformes; family Scolopacidae; genus Calidris; species Calidris pugnax. Next base: position 3,743,613 of record NW_015090797.1, on the reverse strand, counting down.
TTCAGTATTCCTACAGTCTTGTTACCTTTGTTTAAATGTTCGAATCAATGCTCTTAGTTTAATAAACAAAACAGATGCAAAATTTGCAGCTAAGTGTTAGGAGTGAATGTCAAGGCACAGTGAGGGATCTGCATGTCCCCTGGGACTGTGTTTTTTGGTCAAGGATGGGAAACCTGTTGTTAGAATTGTTCCCAGATTATATCCCACTGGCCCTGATTACCTTGATGTTGGGGAAATGTCTCGAGGGACGTAAATTGCCTAGAATCATTTGCCACAGCTGCCAGCGACTGCGATTCTATGTTATTACAAAAGCAATCTCCCTTCCTGGGAATTTGATTTGCAAAAATAGAAGAATTATTAGAAATAGAAAGAAAGGTTTTAAAATAACATCAGTTTCCAAAAACCAGGCACCCTGTGCAGCTCTCCTTTTTGACACAAGTATCCCTTATACTCTCAAAGGGGAATAATTACAGAAGTGACTGTCACAAGATGGTACCTGCTTATGAAAAATAAATCTCTCCCTTGAATTTAGGCAGGCTCGAGTCAATATTTCTTGCAGAAGAAATCTCTCCTTTAAGCTCAGTATATTTTCTGGAACAATGGATATTGAATTGTGTCTGTTAATATAATCACTTGACATCTACCGTTTTGTATATTTCGTGTTCCAGTGAAACCTTCTCTGTATTGCTAATGAAATAATTTTTTTATGTTCTCAATAATCATTATTCTCTTTAATGAAAAGTTAGGGCAGATCTTTCAGTCCTTACATGTGGGAATAATTTCTACCCTCACATTACTTTCTTGAGTAACTTAAGCTGACTTGAGTGAATTAAAGTTTTGTAGGGATGGCTTGTTCATAACTTAAGTGCTAATTGACATCTATTTCAGAACATGACATTCTGGAATAAACCCTACTTTAAGACATTAATGCAATTAAGGGTTTTATAACAATTGGGATAATTATGTTTTGGATAATATCTAATAAGTCATTGCAGTGGAAGGCAAGGTAATTTTTCCTGCCGGCTGCCTTCAAAAATCCTCTGTCAGAGACAGTGAGAAAGATCTGTCCTGAGTCACATAAAGCATCTCCCACAATGTCGTGGTTTGGGCTGGTGACATAAAAGAACAGGAGACACAACACTTCTGTTGTCTCTTAATTTTGAGGCACAACTAATTCTAGTGCTTGGAAATTTTGGAGGACTAGTGCCACAAACGAAACAAATAATTTCATTTCGACATCTTTGCATCAGAAAAAGAGTCAGGTCCAGATACAGCGGCCAGCCTAATGAGTGATTAATAGCTGAAGTGAGCCGCTGGTACTTTATTTCCTATCTTCTGCTCTGCCTCCTCTTTAACACTCAGGTAACTGTCAGAAAGGGACCCAGCTATTACAGATGACAAGGGGTAAATGCCTTCATGTTGTCCTCCAAAGGTTAAGGTTTACCAACCTCAGTTGGAAGCCACAATCTCCAATAACCATTAATCCACTAAACTCCAGTACGAGTGAACATATTTATGGCTGCAGTCACTAAAGGGTGAAATAAAGATTAGTTTTTAGTTAGGAACGCAAAGCTTTTTAGATCAATACAGACCCACTGCTGAAATCAATCTAAAGTTTGGAATTTTTAAGTAAAGATTTACTGGGCTTCCTTGTACAGTTAATTTTCCAAAGGGGGAATAGTCTCAGCAATGTTACATAGTAATCAAATTGAGTAAACACTAGTCAGTTCGTAAACTGACCTCAGTTATGCGCATAGCAAATGAGTGTACAGCAATAAAAACACCCATAATGTGGATAGTAAATTTGCCAATAAACAGGTAAAGCCAAAATGCACATATAGACTAACATGATAAAATATTAGTAGCTACATTTGCCTATTTGAAAACATAAATAATCAATAGACATTAATAATGAAGTTGTTCGTGCGTTTCGTTATTACTGTGCATATTAAGTGTTTCAATTATTTCTACTTAGTTTGATAGATAAATGTATATGCACATTTTATGCCTTGAAAAGAACATAGGATTACTCTTCAAAACAAAAGCTACTATTTAGATGAAAGAACAAGTGGACTGGAAATACACAGCTTGTTATATCCCTCTGCTGTTCATGTTTGATGCATGTATACAATTTATTATGCAATTTCTTGAGATTTGACAAAGTAATTGTCTGGCAAACCATAGCTTTAATGATGGTTTTTCTGCTTCATACAAAAGGTCTGAAGGTAGTGTAGGAAAATGACTTAATAGATCAGTGTCTATAAATGCTGTTAATACGTAGTATATATATATGTGCAATGGAAACCCAAGTTATTTTCTGAGTTACCGCACAATATGTTGTGAGATTCCATGTGGTAAATTCATTTTTTGTCATCAGAGCTACTGCATGAAATCTTATATGTTGAGGTGTAACTTCCAAAATAACTCGGGTCACTGCCCTCGCTTTAGTCTTGGTGTCTGTCACTGGGAGTTCTTGATGGTGGACCAAGGGCTGTGAAGAAGCCTGGGTGTTATAATAGTGCCATGATAGCTTAAAAAAGCCAGAATTTCCATTGTTAATCCCGTTCTAAAGGGCTTGTCGCTTGGCAGTTAAAATCCATTCAGGTCTGAAACCAAAATCAGAGTGCAATATATAAATTTCTTTTTAATCACATTAGTTTTAAATCATTGTGGCTATTCTTGAGATAAGGAGCACAGAAATCCTAAAGTTTTATTATTTTGAACACTTTTGCAGTCTTTTGTAACTAAAATATGTCTAATTTTAAAAAATGAAATTTCTCAGCAGAGGGATGTTCTTCATTTTGCCTGTCTCTCTGTTTTATCATCAGTAAAAGACTATTGGCCAGATTCATGGCTTGTGTGAGCGAGCGCTGGGTCCACTAGGACTGTCCCTTTACATCAGCAATGAACCTTTGTCTGCTCATGAGCTGTACTCAAATGAAGTTAAAATGGAAACCTTTTTCATTCTTCTCCGGTGTCATTTCTCAGCCCTAGGATATTTGGGCTGTTTATTTATACGTTGGTGTAAACGAATATGAGGCATTGAGCAGACAGGAAGATGTTATCTTGTGAGCAGTAGGGACCTGAAAATCATCCAGGCAACTTGAGCCAAAGAGAAAAAAAAAAAATAGGCATGAAGTTTTAGTGACTGGACTCCCGACATCAAATATCGCTTTATTCTATTTCACCTTCATTTTTTAGAATTAATGATACCTACCTTCAAACCTGCTTTTTTGCCACCCATATATGGCTCATGAATGAGTTTGTTGATAACAGGGAAGACTAAAGTCTCCTCTTAATCCTTTGATACAACAGAAATAGAGCTACTATTGGTTTCCTCACATTCCCCATTTGGCACCATAGAAATATTCAAAAAGGAGAGGGGAGGAATGATTTCCAGCTGTGAATAGTTGGCATATCCTTCACACCAAAGCAGACCACAGATGATCAGCTCATATTCCAGGGCAATGTCACTCAGAGCCAAATACAAGGATGGTTTTATTATGTGAACTAGATACTGGCCTGAAACAGCTGGCTGGTGATAGAGAGGACCTTTCCAGCTGTTCAGTGATGACTTCTCTTTGGTTTCTACTGCCCAGGCCAGATTCAAACCAGGAAGCTGGACAACTGTCCGCTTTGCTGAGGAGCAGAGAAACCCTTCAGCAAAGGAAAGGGATTCTTTTCCTGCTCCCATTTTCCCTCCATTCAGAGTATCTGCTACCAAAGTTATTTCTTCCCTGATGAAAAAGTGTATTTTTGCAATGCTACACCAACCTCAGGTTACTATTTTGTAGTTGGGCTTAGTGGAGACAAGACAGAGGTCCTTGTTTACCTGGCTAGCTTGTTGGGTTAAGTCAGAGTCACTCCTAGAGTTCACCAAAATCACCCTTGCCAACTAGTGAGGATCAACATCAGTTACGGGAATAATACTTGACCTTCACTGGCTACATAAAGTTAAAGATTACCTGGTTTTAATCTCATGAAGCCCTGTTTCCATGTTTTGTGTTTGCTTTTTTTCTCTCAGCAAAGTAGCTACCTCGAGTTAGCAGGTTCTGACTTTAAAAATACAGTTTGGAATATGGGGGAGAAGCAGCACATTGACTTTCTCACAATGGTGAATAGGTCTGGTTACTGAGAAAGCAATGATACATGATCTCCCTAGAGAAATCACCTTTTTCCCCTCTGCAGCAGAACAAGACTGTACTATTTAAAAACAGCCCTACTATTTAAGCAGCCAGGTCAGAAGGTGCTCTGTGTTATCTTAGAAAGATGGAGTAAAGCAAGGCGAGACCATAAACCTTAACTTGCATTTCCTTTGCTTTTTTATACTTATGTTTAACTTATGCCCCCAAAATTATGTTAATGAATATCTTGGTAGTCAAAGTTAACACCACATTTTATATTAAATCATTATTTCCTCATGAGGGAGTTGACATCCAGCGAGTCCTCTCTGCTACATCCAAAGAGAGGAGAAAATCTTGGGGCATTTGAAATGGAGCACTGCAGGGAAGATTTCTGTCCCCAGAGCACTTAGATGTGATGGAGAACAAAAGTCTTTGTCAGCAGACTTTGCTTGAAAGGGAATTTAAAAAGTTTTCGCAACTCTTCTCTCCCTTAAAAACTGTTAGTGCTCCCTTGGGACTTGTGAGAGCCATGTTAAACCTATGGATTATATATTAATTCAGTATAAAAATGTACTGTAAATCCAGCCACTGCAACCCTGCTAGTTGCTCTGAAGCTTGCCCTTATCCCCGTGTGTCTCAAAATGCTGCCTCAACAAACCAAGCGACTGGGATGGAGTACTCTCCCACTTGGGGGTGGCTCCATACAAAACTCGACCGTGACTTTAGAGCAATCAAGGTGTCACTTGCCACCAACGTATCCTCCTCCTACTTTTGCAATGAGTCCTGTGTGCACCAGGCTGGGAAAATTCAGCCAAACTAAATGGCAAATGCAGACACATGTCCCACATCAAGAAAGCATTCTCTTTGAAGAGAGCACTTAAGAGTATGCTTAAATGCTTTCCTGAACAGAAATGGACTTAAGCACAAGAGAGCATCCCTTAATTGGGAGTACAGTGCAGACACAATCACTAAAACTTGTATTATGTGCCTGAAAATCGAGTCCCAGAGTGTAAGCTTTTCCGAGTGATGGTTAGAGGGTTCCTAGTTGTAGCATGGTTCTGTACAGAAGGATTTGCTTAATCCACCTTGCTTTTAGATTGCAATTTCCCCAAGCTTAGCTGCTTCTTTTAACAGTTGTGAGTTCTGCCTCCCCCAAGTTATTTTAATAACTCTTTCAGAGGCAATACCTTATATTCTGATTTTTCAGAAGCTACTGGTTTTTTACAAACTTTATTCATATCATCTTGACTGCATAGCATTGCATCGAATGACTTTTTTATTTTTTATGTAGTTTACCCTGTTGCGTTTTGGGGGACTGTGAGTGGAAGAAGAACAGTTTGTCTTTCAGTGCTCTCAGGATCATTCACGTAGGCTCCCAGTCCATCTCCACCAAAGCTTTGGGTAAACAGGGGAAAAGTCTAAATACTTAATGGTATTATGACTCTTTTGTTACAGGAAAAATTCTGTATACATTCAGGCATAGAAACAATCCTTGACGGTGTGTCTGTGTGTATAAATAAAACCAGTCAGTATTCCTGGAGGAATCTCAAAGCACGAGGCAAGCATGGATTAACCAGGACACGGGATGCCTGTGACACCTCTGGGGCCAGTTGTGCCAGTCCCTAGAGCCACACGGTTGTGGCAGCCACTGGCGTAGCAAGCGTGATAGTAAACATCCAGAAGTCCCCAGCTGGGGGTGGAGCTGGGCAGATGTGCTCAGCAGGGCCGATGGACCACAAGCTGGGAGAGCCTTGGACTGCACTAATGAAAACCCTTTTCAGCATTTGTTAACTGAAGCACAGAGATATGAAAGGATGTACCTGGGTCAAGGTTGTTACATCTATATTATTAGACTCATGATAACTTTTTATTTCAGATCTCTCTCCCTCCCAGCTTCTTGCAATGCCTCACATCTCTTCTGTTTGCAGGCAAAAAGCCTCCTCAGGGAACAAGGCACCTGCGAGCTTTGGATGGTTCCCAGATCCTAATCCCAAAGTGTGCAAGCCAGGGTAGGTACAATCACTGTGTGCCAGTGGTGGGAATCCACATGTCCAGACTCGTGGGTCCTGGCTCTAACAACCACCACCGCAACCTCCTGAGATCCTCCACTCCTGCCCTACTCCTAGTCTGACACTACCTGGCAATGGATGAAGGGAGTAGTTCCTCTGTGCTCCAGGATCAGGGCAGCTGTGATGTCAGGTCTACCTTCAGAAGCACGAGATTACAAACTTCCACATCAGAAACGTCAGGGTGGATTATTCAGTGATGTTTGGCATGAGCAGCTGTTGGTAACAGCCAATCCTGCTCTTGCTCATCTATTTGTATAGTACTTGTACTACAAAAGGGACCTGTGTGCTCAGATCCGTCCAAACAACTAGCATGGCATGGTGCCCAACAAAAACGATCCAGTTTACCCAAAGTCTTTACCACTCTGGAAGCCCCCCAGGAGAACTTTCTTTTCTTACGGTGTGAGATCCCATCCACGTACAGGTGGTTCCGGTGGGTGCTGTCATCTCTGTTTTACCTTTTGAAATGCAGCAGTGGCAGAAAAGCAGACTGTTGAGAGAGTTCAGCAGGGCCGACGACACGCACAAAGGCAACTTCTGTGCCCCAAACAGGGGAGCCTGATGAAGTCCTGTTTCTGACAGCAGTCTCAATGACAAAGGGGCAGCTGTTCAGAATTGACACTTATTTTTGTTCTTAAAAATTAAGATACCGTGCATATAACTTGATTTCTGAGCTGCGCCAGGACATCAGTCTATATTGCAACAACAAAATCTGCAAAAAATCCCCCACAAAACATCAGCTGTGCAGAGATGTTTCATATTACAAGCACAGATAATAAAGAGGTTCTAGATTTCTCTTTTTTATGGAATTACTCTTAGTGAAAAGTATTTATTGAGTTTGTTCCTTGGGATTTTAATGATAATGCCTTATACTTTCTTGATGAAGGCCCCCTCTGCATGAGGACCTCTTTCTTTAATTGCAAGATGTGATTCAGTTCCTTTTGCAGTATTGACCTCCCTACTGCATGCCTCTGCATTGAGGCTTTGGTTGAGGAGTCTGCATGGAAGGAAAGAGATGAGCTAAGGGAAGACAAGCAAGAGCACAATATCTACTAACCTCTGGCTTTGAAAGGATAAAAGCATGGGGCACTGCCTGCTGTTCTTTGGAAATCCTGCTTAGGGATAGAGCCCTACAGCTACAATAGGGAAGGCTCAGGAGTTAGTTTGTGTTCGGTGCCTTGGGAGACCTTGGGACATGAAGTCCCAGCTTAAACCCAGTGGCAAGTACATCTAGTTTTGCTCCACAGAAAAAAAATCCACCACCCACCAATTTTACGTGGTGCAGGTCAGAGAGTACTTGTAGAAGAAAGAAAACACGGTATTTTCTGCTGACAGCTGCTGCCTAGAAGAGAGGAACTTTAATTTTCTACTTTCAGATATTATGTTTAAAATTTTGAAAAGCACCCAGATGAGTTAGAAACTTTGAAGTCTCCCTTCAGAAGTGCTCAAGCCCATATAGAAAATACCGTAACCAAGACTTCTGGAAATATTTATCCCATGTAATTCATATATATAAGATTGAACTTTATTTTAACTTCAGTTAGCTTAGCAAAGCTAAATAAAAATTAAACAGGACGTTCCACTAATAAGCAACACATACCAGTACGCTAGTCCCAGAAACTTGCTACACACTGGCACAGACGTATTTTGGCAGCTTACAATGGTATAAGAGTGTGTGACACATCAGTCAGTGAAAACTGATACAAAACCCCGTGGGGATTATTTACAGCCATTACAGCAGTAAAGTTCAGCAGCACAAGCATGATATAAAAATTGTTCTTCCCATCTACTACAGTTGGGAGACAACTCGCATCACTGAAGACACCAGTAACTATCAAAATAGTGGCATCTTGTAACTCACGTTTCTCTTCACATGAACAGGGTCAAAATCTGGGATGGCCAACAGGGTACAGCTGAGAGGAAAGGGAGGCACAACAGGAGCAAAACAAAGAAACTGGGTTTAGAAGCAGCATATGATGGTGTCATTCTTTTGGGAAGAACACCATGCCCTAAAACACCAGCTACCTAATCTCCCTTGGTAATTTCCTCCAGGAAAAATTGACGCCCAAGGGAGAAGGAAGGGAGCTATCTGGTGAGGAAAACCAGAAAGGTGTGGCGTAATTTCTTTTCTAAGGTCACCAGAAAAAAAAATAAAAGCAAAAACTGCCTTGATGCCCTTCGATCCCAGTCCTTTGCATTCCTGAGCAATCCCACTCCATCTCTGTAAATGCACTGGCATCCTTGGCCAAGTCAAAGGGAAAGACCATGAGATCTGGCATTCAAAGTCCTACTCCTGGTGTGTATTTTAATGAACATGACTCTGAGTATTATCTGGGAAAGGGGTTGGGGCTCATGGACTTCACACCAGGTAGAACTTTTATAAATGCTCACTCCAGTTTCCTTTAACGCGCATTTCATTCAAGGGCATACACTCCACCTTTCTTTTTTTTTGACAATTGGAGGTTTGACAACAGAAGAACAGAGCTATAAATGTGAGGGTGTAATACATCATGGGATAAAGTGTGGAGAACATGTCCTCTACCGATATGCCCCTTGGTGGAAAGAAAAAGCCCAAAAATGCCTACAACGCGAATACCCTCTTCTTCTTACAACTGAAAAGGAGCAAAAACCGAAACAAAGCCCCAACCCATGGGTTGTGCTGTGCATGTTTCTAGGGTATCAGCTCTGGCAGAAAGTTGAAAGGTTACATTTGTGAAATAGCAGCTGCTTTCCTGCCATTTGATTCAGGCTTCTGCATTGCAAAGTCTCGAAACTGAAAGACAAATCTGACAATATGCTAATCTTCCAATAAAAAAAAAAAATGTGACTTCTGAACCCTTATCTGTTGAAGAGCTGACAGTGAAGTTCAGAGACGGTTGTCTAACCAGACAAAACGATAGAGAAAATATGCCTTCAAACAAGATCATAAATCTTGAACAGTGCAGGGGAACAAATGTAAAGGGAACGTTTTACCACTAACACCATTTAGTGGCCTCACTTTCTTTCTCTCCCCTCCACCCCTCCAGCCTCGTCATACTTGCAAGGAAGGAGGATGTATCCTGTCAAAGCAATAATATAAATACAAGGGGGGTGGGGGACAATATATCGGGTACTGAAATTAGACATTATTTCCATCACATCCAGGGTGCGGGGGGAAAACAGAGACACAAAACAAATACTGTGCAACCTGAATACAACAGACTTAGCCCCCCCCCCCCCCGACAACACAAAACACACAACCCCCAGGAACACATTACACACACACACGTGTGTGCACACCCACCAGGGTGACACACACACACACACACCCAGGAGCACACACACGCGTGTGCACATCCCAAGCACACACACACGCACACACACACCCCCAGGAGCACACACACACACGTGTGCACATCCCAATCACACGCAGACATACGTGTGCACACCCCCAGCAACACACACACACACACACGCACAAAAAGTTTGCATATTGCACAGGGCGCTTGAAGATCATAAATCTATGCATGAGAAAGATGTAGTGGAAATTTTGGGGGGGATTAGAGTTTATTTTTGTCATCTCTGTGAGACAGCTACTCATTCATCCAGATCACAGCTAAGAAAAAAGCTGGTCACAGAAATTAGCAGTTTCAGCTCAGCAGCAAAGTCGCCAGCCTGTGAAGGCAGAGAGAAATTGACTAATTAGCAATGCGCACTAAAACTTGACGGTTCTTTATAGAGAGAGAGAAGAGAGAGGGAGAGCGAGAGGGAGGGAGGCAGAGAGGAAGGGGGGGGGG
>NW_015090797.1:3732546-3733046 GCF_001431845.1 Calidris pugnax | reverse complement strand
AACAGGCAAGGAATCAGGAAAGTGTATAAAGACAACTTGTACACACTGCGAACCCCAACTTATCCCTTTTTTTTTTTTTTTTTTTTTTTTTGAAGGAGCGAGCAAACCTTTAAAAAGGAAGGACAATTGATTTTTTTGGGGGGGAGCTTAAGTGAACCTTTACTTTGGCAGCTGGTTGTGGAGCAGGTAAGTTTCTGGCCTTGTGTCTAACCGTCTCTGTGCATTTTCTTGTTGTCTCCCGATTTGTTTGTTGTTGGGGGGAGAGGAAAGGGGTGTCTGTGTGTGCGGGTGTGTGTGTGCTGGAAGTGTGTGCGCGGACGGCGGGGGGGGTGCAGTTGTGTAACGAACGCGTTTGCAGAATAAACTCCGATTGCAAGAAAATGGGCAAAACGAGGAAGAAAGAAGGGGAGGGAGAAAGAGGAGGAGTGTGTGTGCGTGTGTATATATGTGTGTGTGCATGTATGTATGTATGCCTCTCTGTGTGTGTGTGTGCGGTGCGG
>NW_015090797.1:3730565-3731545 GCF_001431845.1 Calidris pugnax | reverse complement strand
CCGGGATGCGCCCTCCGGGGCCTCTAAAAGCTCTGTGTTTATTGTTGTGTCGTCCCGTGTGTGTGTGTGTGTGTGTGTGTGTATGTGTGTGTCCCCTCTCACCCCATCCCACCACCCCACCCCGCTCTCCTCCCCACCCCTCTGCCCAGGTTGGAGGAGGGTTTAAAAGGCAGGTGTGTCGGCGGCCGCTCGCCATGTCCAGATCCGGGGACAGGACCTCCACCTTCGACCCCAGCCACAGCGACAACCTGCTGCACGGCCTCAACCTGCTGTGGAGGAAGCAGCTCTTCTGCGACGTGACCCTGACGGCCCAGGGCCAGCAGTTCCACTGCCACAAGGCCGTGCTGGCCTCCTGCTCCCAGTATTTCCGATCCCTCTTCTCCAGCGGCGGCGGGAGCGGCGGGCACCCCCACGCCCTGGGGCTGGGGCCCGGAGCTCAGGACGGGCTGGGGGGCCCTCCCAAGGAGCCGCCGCCCCCGCAGCCGCAGGAGGAGCCCGGCACCCCCTCCTCCTCCCCGGAGGACAAGCTGCTGGCCAGCCCGCGGGCCATCAACAACCTGGTGCTGCAGGGCTGCTCGTCCATCGGGCTGCGGCTGGTGCTGGAGTACCTGTACACGGCCAACGTGACCCTCTCGCTGGACACGGTGGAGGAGGTGCTGTCGGTCAGCAAGATCCTGCACATCCCGCAGGTCACCAAGCTGTGCGTGCAGTTCCTCAACGACCAGATCTCGGTGCAGAACTACAAGCAGGTGTGCAAGATCGCCGCCTTGCACGGCCTGGAGGAGACCAAGAAGCTGGCCAACAAGGAGCCCGCCCGCGGCGGCGGCTGAAGAGCGGCGGGGCCGAGCTGCCCGCCTTCCCCGGTACCGCCAAACTTTTCGTCCCCACCCCTCGGCCCGGCGGGGAGGCCGCGTCCCGGGGCGGGGGGGCCTCCTCCGAGCCCCTCGGCCGCCCCCGCCCGCCCGTGGCAGCCCCCTGAG
>NW_015090797.1:3662308-3730421 GCF_001431845.1 Calidris pugnax | reverse complement strand
GCTCAGGACGGGCTGGGGGGCCCTCCCAAGGAGCCGCCGCCCCCGCAGCCGCAGGAGGAGCCCGGCACCCCCTCCTCCTCCCCGGAGGACAAGCTGCTGGCCAGCCCGCGGGCCATCAACAACCTGGTGCTGCAGGGCTGCTCGTCCATCGGGCTGCGGCTGGTGCTGGAGTACCTGTACACGGCCAACGTGACCCTCTCGCTGGACACGGTGGAGGAGGTGCTGTCGGTCAGCAAGATCCTGCACATCCCGCAGGTCACCAAGCTGTGCGTGCAGTTCCTCAACGACCAGATCTCGGTGCAGAACTACAAGCAGGTGTGCAAGATCGCCGCCTTGCACGGCCTGGAGGAGACCAAGAAGCTGGCCAACAAGTACCTGGTGGAGGACGTGCTGCTGCTCAACTTCGAGGAGATGCGCGCCCTGCTCGACTCGCTGCCCCCCCCCGTCGAGTCGGAGCTGGCCCTCTTCCAGATGTCCGTCCTCTGGCTGGAGCACGACCGGGAGACCCGCATGCAGTACGCCCCGGACCTGATGAAGCGCCTCCGCTTCGCCCTCATCCCGGCGCCGGAGCTGGTGGAGCGGGTCCAGTCGGTGGATTTCATGCGCACCGACCCCGTCTGCCAGAAGCTGCTGCTGGACGCCATGAACTACCACCTGATGCCCTTCAGGCAGCACTGCCGGCAGAGCCTGGCCAGCAGGTGAGGGGGGCGGCGGGGAGCGAGGCGGCGGGTGGTGGTGGTGGTGAGGGGACACGACACCTTCCCTCACAGAGGCGGGAGGGCCCAGGCGGCGGCGGCGGCTGAAGGGCGGCGGGCAGGGCCCCGGGTGCCGCTGGGCCGGGCGCCCTCCGGCGGGGCAGGGAGGCCTCCTCCGAGCCCCTCGGCCGCCCCGGCCTGCTGGTGGCAGCTCCCTGAGGGAGCTCCGTGGGGCTGGTGAGTGGATGTGGGGCTTCAGCCGGCGTCTGAGGAGCCCACGCCTTGGGAACCTGTTGTAATTAATTTATTACAGGCCACATTTATTTATTTATTCATTCCCCCCCCCCCCCCTTAACAAGGAGTTGTGTCTTCGGGGCGTTTTAAGCTGCGATACTCAAGTCCTAAATCTAATCGATTATCTTCATTAAATAACCGCGGTATTGGCACACACCCTGCTAGTGCTGATGTTGGGGCCAGTGTCCGTACTGTGCGTGGAAACTTGTGACTTCGTAGCCCTTACATCCATGACATGCCCGTTATTTTCGTTTAATAAGGTAATGAATCATGATGTCAAAGATTGACAATATGAGGTTGGTGTTAGGGACTCAAAGCACAGTATGTAGTTTAATGAGCAGTAAATACACCCGAAATGAAGGGGATATTTATTTTTCTCCTCTTATATACTTCATTTCATTCAAAAATGGAAAGATAATGCCATCTTCCAAGTACAGTGGCATGGTAGCGCAGAAATCAAAGCACACTTTGTATTATTCAGCTTTTTAACTAATAGGTGGATATTATTAATGACTTAACTGCGGCAAGAAAAACTCGTACATTATTAAATATTTTAGATAATACGCTCTGTTAGCATAAATGCAGAGGACTCTTTATATCTTCATGTAATGGGTACCCCGATGATTTAACTTTGGAAATGCTGTGCCTTCTTTTATTATCTCTGGTTAGCTCGCTCTGTTAGTGTTTTGTTGTGCTTATCACCTTGCTGTCTAACTGATTCTCACTCCGAAATCCTACAGTAAAACCCAAATGCCAGCATTTTGCAGTGTAAAGTATTTTTGAGCCGCCGCTGTTGTAGCTGGCGCGCACCCTTTGCATTTCAATATTCAAAACTGTTGACTTTTTCAAAAATGCAAACCCCACCACCTCCTCCTCAGGCGAGACTCTGCGCGCCGCCGGGGGCATGCCGGGGCTCGTGTCCTGGTGGATTGCTGAGATACCAGCCGGCTTGGTTCAGTGAAGATACCTTCCAGCTTCACTGGTCCATGTCATTTGAAGGATATGTAGTGGTGTTCTGACCACTGAATGCTTACAAGTGTCATGGATGCTGCAAGAATCTGATACCCCTGGTGCCGGGAGCTGGCTCTGCCTGTAAGCAGGAGCCTACACAAAAGGATTGCACTTTAAGTAGACCTAGATTAGACTCTGAGTTGCGCTTACTTAATGACTTATGTAGGACTCCAAGTATCACAAATACCATGGTTTTTTATTTGTAACAGGTCGGCATGTTTGTGCAGACAGTGATATTCCAGAGACTGTCAGCTGTAGTGAATGAAAACCTACCATCACCTTCTCAACTTTTAATGTGTGTTTAATGACAGTGGCGGCGTAACTAGCTTCTCTTGGTTGGGCTCTTTGGTGGTGGTGAAATCAGAGCAAAAACATTTAGATTTCTCTTATTTATAAGGAGGCATTAGAACTTACTTAAAAGGTTAAAATGTTTGAGGTGTTGAAATGCTCTGTGATACAGAATGGAATTGGTATATTTTCATTTTTGGTCTTGGATAATATTCCTGAGAATTCATAAAAGTCTTGAAGGCCCATCTTTGGATCTTAATCACTTCAAGATTTCATCAGGGGGCCTAAGTGTACAACTGCCTCCTTAAACATCAACAAAGAAACATACCCAAGCCTATAGAGATTTCCAGACTTGTCCTTCCTGTTACTCATAGTTTCTCTAAAGTTGCAATTTTAACAGGTCAACATTCATTCAGTAAAAAAAAAAAAAAAAAAATAAGGAAGAAAATGTTACTAATGTTACTAATTTGCAGAAAGAAATCTTAAAAGTAGCAAACAGTGAAGTACATGTGCAAAGAGATAAAAATATTACACAGAGAAGGACTTTAAAACTTTGATTAGCTTTTATGTGAGCAATGGTGACCTCAGTAGTTTGGAATTTAAAGTTTAATGAAAGGTCATTCCCAAAATATTCACATGTCTTTAGGAAGAGATTAACTATTCCTCTTGTGCAGTGTAATATACACTGCACAGTACAGTATGGGTTGGTGAGAAACACAAGCAGCACAGTGCCATAGGCACCTGCTTACTGCCTGTTGAAGAAATGAGGAGAATCACACTCAGAATTAGAACTTGTGAATAACTTTTCTGCATTTTTGAAAAGAACAATATTTATTTTGTAACATGCTACTGTAAAAAAGTGTGTACACACATGTGCCTACATATCCATACACTCAACGCCACTCTAGAGTACTTTGGAAATGGGGCTACTTACATTTTTTAGACATAACAAGTTTAATAGGAAGCTGGAAATGTGGTGATTCTCCTCTGAAATGTAACTGTCAATACAGCACTGTTTGTTTCTTTAAGCTCCTTCTTTATGTGGTAAATCACATGTGCTCACTTTTCTGACAAATGCAAGTTTTTGCTGTTGTCAGGGCTGGAGGAAAGTGACTTTTGGATTGTAAAAGCCAGTCTGTGCACTATGAGCAGAGTTATTTATAAAGTTTGTGCTACAGATGCAGATCCTGCAGCGCGAGTGATGCTGGGGCTGGTAGGTACCCGGGTTGTCTTTTGTGCCGTGGTGAAAAATCGTGGTTTACCTGCAGGTAGAGCAAATTTTTTTTTGTTTGGAATTTCCTGAGGGAAGGTAACACTTGAACACCCTCATGCATTTTTGTAAAATAATTTTTCAAAGTATGGCAACTAAACGATCATTGTTTAAAAAGTTGAGCAATGGTGTTCCTGGCTTGTGACCCTTGCAGTGTGCTGTGAGGCTTAGGACTTTACCACGGAGGGCTGGGTGTTTTTGCTCTGTTTTGGTGTTTTATCAGGTGCTCAACACTATGCAAAGTCAGTGATTTTGTTCACTTTGAGTTCCCTGTTTGTGGTTAACGCTGGAGCTTTCTGGCCTCTGTGATCCTCACCTACCTTAGGGCCTCAGCACACAAGTCACTATTAAAGGTTCTTGAGGCACAGTCAATTTTGACATCAGTAGGAAAAATCCCAGTTGATTTCAGCATGGAGTGGGTTGGGGTGACCATTATGGTGACCCTGAACATTAGGCTTAAATCGTGTTTGTCTGTCCCTGAGAGACACAGGTAACTCTGCTGCGTCATGTTCTCTGAAGTTCTGGGAAGAATATGCATTCAGATAGAGGAATGTTCATCTTTCTGTTATTTATTTGACTCTTGGGACTTCACTGGAGTACTGAGTTGATTAAAATGTCTCTGTGCTTTATTGTGTAATATAATATATTTTATATAGTACATGGTATGTGTTTTCAATTTTTAAAAAGTTCTGGGTTAGAGCATTACCGCGTTGCTGGAAAGAATTTCACTTTTAAAGATGAGTGAGCTAGTGAGAATTATTATTGCTTCCATGTTTACTTGCAACAGTGAAAATGGTTAAAAACACATCACTGCTATGAAACGCCTAGCTTTTAACTTTAATTTTGCTTGTGCTAATGCACAATATAGCTGTAGACAGAGAATGGAGCATTATAGAAAAAAATATTTAAATTGCGGGGCTTATTATTAAATGTTTTACCTAAATATTGTTGCCTTTTTATAGACACTGCCATGATTTTATGGTTTTGCTCGCCTGTAACTATTTACAATGCCCTGTGTCCCAGCCAGACATGAGAAGACAGGCTGGGTGGGAAGAGGCAGCCCCTTACAGCCCAGGAGCTGCAGGACACACACAGCTCCTCTCCATATCCATGGACCTTTTGGCTGGTCCGCTCCTTCCAGGATTTTGCAGGCAGAGCAGCAGTTTGTCTGTACAGCAGCTGCCTGTACGGCTGCATCAGGTACCTGAAGGCAGAGAGGACTGAGGAAAGTAAAGCTGGGAGAGAGGGGAAAATGCAGAAAAAGAAAGGAATTAAGATGCCCCCTGGGAGAAACAGGACATAAGTAGTGGAAACAAGGAATGAGGAAAAAGGGGAAGAACAGTCTTGAAGGGAGAAAAGTGAGACTAGGATACCAGACAGGAAAGGAGAGAAGCAAAACAAAAAAGACCCCGGCAGATAAAACGAGAGAGGGAATGAAACAATAGGAAAAAAACCCAACTAATTCTTGGCAGAAACAGCATCTCTTGTCATTTCAGTTTCTAGAACAGCTATTTCAGATGTGGGGGAGGAAAAATGGTCAGGGATCAAGCAAGTGACCTGAGATGGGAAAAGTCGTAGGCAGGAAATATGGAATTAAAGAGTAAAAGAGAAAGGAGGGAAATAAAAAGACAAAGAGGTAAGAAGGCTAAGCCTGACCATGCTGTTTTCTGGGTTCAGCGAAGTCCCAGCATGTACAGACCCAGCTGTTTTTCTATACTTTTGTTCCCGGGACTGCTAGACCCTGGGGAGATGAGAAGTGCAAATTCTGGTCCTGCTGAAGCTAATTGAAGAGGTTTTTATTTTTCTTTAATTTCAGTGGGGAGAGGGTGTCATACATGCTGTTTGGTGTTAGGTAATATTAGTGAAAGTGACAGCAAATTAAACAGTGACAGGTGATGAAGATAAGGCCAGTTTTCACTCAGTAGGAAGGTGGTAACTGTTGAAGAAGGAAAATTTAAAGTGATGAACAGTGTGAGACACTAGCATTTATGTGGAAGACATACCAAGTCTGTTTTACTGTCTAGAGAGAAGATTAAAAATTTGAAGAAACTGGCTACATCCCTTGGCAATTAAATTATTTCCTTTTTGAATACACTGTCTACCAATCTCACAGACTGTAGATCAAATCTACTTCTTTTTCTGCTAAGATTTTTGTAGGATCTCAGTGGGGCACATTTGGTGGTTGTAAAAAAATTTGCTTGTTTTTTCACTGGAATACGTTGTTGTGTGTTTTAGTAATAGCCACCTGCTTGTCCCTTTGTGATCCTGACACCAATATTCAGATTTTTAACTAGTATTTGTACTCATGGTTAATTGCAATTGAGAAATGTTTCAGAACTGAAATTAACATCTGGATAAGAAACATACCTGTAGATGTATGTGAATTATTAGCCTTATGGTGTAGAGGAGGCGAACGTGAGGCTCCGGTTTATTTTAGTGGGCTTTGGATCAGGTCTTACGTGCCTGAACTAATATCAGGAAATTGTACCTGTGCCAGGACTCTCTCGGCTGAGCTGCGGAAGGGAGACTGACACATTAGAGGCTGCGGGGAAGTGAACCACAGACCTAGAGTCAGTTTAATCCTAGTTAGTCTCACCTACTTGCCTTACTTGCCTTTCGCGCATTCGTTTGCCTTTGGAGACAGGCTGGTGCTGAGGTGTGAGCAGAGAGATGTCGAGCATCCGAGGGGGAGGCAGGCCTGGAGCTCATGTTACTGTCAGGGGCAGCACCGTTGTCCTAGAAGGACTGCTGTGGGTCAGGCGAGTCCTTTGGAGACTACTCAAAACATGTGCCTCCTGACTGGTAAAATCTCTGAGACCTGTCGGTGGCGTTGGTGATAGCCGGTTTCTTGGCCCAGTTATAGTACTCGTTAGGAGAAACATAATTTATAAAGAGTATTCAATGGTTTTTCTTATGGGCAACCATCTTTCCAACAGCTGTAGATGGAGAAGGGGTGCCAGGTATCATGTGTGGGTATTCCTCTTCCCCTGCCAGCGGGTGTCCTGGTCGGAGGTACGAGCTGGGTAGCCTCCTCTGTGAACTTCTAGCCCCTCCTGATTTATGTCGTTAGGTGACACATAGTCCCAATACCTCCAGCTCCTTCCCCACCTCCTGCCCTCTTTTGCTCCAGAACATCAAAATCTCCTACTTCTAAGCCTTTTGAACATCCAAGCTACTTGTCTTCCCTTATCAGTCTGCATCATAGCCTCCTCCCTGCTCCCAGGCCACTCTGCCAGGTAGGGCTCTTCCCTGGATCTGTCCTACCCGAGCTTCACCTCCACCTGCTCCTTCTGTCCATTCTCTGCTACCATGGACCCAGGCCCCTCAATGCCCCTTCCACCAGGCTCCTTACTTCACACGTACCAATGCTGAGTGCTCCAGACCTCTCAGCTTGGGTCTCCAGAGGCTGCTGTGGCTTGTTGGGCCGTGCTGCTCCTCAGCTTTCCTTCACCCTGCCCTTTGTAGCACTTGAAGCATCTTCCTCCCTCTCTGAGGCTGCTGCAGCCATCTAAGCTGGTCCTTCTCCTCCAACTCCTGTGGGAGTGCTGCCTCCTTTTGTGTCTTGCAAAAGGGTTGGGAATGCAGGCACAGGCTGCATTTATTAAAATTCACCTGGCAGAATACTGAAGGCAGAGTAATGGAAGATGTAACACCTGGTGCTGGTGCACAGGATGCCATTTGGGGTTGCTGTTTGCACCCTTCTCTCCTTTGATATTTGTAGACACACAGAGATGTATCTCTGCATCTATAAACTCTTTTTCTGAGAGAAGAAGACTTTCACTGGATCTCAAGTTGCCGTGTTCTAGAGGGAAAATTAAGTCAATTTAGAAAAAGTAATCTTACTAAACCACTCAAACCGAGGGCAGTGTGCCTGGGAAAATAGGAACTTCCTCCTCCAATGCTGTACTGAAGAAAAGGTGCCTCTTTTCACCACCTGCAACACTCTGTGCAGCTCGTTTACAAGTCCCACGGGTCCCTAAATGAGTGGAGCTGTCTCCCATGAGGTCCTGTGCTGTGCTTGCCCATGTTTTGGCAACACAGTCTAGGACTGTTCTGTCAGGGAGGACGTGAGTCACAGGCTGTGCAGAGCCTTCTAGATAAGGAAGTTCCCCCTAAAACAATGTCCTTCTGATATGAATTACACTTAGGGTGTACCATTTACAAATGGAGTGCTGTGGGATCATGGTGAGCATCACACACACCTGTTTCCCTACATGTCCTGTCTGAGGCTTTTCTGTTCACTCTTTGCCTGATGCGCATCCCCTTCACGTGGAGAGAGGAGATAGAAGAGAGGCTCTTTGAAGGCAAATTGTGGCCTGGGGCTACTGTAGTTTTTTCCTTACAGCAGAAGAATATGGAGGTTCCAAGTCTGTAACTGCTGAGCAGTAAATGGAACAGAACTGTGATGGTGTAGTTGTTTGGATTTATACTCAAAAAGAAAGTACAGCGAGCTTTAGGGTAAAGGGAGTGAGAGAGCAAACCTGGAACATGAAATCAACAGAAAATAATTTGCCAGGAAAAAAGCTTTGGTTCTGTTAAACTCACGTTACACAAAAAGTCCCCATAAATCTGTAAAAACACCACTTTATCTTTTCAAACAACACCTGTGTTTTAAAAATCAGACCAGTTTTGTAACTAGCAGTTTGTTGTTGTCCTTTGCAAAGTATGGCCAAGGAAGACTGAGCATGGAAGTTTATAGGAATCCTGAACCAAAGTTTTGAGCTGGACTCCACCGCTCTGTAAACATCTCCCTGTTGTTGGTTTTGTTGAAACAGATCATGGTAAACCAGTATTACAGGTTTGCTGAAGGACCATCTAAAGAAATTAAAGAGTATGGGAAGTTGAAATCCATTAGTAGACACTTCCTGGCATCATTTCTCATATTTGCTGCCTGCCTGAAATTTTCTTTAAAGACCGTCATGCCTAGTACTCAGTAGTCAACACTTCTTGCTGTATTCTTGGAAAGCAGACAATAAACTTTGAGCAAATATTATCAGCTGCCAAGTTCAGTGGAAACAGACAGTTTGCACTGGAGCTGGAAGCAAATAGAAGTTGGTGCCACAGTTGGTTCTTCTTGCATTCCCTGACTGCTGTCTCCTTTCAGAAAAAAAAAAAAAAATACTGGAAAAGGTAACCATTCATAGCTTGTGTTTCTTCTCCTTGGCTTCGTAAGGAAAAGAAGCCTCAGCTGGGGAGAACACAGCCTCTGATGCAGAGACTTCCTGTTGTCGTGGGTGTCTGATATAGAATCAAAGGAAAAAAGGAACTTTCTGACTTTTCACAGTCTGGGAGGCAAAAAGAAGAGATGACTGAAGTTTCTGTGGGGGAAGAATTTGAGGATTTGACTATCCTGAAGTGTTCTATAAACGTTTCCGTTCTATCAGCTTTGTCTTAAACAAAACAAAACAAAAAACAAAACAAAAAACAAAACAAAAAACAAAACAAAAAACAAAACAAAAAACAAAACAAAAAACAAAACAAAAAACAAAACAAAAAACAAAACAAAAAACAAAACAAAAAACAAAACAAAAAACAAAACAAAAAACAAAACAAAAAACAAAACAAAAAACAAAACAAAAAACAAAACAAAAAACAAAACAAAAAACAAAACAAAAAACAAAACAAAAAAGGAGGAGATGGGAAAAGGGAAAGCAAACTGCAAGAGCATCTAGCTTTGAAATTTTATTCTGTTTTATTTTTAAGGTTGTTCAGGATCAAGGGAATTTCTTTAAGATTTTTCAGAACTGCCAACAATATGGAGACTGAGTTGTTTGCATAGTTTTGCCAATAAGATTCATGACATGGGATGTTTTGTGACTCACCAATATAAACTTTGGTAGTAAAATGCCTTTGATTCAAATCCCTTATAGTGCTTCAGGCATTCACTGCATGGCTAAAGATGTCTTTAGCATTCAGATCTCCATGGATTTAAAGACTTGTGTTCAAGTGCTCTATTTGTGTAGGTATCATCACTAGAGAAGTACTATTCATGATCTCCCATACGCAATGTATCTGTTAAAGCCTGTCTCAAGGTATGAGGAGCAACGGTGTTACGTACGGACACAGCAACCTTGGTGGGGCACGTATGGGAAAGCTACTGAACATCCCTCTGGGGAACTGTACCAGTCTCCTGTTAACATGAAGAATAAGCTGGTGAGGCAGGGAGACAAAAGATGAGAAGGATGTTTCTCTGTGTTCCTCCCACATGTACGCTGATGGTAGATGCCAGTCCTCCAGGGTAGTTGTCCGCCTCTAAGCTATCTTTGTTCGGGGGATCTTACCCCAAAAGGAAGAGAAGTTCACTGTAAAAATCCTCCAGCTAGAAAAATACCCTAACTCTTCCAGATTTAGACACCATTCTAAATTAGTCACAGCAACGAGATTCAATTCGTAGAGGAAATTCAGAGCTCCAAACACAAACATTTTAAGTTATTTTAATACAGGGAATGGAAAATTACTGGGCAACTGTAGAAATAAAAACATATAAAGGAAACTTTAACTTGTCAGATAACTTTGCAACAGTTAAGTGTGGCCTGTCAGACAAAAGATTCACTTAACTTTAGACTTTTCCTTTTTATATAGAAACAAAAAGGAAAGATTGTTGTTGGAGCAGGGACTCTCCTTTTTTTTCTATGTATTTAAAAAAAATCCCTTCGACAAAATTAAACATTTGAGTAGTTTCAGAAGACAAAAATAAAAATCAGTGTCTGCAGCAAATCATTCCCAATTTAGTATTTATGTTCTTAAATTTTAGTCTGTCAGTGGTCAGCAACTTACATTAAATGAGCAGATGAGTGGGTGTCTCTTGGGCATCAAACTTCTTCAGTGAATATTACGGTGAGAAATTCATTCATAAAGCAACTTTCATATGTTCAGCATATTTTTGAACATATTTTGAACCTAAGAACTAAATAGATTCTTGGTCATAACTTGCAAGTGAACTAGATAGTCCTCAGCATGTGTTAAGTTTTGATAAAATTGAGGTGTTGTTTTAGGTCTCTATTTTGTCCATAAGGAGAAGGAGATTCCTGGCAAGTCAGAGTTCTAGCAGAAGTCTGGATCTGCAAGACTTAGTCTGGTGGCGGTGAGAGCTCAGGTCCTTTCCCTGGCAGTGCTGTAGGATTAGGAAGAGATTCTGGATGCATATTTACCTATAGGCTGTGGTGTTCATTAATTCATTGTATGTGATAACAAAGGCTCACAGAATTTCTCTGTCCAAAATAAATTTTACATTGTATCTTCCAGCTTTCATCAAGTTCATAGTTAAGCTCCTGGATAATTATATTTTCTCTGTTTTATTTATGTATGTTGCTAATCATCTAGTCAACTGCAGAAGCCAAAATCCATTGAAATAAGCAGTTTTCATATGACACTTTTCTTGCACTGGAATTCCTATCCAGGAGCAGGGAAGGTAGTTGCCAAAGATATCATCACGTGTTCTGTGGTGGCCAAACAGTTTCTTCAGTCATAGGCAAATGGATGCCCAAGGCATCAGTTCAGACTTGCAGACCCCAACTGGATTCTCTGTTACGTTTTTGTTGGATATAACACTCCCTTCAGGTGCCTTTTTAGAAGAAGGAGGTTGCTAAGGTCCGTCCTGGCTTCTGAAAATTAAATTAAGACCTTGGTGTTAACAAACAAAAGGTTTGCGTCTGAAATGATGATTGGGACAGTGTATCTGCCTCTTTGTCTATTACTTTGAGGTTGGTATCTAAACCTCACTGCAGGCTTTTGTTCTGCTGCAAGTTAATGTAGCCACTTTTTCGGAGATTCTTGCTACTTCTTGTTTTGACAGTATCACTATGTGTCGACCTCCAGTTTCTCAAGTCCTTTGATGTAATGAGATTTGTGGATGTAAATAAAATTCACCACCCATTCGCCTGCTCTTGCTGGGGGATCTGGGCTGGCTTTCTGGCTGTTTTTGCTTGTGTCTGTGTTCAATGAGCCAATACCTGAAGTATGGTATCTTCAGCAAATGCCTGAAGATTTGGCTCTGCCATATTTAGGATCAGCACTCAAGACATCCCTATTGTGTGACACCTGGCTCGCTCCGTACTCAAAGCCATGGTGGTGGCCTATATTAAAAAAGAGTTAATGATCCAGGGTTTTGGTTTTATTATAGCCCTGAGTTAGGAGGAAAGTATAGTTGAACAGTCTTTTTTTTTTAGTCTTTTTTTTTCTCCCATTCATGATCACCTGTATGTTTAAGATGCAATTTTCTTTGTGATGTGTAACACTACCCCGCATGCATTAAGAACGGCAGGATTGCCACTTCATCATTGTGTTCGTTCCCTTTCTTTGCATTCACTAACGCACAGAGGGGACCCTTATTGCTTTGTTTAAAAACCCAAAGAGGCTGGAGCGAACCTGTAGTTGGTGGGGCTTGTTTCCTTGCCAGCCTTGGCAAGAGTGACTTCTACTGACTTCCCAGATAAGGAAAACTGATCAGTGCAAGATTGATGGATATGCTAATAAAGAAAAACAATGTACAAGCAGAGTATTTCCCATGCATGCATTTTCCATTAACATGAGGCTATCGAGGTTGCAAAAAGAGCTTTGGATGGGAGTGGTTGTTCAGGGTAATGAGGTCTTTTACTGTCTTTTCTACTGATTCTTTGTGAGTTGATAAGCTCTCTTGGGCTCAAAATTTTGCCTTGTGTATTCATGGTTAGTTTAGACTGTGGACTAGTGACATGAGTTTTAGAGCTGAGGTAGGTGTGTTGCTACCTTTGAAGTGAGCAGGATTCAGGTGTGCTGATGGGTATTCAACATCTCTGACAATGAAGCCACTTAGATGAGTTCTCAAATTCCTAGGTTGGTGTGCCTGAAGGAAATGATACAAGTTTGAAAATGCTGACTTTAAAATATAGTTTGGTTTCCAGTCTTGTAAGTAGGCAAAATAAATTTCACACCACATGGGGTACCCAGGAACTTAATTAAGGTGAATTAAGTGTTTTAAAATCTTTGCGGAACAGAAACTGCAAAGTGTGTGCAGAATAACAACACTGTTCATCAATGAGAACTACAGTTTTTGATTCTAGGGATAAGGAATGCTTTCAGGATAAGATATGGATAAGTTGATCTTGAATTTTTGTCGTGACACCACCTGCCTGGTCATGGTTAACATTATTTTAGCCTTCCCTGAGCAGGACCCACTACTGTTAATTGAACACAAAATGATCATAATGGCCTTGCTAGGGTCACTGTCAACCACAGTATGTACCTGAATAGTATGTATTACACTGTGAAGTAAGAACTATGAAAAAAGACTGTTTCAGATATAATGCAGACTGTTTCATGTGGTAATCTTGAGTTATCCAAATAGCAAACATGTAATAATGCAAGAAAAGGAGAAAATTTATCTTGCTAAGGTATTTTAAATCCCACCATCATTGCAGCGTTTTCACTGAAATACATTTTTATTAATATTTGGAAATATAAGCATATAAGCAGTGATCATTTCCATGTTTTTCATATTTTAAAATTTATTCTAAGATTTTAACAGTACTGTTCAGTGCAATATCAAACACAAATATATTGTAATAAAGAAATTTTTTTTCAGAACCTAAAATGTGATGATTCGCACCAAAACTTAAAAAGCAAAATTGGCTGCAAGAAAACATATTACTTTAAAATATTTGTGTCTTCAGTCACTGTGTTATCTTTACTTGGTTCACTGAAAGAGCTCTCAATACAGATGAATTAGATACTTTTGAGTGAAAGGACCCATCTCTCTTTTTGCCATGTGAGAGTTCCCTGTGCTTTTAGTAGAGCCTGTGCTGGTTATTAAGTTCTTATTAAACTTTTTATTAAAGGGCTTCTCTTCATGCTACTTCCCATTTTAACCAAGTGAAAATGCTAAGTATTTTGTAAACATTCCCATATAGCAGTGCTGCTCCATCTCAAGAAACAGTGCCTTCTCAGATTGTTTAGCTGAAAAAGTAATGTTAAGGATAGTTGCAGCTGCCAAAGTCTGGAAACTCAGAGTTACATCTGACATTTCATTCTTCACCTTAACTATCGAGCCTTGGCCATTCATTGGTTTTTCACAGTGCTTTGGAGTTAGAAGGGAGTTTTACAGATGAAAGATGAAAATCAAAATAAACTCCTTTATCAAGTAAACCTTGCAAGGGCATTCTGAATTTTACAATACACAGGGAGTTGATTGTGATATAACATACAACACGAGGGGGTTGGAATAAACTATTTATTCTCTATCGTTAGGGATGGCCATGCATAACTGACTTATGGCTCTGGTTTGCTCTGCCACTTGTTACGTGTGCACTCATCCCTAACTCGTACCCAAACCAGTTTATCATACTCCTGTGTTGCATAGTTTTTATCAAATGTTGCCTCATTAAAAACTTTACCGGGGAGACGGAACGTTTCGAGAGGCTGGCAGTGCTTAGGAAAGCTTTCCCCAGAGCTTGGTATCACCGAGCGGAGTCGGTGCCGGCAGCGATCATGAGACGGTTCCTGATATTCTACACAGATACAGTCTGGTGGGCAGGTAGCAGTCATCATTTGGCAGTCTGTAGCAGTGTGCTGCAGAGGTTAAAGGATGACTTGTCAGAAAGACCGAAGCACCACAGGGGCTCCCCCCAAGTCAGGAGCGAAGCAGGGGGGTAGGACAGTGTGGGACAGTGTCACTGCCCTGGTGGTGTAGCTCCTGCCCTTGTGTGAGGGTTTCATTTCCTCTGCTCTCATTTGAGGACCTTCCCTGAGCCTTACATCCATTTTAAAATAAACAAGGCCATCCGCCAGGTAATTCCCTGGCCCTCCTTTATGAGGAGAGGCTGAAAGTGCTGGGACTCTTTAGTCTGGAGAAAAGAAGGCTGAGGGGAGACCTTATCAATGCCTACAAGTATCTCAAGGGCGGGCTGAGGGAGGAGGGAACCAGACTCTTTTCAGTAGTTGCCAGTGAGATGACAAGGGGCAATGGGCACAAGTTGGAACATAAAGGGATCCACTTGAATATGAGGAAGAACATTTTTACGGTGAGGGTGACGGAGCCCTGGAACAGGCTGCCCAGGGAGGTTGTGGAGTCCCCTTCTTTGGAGATTTTCAAGACCCACCTGGATGCAGTCCTGAGTAACATGCTCTGACAAGCTCTGGGTGGTCCTGCTTTAGCAGGGGAGTGGGACTAGATGATCTCTGTGGTCCCTTCCAACTCTAAAAATTCAGTGAAATTCAGTGAAATAAATCCTTTTGATAGATGTATCTGCAGTCTGTAGTTGCCTTTTGGGCAGCCATTTGAAAGGTTTTATTCTTAAACATGGTGTGGATCGAGCCTTCAGCTGTGTTCTCCCTTCCTGAAGGAGGTTCCTTTTGGGTAGTGCATGTCTACAGGACAACCTAGTTCATTTTGCCCAGTCTTGTCGAGAGAGGACGCAGTCCTGATACAAATGTGAATCGGTGGGTCCCCAACATTCATTCTAGGTGGCAGTTGGAGCTTAAGCCACTGGTGTATCCACTGCTGGAGTGCACTGCTGAGATTGGAGCTCCTGGGTGGAGGTTTGACCCTGCTGTGTGCAGCTCTGTGGTGGTGGGCTTTGGTTCGTGGCGTTCTGCACCTTTCTTGGCCAGGAGTGTTTGCTGCAGACGGACACACAGATTGCTACAGTGATGTTGTCGTGCTTGGAAAAGTATTGGTGTTTGGCCGGGGTGCTTTCCATCAAATGCTTGGTTCCCCTGCACATGAGTTTCTATTGATGCATTTTTTTTTCCAGGCTACATCACCTTCCTACTTCACGAGAACATTTTGAGTGTAGACCTTTATTTCAGCATTATCACACCCAAGCTTAGTATAACCAATGAAAGTTCAATTATATGCGAAGTGACTGTTAAAGCATCAGGGCTCATCTGGGGGGTCTGGGCCTCCCCTCCCCTTTTCGCTTACAATTGTGCTAAATCCCTTAATGTTGGAAAGAAATCGTACATTCATCAGGTGGAGCGTTGGAGGCCAGGGTGCAGATAACCGCTTTTACTGCATATGAGACATTGCAGTCCTGTTCTTAAGAACTGCCAGGCAGATTGGGAATCACGGTCACGGTTAATAGCAGCGAATTGCCAGCTCTTGATGGGTGGGTAGTCACTCCTTTCAGTGGTTGCCCCCTGGGGGAGAAGGTAGAAAAACAGAGGGAGGGAATTAGAGTGACTTTGCACAGTTGAGCAGGTTCATGCCGCTGGATCAGTGGCAAGCATTGGCAGGGCTCCACTCTGGGGAGGCTCACAACAACATCACAGTCTCATTTTTACCAATTGGTGTTGCTATAGCCAGTGGTGCACAGGGGGAGAGCAAAGAGAAGGGGGGGAGCCGGGGGGGAGAGTGAAAGCAAGAGTCTGGACTAAATTAAACAAACAAAAGTGCTTGTAAGTAGCATTTAACCCATAACCATTAGCCCAGTGCTGCTAATTGTACTAAACTATATATCTGAAGTTCAGTGTGTGATTAAAGAGTTGGCTCACAAACTCTCTGCATAACCTTAATTTTTTCAAGGTTCTTTGAGTGTAGAATGGCTTATAATAATGATTTTGACTAATACGATTTTTGACATGCAACTTTAATGCTTAACCTTAGTACAACTCCAGAGCATTTCATGTGTATTCAGCTGTAAAGAGTGATGATTTAAAGGGATAATATAAGAAAAAGGTCGTTCTAGAATGAACCTCTAACAAATTGCATAAAGGAAGCTTATTATTCCATGAGTAGAGAGATATGCAGCTTTTCTGATCATTTTTCTGCTTGGTTCAAAAAATTGTTGAGACATGATTGGGGAAAGAAACACAAAAAATGAAATAGAAAACTGCAAGCAGTGAACATTCTTTTGATGGTTATGATTTTGTTGCCACTAAAAATACTCCTCAGTAATGTGGTTGTTCATCTTTCCTCTTGTTTTGGGTGAAGAATTCGTTCCAATAAGAAAATGCTGTTATTGGTTGGAGGATTGCCTCCCGGACCTGACCGGCTACCCAGCAATTTGGTTCAGTATTATGATGATGAAAAGAAGACGTGGAAAATACTGACAAGTAAGTGGTTTATTTTTGTACAGTTGTCTTGATGAATTTAAAAACATGGTTAATCAAATTAGACACTTTATTGATTTGTTTCTCTTCAGAGATTTGTTTATGTATCACAAGGGGCTTCACAATGGAGCAATAAATTGAGATTGCAGAAGATGCTAATTTTATAATAGGATAGGCCTAAATTAACATTGGCTTAAAATCATTCCAGTAAGTTTTTTAAGTAAACTTGTAAGTCTTTCATACTGCGACATGGATACATGCATATTTATGTACATATGAATAAAATGTGATTTAGAAAAAAAAGAAAAGGCAACGTTCGAGAGAGTTTTCTCAGAGTCAGATCCCTGGTAAGCCATAGTACTAGAGCACACCTTTGATTCTCTTTTGCATTTTCATTTCCTTCTTCCAGCTTTATCTGTTGTCCACAATCATTAAAGAAAGGTTTCCTCTGTACTGCTCTGCGTCCATTGCTGACAGAAGCATTGGTGGAATATATCAGCTACAATAAACAGTGCACGGAGGCTCCTATCACAAAATTCTTTCCCACCTTCTTTTAAAGGTTGATTGTGTTTTAGAGTAAGTATTTTGCCTCGAGCATCGAGATTTGGAACTTATTGTTATGTTGGTTGCGATTCCCAGTCTGACTTGGTCATGGAATCAAATCGTAGCTTCTTGAGTGCAGCAGGCTGTGTGTGCATTAGTCCCCTTGTGGCTAAACTGGCTGCATTGGTCAATAAAACTAAATTTTAACTGTCAAAATTGCCCAAAGCAGTATAGATAAAATAATAAATGAGCAATTTTGATCCATAAATCAAAGACATACTTCTAGAACTGGACAACCGGTAAAACCTGGATTTCCTAATAGACCTGCTTTTTTTCTTCCCATTAAAATATCTTTTACAGAATTCTGTTCTTCATCCCTTATCCAAAGCCCTTTAATGGGATACATCCACATTAATATTACATGCACGGGTTAGGATGAAAAAGAATTAAAAAGACTGCTATGATGCGGGACTTGAAATGATGCCTTTGCAAATTGCTTTCTCCCACGGAAAATTTCGGAGCCTTTCTCGAAGTGGTGCAACACAAAGACTGCCCGGGTACAGGTGCCCTGGGCTAATAGTTGAGGGTGTTGTGTAAGAATGGCAATTTAAAAAGGCCATATGAACTGTACATTGGAAAAGTCTACAGCGCCTGTACTAGGGAACATACTAAGCCTCACATTTTTCAGAATAATGAGATATGATACTCACCTCTGTATGCTACTTCTAAGCAAAATCTGAAGATGGTAAATCAATGAAAAATCAGTGGTGATATGTAAGTCAGAAGTGTTCGGGTTTTTTCAGTTTGTTGGGTCTAATCCAGTGGCACACCAGGGCAAACAAGAGAAATGGATCTCTTCGAGATCTGAACTCTCCACTGAATTAAAGTGAAAAACTTCATTCCCAGTCTTACCTATCTGTAGATGTGTCAGATTTTGTAAGAATGAAATTTATTCAGTTCTTGTTGTCTCCAAGACTGTGGGAAACTGGACCTAGAGGCTTGATATGTAAAATGCTCTCATTAAAAATCCATTGCTAGTATTTGAATAGCACCACCATCTATGATGGTGTTGAGAGGTGTTTCTGAATAACTTTATGTAATTTTATCAAAAGAATGTATTCTTTTCTCTGTTACCTCTAACAAATAGTAGCAAATAGTAAACAAAAGATCTCTTTCCATTCTGGTTAATGCATGTGATCACATATAATGCATGTAATGTCTGTGCTGTGATTAAAAGATAATGCATGTTACAGTTCTAGCTACCTCATGTTCCAGCACTTGGTGCTCAGCACTGGACGTCCTGAAGGTCCCAGGATCTGTCTCAGTATTGGCTGAGACAGAGACTGTCAGATACACAGCCCTCTCGTGACATAAGTAATCCTGTTCTTACAAAAACTGCTAGAAAAGGATACCCTCTGGGTCTGGACCACTGGTCAAAGATGTCCTTTCACACCAAAAAAGACTAAATGTTAACGTTTCTTAGAAAATGTTATTACTCTTCACCAAATGGTAGCAATTTTATTTTTTTTTAAATGGGAGTTTCAAATGTCCCCTGGTTTGTTTTCTAACTTAATATAAGAGAGGATGGGAAGTAAAGACAAGTTGGAGTAGAACTTTTGTCCTGTCCTTTCCACAAAGCATTGAAGGACTCTACAGCATAGGAGAGCAGGGACTTGAAGAGCTGTGACTGAACAGTTTTAGGAAGACCACAAACTAATCATGTTGTAATGTGGTGATAGTTCAGTACAGTCATGGTGTTGTATCAACATACTATGATGTTTACAGTGTGTGTGAGTTTAAGGACATTATTCTATCTTCAATTTTCATGTACTTTTTGCAGTTTAGGAAGCAGTATGTTTATTTCCTTCCTTTACTCTTTTACCTCTCTCGGAGTCTTCAGGTTTAGAAAATAATTGGTCTGTTCATTCATATTAGAGATGTACAATCAGTGGCAAGGGAGGAAGACTATTTTTCTGTTTCTTTTTCACTTTAGACAGTGCTGTCAGTCCTGAGGTTGCAATTCACCCTCAGCTCATCATTGCTTACAAGGTTCTGTGATGGGAAGGAACTTGGTTCTTGTAGTCTGGTACTTCAGGGTGTTCTATCTTATCACCTTAGGTGTACTTCACTTCCTCCTGTACTAGCAAACATTTACAAATGCCCTCCAGTAGATTCCCACACACACCAGCAAAAAGCCAGGTTTTGCAGTTAGAGGCTTACTGATCCACAAAAATTCTCCTTTTCCTCCTCCAAACCCATCTGCATTACTCATTTTCTGCTCTCTGGCACTTGGGAGTAAGGAAGGTGGGAAGGAAGCTTGCAAACACTTAGTGTCCTGGGTGCAATGGCAGGGCCATAGAGGAGGAGATAGATGAGAGGAGATAAAATCTCCTCTTGCCACCCTCCACTGAGAGGAGCCCCAGAAGTTACTCAGCAGTTCCTGCCTTTTCCTTCCCCATGTGCAGAGTGGCTGTTGCAGCCACGCTGTTAACTGCTTGGGGCTCTGTGTCCTGCCTTGTGTGATGCATAAGGAACAGAGAAGATCAGCCATCAGAAACTACTGACTCCCCGTAAGCCGTGGCGCCGCAGTTGGAGCTCTGAAGACAGTTGCAGGTGGAACAGCACAAGCTATGGAGTATGACAGCTCAGCAGAGTAGCAATCTCATTTTGTTCCCGCGACAAGACTAGATCTATTGGCAGGGGATACTGCCCACCTCTCTCTGCCTGGCTACCCAAAGCACCAAATGCATCAGTACTAATGGGAGTAATTCTAAAGGTATCAGGAAAACAACTTGCCTTGTTCATAGATCCAGAAGAGGAGGGGAAGCGTGCACCCATTTCCAATTTTTTAATGTCATCATCTATAGGCAAGAATGCTATGGCTCAAGGGATCGGTAGATTTTTCACAGTCTAGTATTACTGTGTATTTTTCCTGTCTGGTATTCCTCAGAGAATTATTTTTTCTACGTTGGCAACAAAGAATAGAGACAGAATAAAGAAAAGAAAAAAAGCAGAGAAAGTATGTGGCATTTTATAAACATTTTCTGCCACCAAATATTACTTAATGTGGGCATAATCCTAATCTGAGATACATAGCGTGCACGTTGCTGTATAATTTGGAACATTTCTTATTGCCCCGTCGTGCCTGAGAAAAAGTAGAGGCTTTTATAGACTGCATGGTAAATACAGTGAGCAGATCTTCACTGCCTGATTTCTTTTCAGGCTCGCTTTACACGCCACCAACACCAGTCCATTTTTTAACTGGGCGCTACCTGTGTCACGTAGCAGCAACAGGCTACCGCCGCCAGGGCCGCGAACTGAAGGGCTGGTGGGTGTTCGACAGGCCTTAGTAACAGCAGAAGTTCTGCTCTATTAATGGAGTTTCATTATTCCGTGATGTTTCACAGTCCTCCTAACTGCTGAGTGAATGTGGGGCAGTGGGGGGGTCGGCTGTGTCACCACCTCATGCCTCGCTGCTCACAACCAGCCACTGCCGCTTCGGTTTTAATTACCAGCTAGGGCCCTGCCAGGAGCCCTTGTTTAATCCTAGAACTCCTTTGGTTGTTTGTTTTAACTGCAACGTTTAAGACTAATTAAACTTTAAGGAAGTGAAACAATGTTTTGTTTGTTAGTATTATTCCACAATAATTGCGAGTTTCAAAAGCCAGAGCCTATAAAGATTTTTTGTGTTCAGAATTGCATAGCTCTCCCAAAAACCCTACTGCTAAGGCAATGATGTATTACTTTCACTTTCATTATATGTTTTTAATCAGAGCGTGACTTCACACTAGACAAAGCGATGCTTTATGCATGGTCTCCCTTGTTTTTTGCTAAAATCTTTTGACATGATTAATTTTACTTTAATGCTTTTGTCTTGTTGTAATGGTAAGGATGATGGGTATAAACCAGGGCAAAAAATACATGCTTTTCTGTCATAATGCCTCTAAGCATTTAAAAAATATATTAAATGAAAGAAAAAAATATCACAGGAGACTGATCCAACTGGAATTAAATTTCTTGCTACGTGAACAGAGAATGCAAGAAATAAATAAAAATGATGCAGTCATTGTTTTAGGTTGGGGTTTTTTTTGGTATTTTCTCCATAGCAATGTATCCATCTGTCTGATTAGAAGCGATGAGTAGGAGAGAAATTGTGTCTTACAGATTTCTAGGTGTACAGTGAATCCTCCTTTCAGTATAAAATTCCTTTTTCTCTAAAGCACAAAAGGGTAAAATACTGGAAGCGTTATTGAACTCTTACAGGGCACGTTCCATCCATGTGAAGCTGCAGCTGCAACAGATCTTTTTTTTTATATCGGTACTTTGTTTTTCAGTAGTGTGCTAATTGTAACATTCCTTAAGCTCCCCAGCTAACCACATCTTCTGCCTAAACCTCGGAGAGAATTCAATGAGCATCACAATAGTGGCAAATACATGTATGGGCAATAATGCGCTTATGCTTCAGTATTGCACTGGGTTTGGATTTTAATCCAATGTAAAAGCCAATGTCATTGTCCAATCATAAGTATAATAAAGGTAATATATGTGGATAGGAAAGACAAGGAAATGTCTGGAAGGTCACCGGACTGGAGAGTTTAGTCAGGATGACCAGTGCCCCATTTCTGGTTACTTCTTTTCCTAGTTATCCCTTAGTGTTATTATAGTTATCTTGACCTCTCTGCCCTTTGCTAGGTGTATTTGTAGCTGCTCTGTTTGGTCCATCTGTAAGGACAAACAGTGAATCAGGCACTTTCATTTCCTTCTCCATCTCTCTCCCTCGTGCCAGCAGCAATCACACAGTATCAAGGAGTTGTCATTTATTTGTCTTCCTCTGACTCGCTGATCATACCAAGCAGCCTGTAACCTTTTCATCCTCAGTGCTCTGATAAAGGTGGTCTGCCTTCTCCTTCCTTCCCCAGGTTGGCTGTGCTTCTTTTTCATGCGAGGCAATCTCCACTGCAGGTAGTCTGGTCTTAATACAACAGCTTTTGATTTCTCTCATTTTAACCTTTTTAATTTCCCTTGAATATGTTCTGTGACAGCACAATCTCCTCTACAGCAGTCCTCCACCTTCAGTAATGACATTTGGAATGGTACCCAGCAGGTAGGCATACTGGTGGTTCTAGAAACCCTCTCATCATCGTTATTTATGTATTTTATCCACAGGGAAGTCAAATAAAAGGAAGGTAGAATGGTTTGCTTCATGTCATAGTCAGCATCAGAGAACCTGTGTCACTCCACTCCCCGGCCTACATCGTTCTGGAATAGGTTATATTTCTTTCTTTTTGGTTTTCTTTGGCCATTCTGTGATGCTCAGTTGTATCAGCCTTTCCTATACAGAATGATATATCCTTCCTGGGCAAATTAATAACAAAAATTTTCTCTTTTCCTGAAATGGCTTTGGAGTGACTAAGTTTCTTGGTCTTTCATGTGCTGGAGTGCTTTATCCAGTTCTCTCTTTGGTTACTTACAAGACAGTATAAATTATATGTTCACATCAGAGGTTCTTGGGAGAATTTTTCAGAGGCATAAATGTCAATTTAAGTACCACTAGATGCCTAGCACATATTGTGCCTTTGGAAGTGTTACATCTTTTAAGTAAATAAATTAATCCACTTAGAGCTTTTACTTTTTAGAAGAATGATAGTGTGATAGAAGCAAAGGTTTTCTTCTTGAATTTACCCCATTCCGTTATCAATGGGTAACTGAATAAAACAAGTGATGTTTGCAAAAAGTGAGTCAGGTCAGCTGGACGGGTTAAATCTCTTGACATATGCCAGTTATATTTTCTTCCCTCTTTTTTTCGTCACTTGTGAGAATAGTGCACCCTTATGTTAATCAAAAATGCATCTTGATGAACACTTCTTGGCAGCCCTGATAAATTTCATCTCTCCTACTCCATTTATCCAGCAGTCGGGGATGCTGCAGCTACTGCTTCATTGCTGTATCGAGTGTGGTTTCAGCACTGCATTGAAAAGCTTGAGCAAGCATTAGCATATTGCTAAGGCAGAACTCTTGATATTATCCACGAGACAGATTTAATAAATGTGGTAGATGTATGTAGAAGTTGTACAAGAACATGTACACATATGCACGTGCTCATATGTATCGTCCGTCTTAAATAAACATACTGATTGCATTAAAAGCTATTTTTAAACATAAATTCCATCTGTATTTTCCTTTCCTACATTTAGCCTCTTTTAAAAGGTTCAAAACCGGGAAAATAGTCACAAAAGAGGAGAGATTCATACCCAGAAAAGTTGACTGATCAGTACGACTATCCAACTTCAAGCCTGGATTTAGATTTATTCAATGTGGTCAGACACATTGCCAATAAGCCACATGCTTTACACATACAGGGAAGTGAGAATATAGAAGTGAGAAGCAGAAATACAGCAAAGAGCATTTTTTGAAATGTGACGCACTAGAGGTTAGCCACAACTCCCGTTCTGAGGATGATGCATGGGAATTCAACCATGCAAGTGCCATAAATGGCACACGCCTCTGTATCTGAGAGCAAGGCAGAGCTCTAAGAATGAGTGAAAATGTAGCATGTTCTCACAATGAATGCTGTATTTGTGCCTTAAATATTGTTTTCTTCTGTACTACCACTTGAGATAACTTTCAAGAAATGTCAGCTCTCTTTCTGTGCATTTTTCTTTTTGATTACAACATTATTAGCTTCTGCTTTTACATAGGTGTTATTTGACTCTGTGTGTCTTCTGTGATAACCTTTTACTCTGTGCCTGGCTTGACCAAGCAACCTGTTTGCTTCACCTCAGAGAACGAAGGGCTAGTGCAAGTAAATTATTCACTTCTTTTTATCATTTCAGTTGAGATTTTCTGCTTACTTTTACCTCAAATTGTTCTGCATATTCCCTTCTTATTTGTAATTGTGATGTATTGTAGATTCTGGGTAGCTTTCTTTCCCTGCATTCCCAGTCCCTTTATATCTTGCTACGCTGTCTCTTTGGAATGGCCAACTTATGACTGAGTTCAGTCTGTTTGTGCCAAAGCCCTCAACTGTCTTTCAGCTTCTCTTGGCTGCTTTCTGCCCTTTGTTATGGACTTGTGAACCCCCACGACTCCGGAAACCAGACTGTTCATTTTCTTCTGCATATACAAAAATGCCTGGATCCACTCACCTTCATCCTCAGAAACTCCACTGGCAAAGTTATTTTCTGGTAGAGTCCAGAAGTGTAACCTGAGTGTCCTGTTCCCTGTCACTGCTCAGACAGGACTTTGTGGCTAAAAAACTGAGCGGGACAAGAGAACAAGGCACAGCCCTGTTCCAAGACATCCTTAGGCAGGGGACCGAGACAGCGGAGAGCTGAGCTGTGGGTGGCCCCAAACAGGAAGGCAGGAGGTATAAGACAGGTGAGTTATCAGATGATCTGTGCCATTTCCACAGCAGATGCTGATGTCAGGCTTCTGTGGAGATGACTTACAAAGAAAGCTGCTGGTTCCTGGAGATGCCACTCCCTGTCATATCCTTGCAAGTACATCAGAACCTTGGACTCAAAACCTTCCTCCTGGATCACAGAACTTCCCTTTTTCTACCTCATCTTTCAACTTGAGTTATGCATCTTTACAGATGGCTTGAGGATGACAGTTCCATTTCAGAGCAACTTCTACAGCTTTGTTCCAAGGCAAAATGAAAACAAATTCCATCAAATGTTTTTGCAAAACCAGAGTTGTATCAGAACATCCCTTCTCATCTCAACGCCTCTTGCGTGTTGAGGAAGAGGCAGGCAGTTGAGGTTCGAGTCTGCCACCTTTCGAGTCATCTTAGCCTATGGGCATCATGTATCTGCTATGAATCATAGAATCACAGAATCATTCAGGTTGGAAGAGACCCTTGGGATCATCGAGTCCAACCATCTACCCTACTCTACAAAGTCCTCCCCTACACCATATCCCTCAGTACCGCATCTAAACGTTCCTTAAACACATCCAGGGATGGTTGAACATACATATCCTGGTCCAGTAGGAACTGGATGCTGCATTATCCTGTCTTCTCTCTAAAGCAAGTGTCCCACCTGATTAGACAGAGATTTCAGTGAAGTCAAATAATTTCTAGTGAAAGGAGGTATTGTCAAAATTGTTCTTGCCAGACGTATTTGTGTAGGTCCCTTAATGCTATTTGGCCACTGTCTCTAAAAAAGCAGCTATCTGGAATAACTTCCACTCAAAATTCTGTGGCATTGTGTGAGTTTAGTGCTTGCTGCAAACATGGCTTTCTGCTTCTTAGATGATTTCAGGTAAAATTTATGTGTTTATTCTTATCTAGTTGCTCTGGGATTTATGTAGCATTAATAGGAGCTAGGCATGTATGGAGATGTAAATGAACTCCGGTGTGTTTCTAGTTGCTTACTTTAGAAAGCATTCCCTTTTTTTCAGTATATAATGTGACATATTATTTATGTACAAATGGGTTGCATACAGTATGGCAAAGCACCGCTAGCTGGGCAAAATGTAATAATAAAAAATTCTCTCAGAAATTCTCACTTTTTTTTGAGAAATTGATACAAGGTTTATAAATTTCCTCCTCTCAAATGTTCTTAAAACAAATAGCAGTTTTCTTCTAAGAAGCATTTTGTACACAGTTATTTGTAATAGAGATTTCAGAAGCCTGCCTTAGCTTTCTGTTTTGTAAACGCTCTTAATGGCAAGAGGAGCATTTTGCATCCTCAACTTTATTTGCTGTTGTGCATCCTTATTGTGTTGTGGTGGCTCATTGTTTGGAGGAAGTTGTTCTCTTTTCATTTTTCCTCTTTTTTCTCACAGATTAAAGTTCCTTTCTCCTTTTCCTTCCCCATCTCTTCCCCTTTCCCTACCCACCCCTCTACTCCTGTACCTTCCTTATGTTTAAGACAGTAATAAAATTTATTGTGGACTTGAGAGGGTTTTTTTCTAAGCTTTCTGTTTCATACCAGGTGTTATATGAGCTACTGCTTTCATTTAACTGAATGCTGGAGTAAGTATCTGCAGGAGCAGGCTAATATGTCTTTACAGGGATAGGTTTTGGTATGTTGTTTTGTCATATTTATATATTGTGATTCTACTCCCAAATGGGGATTGTGCTACTATAGGGTATGCAACTGCAGAATGACTGTTCACACCGAGAAAAGAAGTGTTAACAAATTGAATAGTAATGAATTAACCTGCAGAAAAAGCATTTTGCCCTAGTACACAGAAACCCTGCATAACTAGAGCATATAATTTTAAATGAAGCAGGCTCTAGGAATGCCTCAATGGGTGTGATGTCGACAGTAGCTCATAATTCATGGATATGAATTATGGCTGAATATCAGGAAAAAACTTCCTGACATTGAGATCTATTAGGTTGTGGAATAATCTCCCATGGGAAATGCTGGAAATCCCATTGCTTAAGATCACACTGAGCACTAGGAAAGGTACAAATCCTCTCCTGGCCTCAGTCTTTCAGGGCAAATGAATTAATTGCTTTAGCATATGCCTTCCCATCAATCTAGACAAGTTATGTCCTCTAGTATTTGCCAGACAGGAGCAACAAAGGCAGATTGCAGTACGAGCTATCCTACCTTTCTCCATGCCTCCTCTGCTTGTGAATAGGTCACCCCCAGGGGTAAAAAAAAGAAGGGGGTGACTTCGAGCCCCCCGAGAGCTGCCCTGGAGAATCCCTGTGCTGGCTTCTTGGGGGCTGGGGGCTCCCTGCCCAGCCTGCGGCTCTGCTGCTGGAGGGCTGACTCCCACCATCCCCACAGGGTGCAGGATGCCCCCAGTCCTCCGCCTGGGTCTCCTCCAGTGCTGCCCTAAGACTCCTTCTGCTCTTGTGAGATACCTTCAGGTGATGTGCATAAAGGGGTGGGACGTGCTGTCACAGTCTCCCAGAGCAGCCTTTTTATAACAGGACACCAGGGTGTCAAATACATTAAGTTGTGTCGCAAGAGTATTTGGGGGTGCAAGGCTGAATTAAGTGGTGCTGGTGGACTGGGGGGAGTGGCAAAAGGCAGACATGGAGTGGTCTTGTCCATAGTGCCTATGAGGAGAGGTGTGAAATATGCCGGGCTGTATTTTTGGCCCAGAGGGGGAGGCTGGTTTCCAGCGGAGGTGCCCCGAGCTAACCTTCATCCATGTGAACTACCTGTGAGGGCTGAGGCATGGGAGTGAGCCCAGCACCCCGGCCGTTTGGCATGAGGAACCCCTGCTCAGCATCCATAGGAGCTGGTGAGAGGGACCACAAAAGGGAATCGGGATCTTTTCCGTCCGAGTGAATGTCTGTTTTCCATGAACCTGGATAAGCCTACCTGGGCACTCACTGAGCTTAGCAAACATCCAGAGCTTCCAGTGGCCAATGCAAGCCTGTCATTTTCGGTAACAAATTATCATCTGACTGAACCATTTTTAAATTTCCCATTTTGTTACAAGTAGGTGGTGTATTTAATGCACACAATTTAGTTTAATTTGGGGTGGAAGGGGATGTCTTCAGCTCTGAGATGGCTACACCTAAAATTATTAAATCATGCTTGTTTCCTTGTGAGTAAAAACTAAATAGATGTGAGTGGAATGACTGTTTTGCAGTGATGACAATAATGGGCACCTTAAGGTATATCATTAAAGTAGATTTAAATAGAATTACCATAATAAGTGATGTAAGAGCCACGTTTCTTCTCTTCCCTTCGCTCCCCCCGAGTTTTACATGCAGAAGAACAGTGTATGGCTCCAACCTACTCACCACCAGCTGCTTGCTCGCTGGTCCAGAATTACAGCTGCTGCATGTGCACAGTCTTAACAAACATATATACCGTATGTGAAAGATACTTCTCTGATTGAATTGACATGAAAGGAATGTCAAAGAGCTGCCAAATCAGAAAGAAAGAAACAGATTTTTTTTTTTTTCCTAGATGAATCATTAAAGACCAACAAAAAAGAAGTCCAATTAAAGGTCATGGAGCAGTCTTCTGCCCTCATACATGTGAAAGGCATTGTGCAGGCATAACTAAGGCAGAATTTGACTCCCAAATTAACTCATTTGCTGGATGCAAAACTGAAAGAAAATCCCTATGACCAGCTTATAAGTGTATATAATGAAAAATTACAACAGCAGAAAAATGTATTCGTATCATATCTCTAATTCAGCAAAGTATTAATCACACTGATGTTCAGCAGTGTGTTTAAACACATGCTTAAGTACTTTACTAAGTGCTGCCTGTAAACAACTCTATATGACAGTGCATTAACACAGGACAGAGTTTATCTATATGCTCTCTCCAGAGAACTACAATTATTTTAAGCGCTGTGGCAGCCAGTGGCACAGAGCTGGATGATCTGTGGTGTCCAAATCCCAGCCTTCTGGCTAGTCCCCGTGCAGTCTTTTTCTCCCGGCTGCGTTACCACTAATGGCCGGACAAGCTCGTTTAAACTTTGTTTTATTCAGCAGAATCGCAATGGTTGGAATCAGCTGGGCATTTACTGGCTCCCATTAACTCAGCCCCCAGAAAGAAAGGTACACCCAGGGCAGAGGTGCCCTGTGTGAGGGTTTATACAGTGCTCAGGTCTCCAACTTCAGTCTTGTTAATGTGCAGGGTGTTTCAGGGCCTTTCTGCACTGGGGCACGTTTCACCCAGCAAGGTTGGAGCCACTGTCCTCCTCTAAGGTCTTGGGCTTTCTCCAGCACAGCTCCAAGAAATGATCGTTTCAGCGCTCAGAAGTTTGATTTTTCTTAACTGCAAAGATTTACAACAGCAATAAAGCCCTGACATAGCATCCCTTTTCTTAAAGCCATGATTTGGTGATTTTAACAGCCTCGCCTCCTCTCAGAGAGGCAGAGCTGCCGTGGAAAGGGGTTTCCCTCCAGGTAAAACAGCACAGAAGCAGTTGCAGTCGCTTGAGGGTTTTCATTTGAAGCTGTCAATATTGGAGAATAATTCAGTGTCCTCAGAGAAAATAACTGATTCCTTAGAGAAAAGTCCTCTGGCTTTACATGGCATGAAACAGTATTGTTCAACAGGAATGAAGATAGATCTTAAAATAATAGAAGAATTTGTTTGAATAATGCTAAAATCACAGTTTCAGGAGAAAATGTTTTTATAGAGAAAACTTCTATTGATTTATCACCTTCTATTGATTTTCGCTAAAAAAAAAATTCTTCCAGGGCTGGCCATTTAACCATGCAATACCAGAGTTACTTGCCTGTGCTTCTGAAGTTGCTAATTACCTTTCTGCAGTAGGCAAAATGCATTCCTGAGAGCTCTGTGTTTCCCCTGACACTCTGAGGCTTTGCGGGGTGCTGTGGGGGTTATGTAGCAGTGGGGTCCTGGACCTTCCCACAAGTGCAGGGCCAGGGATGGACAGTCTCCTCCTCTTTGCAGAATCAAGGCTGTAGAGGTAGCACCAAAGTAGTGGAAGACTTAACGATTGTGCACCAATTCTGGGTGTAAGGAACCCCATGGAGGGTGCAGGCAAGGTGAAAGATGGGCCGGTTTTGGATTTGATTGGGTTCCCTGGGGGTTGCATAGCTGGACGAAGAGGGCGTTTGAAAGAGCTGCTTTCTGGATCTGCAACTGGAATTTGTTCTGGGTGGGCTCCCCACCCTTTCATCCCTGGAGTTATTTAAAAGACAGGTTGACACAGTGCTTAGTGACATGGTTTAGTGATGGTTTTTATGAGAGTTAGGCTGATGGTTGGACTAGATGATCTTAAAGGTCCCTTCCAACCTAGACGACTCTATGATTCCATGATTCCAGAGGCTGGTGCATAAATGTCATGTGTCACAGGAAAAAATCACAAGCAGAGAAGAGTCTGTGTTATTAGAGGTAAGAAAAGTGAACTGTGTGGACCAAACTCGTACCACTCCAAGCAATCTGTGGGTGAAATCTATTATGAATTTAATGTCCTTTGTACTTAAAATGATTTGTGGTTGTCCACTGGAGCAACCCACAGACTAAAAATTTGGAAAGAAGAATTTGATTTAGCCATATGTGGATTGGCTTTACATGCCTTTGTAACGTGTTGTTTCCTGCCACGTACAGCACCTGCTGAACTTGTGCCCCAGACCAACTGGGACCTTTAAAACAAAAGAGAACCTGAGAGTACACCAGTTGGGGCTAAGTCAGTAGCATGAAGTTAGTTCAGGTATCGCTATATCGTACCATAACAATTCCAGTACTCACTGTTCTACCCTGGGACTGTCCCCTCAGACCGTGACAATAATACTGCCCTTTGTCATGCCTCTAAATGAAGCCTGAATACCTAATTCTGATTATTTCAAGGAAGTTGCTGCAGAGTTACATTAGCAGCGTTGCCAACAGTTTTATCTCTGATCTTGCACATTTAGTATATTAGGACAAAGTTTTGTGATTCAACTGATTATTTTTTAAATGGGAGGTTTTGATCTTGCGGTTGAAAATTAAAAGTAAATTGAAAGTAAATTGAAGAACGTAAATTGAAGGGGCATATATAGCGCCCCTTATATATATAGTGTCTTGGATTTAGTGGTCTGGATTGTAATTTTTGAAAATGTTTTGGTTTATCAGCACTTGTACTGTAGAGTAGAGAGCAAATAACTAAGCTCACAAGATTTGTAATGTGATTTGAAGACAAGATTTTTGCAAAAATGCTTAGTATTCTTGTTTATCAAAACTACGTACCCTGGTAATGCAATAGGAATGCATGTGTTTGTGAACCTCCAATGACATTGATATTAACAAGTGTCCCAAAAATGTTTTTGTAATTTCTCAGAGAACTGACATAATGCAGAATGCCAAAAATTACTTCTTTATGTCAGAAAACAAAATAAATCAAAGGGCTTATCATTTGAAAGTCTCATAGAGCTGGTCATATGGAGCTGACTTGGCAGACTCAATGTCTGAAACTCAGCTTTAAGGGCTCCATAGAATTTTAACAAGAAGGTATTTAAGAGAAGGTATTTCTCTAATAAAAATGCCACTTGGGATAGGTGTAGTCAGTGCAATATTTCAGTTTTGAACTGTGTAAGTAAGGTACACTGGCATAAGGAGTAGACTCATTTCACCAGCTCTCTTTGCAGTTACTTGCTATTATTGTTTGTTTGTCATCTGTGGAATTTGTTGAGTCTAAATTTTCTGCAATTTTGTTGTGGTGAAAGGATTGCAAGAGATGCAGCTCCTCTGCTTTTCTCCAAGGTAGCACCCACTAGTTGAGTCACAGTGCCTGCTTGTGCTCATCTTCCTAGGTGGTTACAAATGCAAGGTAAAATGTGCTCTTTTAAGCAATGTAATCAGTGCTTTTAGGTGGTTTAAGCTCTTGGCTTTTTCTAATTGTTAGACAGTAGGAGCAATTACTGGAGCCCAGCTGATAAGTGGTGACTTTCACAAGCACAGAGCTAAACCAAAGCAATTGCGTTGATCATCTCTCCGTGCTGTGTTGTACGAATCAAAACTATTTGTATCAGTGGTAACCTAATATGTGTAAAAACATATTTATTTTAGCCAAATGTTAATCAGCAGCGTCCACATGAATATATATATATATCAGTAAATGCACTGCATTTGTGATTATATTCTATCTTTATTAATTTATAGGAAGACTGCAAGCTCCTCAGACAGGATCAATCTGTATTAATGTCCGCTCATGATGCACTGTGCCTTTTGTCGGTGTTTTTGCAATGAATTTAAAAAAGAACTCCTCGAGTACACTTTTTGGTTTTATTTCTTTTGTGTTTCTTTTTCAACCGTGTGTTTTTCATCTTTTCTCTTTGTGAAAATGTGAATTCATCAGGAATGAAGGTTGAGTTGAAGTTTTCACCGGCAGGGTATGTGACAGGACAGACTGTTGGGCAGCCCGAATCTGGCTGCCCACGCTCATCTCCCAGCGCACAGCGAAGGTGTAACCCTGCCTAATCCAGTGCCTCATTGCCATTTGGGTGTGTGCCTGCCTGTGGCTCTTACAATGTGGCTAATGGAGACCCTAGCAGGGATATAAGCCTGTGCAGCAGCAAGTGTGACAGGAGGCAAAATGTAAGTTATCCAGCTGCAGGGGTAAAGAGGAGAACTGATGAAGCTGTGCTTGCCCCTCCTAGAAGTGATGCCTCACGTTGGGAGCAACCCCAGCAGCTGCCCTCAGGTGGGCTTTCTCTGCTGAGTAGGAGGAAGACTTTCTCTACCCATGCCAGACAAAGAAAAGACTGACTTCAAAATGGGGCCTACAGGAGAGATGAGGAGAGACTCTTTGTCAGCGAGTGGAGCAATATGATGAGAAGCAATGCTTTTAAACTGAAAGAAGGGAAATTTAGACTAGATATTAGGAAGAAATTCTTGACTGTGAGGGCGGTGAGACACTGGAACAGGTTGCCCAGAGAAGCTGTGGATGCCCCATCCCTGGAAGTGTTCAAGGCCAGGCTGGATGGGGCTTTGAGCAACCTGGTCTGGTGGGAGGTGTTCCTGCCCACGACAGGGGGCTTGGAACTCGATGGTCTTTAAGGTCCCTTCCAACCC
Organism: Calidris pugnax; assembly: GCF_001431845.1. Lineage (NCBI taxonomy): Eukaryota > Metazoa > Chordata > Aves > Charadriiformes > Scolopacidae > Calidris > Calidris pugnax. Next base: position 3,697,839 of record NW_015090797.1, on the reverse strand, counting down.
AAACTGTTCTATGATTCTATGAAAATGATCCTGGCTTTTTGCTCTCCTTCTCTTGGCCGTAGAGGAGAAGAAGAAGAGGAGCTTTCAGGAGCTTGCAAGGCTGGGCTGGGTCATGAGAAGGTGATCTTGAACATGCGTATTTTTGTGGAAGGCTGGAAAAGGCTGGGTATTGGGATGGAGTGCTTGGTTTTATTTGATATACAAGTTTAATTATAAGTAGTGTTACTGGGATGGATGATGCCTTGAGAGGGTATCTTCTTGTAAGCGTTGGGAAAGAGTGAGAGAAGGTATAATTTGGCAGTGGTACATATGCAGGTAAATACCACTCCCTTCCCATATTCCTGATGGAATAGACACGCTTCAGCTTCTACATGCTTTCCCAAAATAATTGTTCCTCAGGGAGACGAGAAGAGACCTGTAATATGGCCACCTTTATGCAGTCCAGTTGGAGAGTAACCTTGAGTAAAGTACTGTCTTTCTCTTGGAAAGGAGTGACTATTTTAGAAAGGATTCTTCTTTTTTTTTCCCCCTGTAATACTTTAGGTTATTTTTTTGTATCGCAGCTTCCTCACATCCTCTTTCCCCTTCCTTATCCCTGTAACGAGGGACAACATTCGTTGTCACATGTTGTTTTACCCAGCTTCCAGATCATGATTAAGAGAGAGAGGGCGAGGGATTTGGCGGCGTGTTGGTGGGGAAGGGAGCTCTGCCCACTCTGTATCCCACTCTGTATCCCACTGGGACTGGCGCATGGAGTCAGAAGGCAGGTGCCCGTGGGCTGCCAGGGAAATCACTGCCTGCTCCCCGTGCCGTGGGGCTTGGGGGAGCTGAGACACGAGGAGGCAAAGCAGGTATGACTGATAACCGTGCCGGAGCCCGAGCACCCGCCGTGCCCATTGCAGGCAGCGGCAGCCGGCGGGGGCTCAGCATCCTCCAGGACTGATGCTCCGAGCCTTCGCTGGGGTTTGTGTACTCCGTTTGATTTCTTCCCTTTCACGCCAAACAAGCAGAAGTTAACTGCTTGGGAGGAAGCTGGCTGTGTCTTTTTTTTTTTTTTTGGTGCCGCGTTTCACCTCTTTTGGTTTTTTTTTTTGGTTGGCTGCAAAACCCGAAGCCAAAAGATGATGGAAATTGCTCTCCCGGGGGAGGGGGGAGCCGAGCACTCCGCACCCCATCTAGTGGCTCAGCCTCAAACTGCCGGCGGGAAGGGAATGCGGCAGGAGGAGGAGGAGGAGGAGGAAGAGGAGGAGGAGGAAGGTTCCTGCACCTCCAGCTATGGGCTGGGTAGACTTGGGACTCTGGGTGAGCCGGAGATGCTGAAGCTGCTGTGGGGTAAGGGAGGTGTTATCCGCCTGTCAGACCCAGGGTGGACCATGTACAAGGGGCTTGTCAAGCTCCAGAAGAGCGTTGGGCAGACAGCGATGGCAAGCCCTCCAGAGTTAGGAAATGTGAGAACTGAGCACCTTCTGCAACCTTAATTCTGCCCCTGTTTGCATAAGTATTAAGATGCAATCTCTAACGGTGTCACACACTGCTCTTTGGCACGTGTCGGTGTGCAGAAGGGACCGCGCTGAATTTCTCCTCACAGTAGTTTATTTTCTCTATTATTTGGCAGATAGATCCTGTCTGTCACATGCTACTAAAATCTTACGAAGACAAAATTTTTTCACAAGGTTTCCTTTATAGTTTTCACAGCCAACTGCTTCATTGGAACATTATGGTATTTTTGCACCATCCCCCTTGTGAGCAGCATTGTCTGCCGTTGTTCCCATTTTGCAGATGAAGAACAGAGGTGCAAGGAGGGTCAAGTCAAAGGTATCCTTTATTTTGGACTATTTCAAGACCCCTCAGACCTTGCTTTCCAGACCACTCCTCCCACCTACCTCATGTACAGCAGTGAGCACAGAGAGCTCCTGCGTATCAGACACAGGGATCAGAGCAGGCTTTCCGGAAATGAAGCACGTGTAATTAGTGTTATCAGAACAGAGGAAATGGGTAGATGTGAAAAAAATTAGCTGAAGGGACTTGACTAGCACCACAGCAAAAGCAAAGGCAGGGACAGGAGGATCCTGTCCTGCAGATCAGGGCATAGCTTCCTTAACTGTGAACTTCCTTCCCATCTGCTCCTGTAGCCCTCAGCCTCTTCCACACACCTTCCAGAGGTGAAGCAACCTCTTGCAGTCAGAGGTCTTGTTCACTTTTACTGGCTTCATTGATAGGGAGCCTTCATCCCCTGTACTGGGGCTGTGGCCATGTGGTAGGTGAAGCTGTTGCTGTTGCTTCAAGTTCTTTTCCACCCTCCCAAGCCCCATCCCGTGGTCCCGTCTCCTTCTTCATGTCATCACTGAAACTCATTTGACTCCTGGATGAGCCTGCCCAGGGCATGAAACCAAAATGAAAATATACTTTCTTGTTTTCTGGGTTATTTTTCCACCAGGCTGTTGCTTTGAAAGGGCTCACTGAGGGATGCTGAGGAGAGACTGTGCTGGCACAGAGAGGGGCCTGGATTGCCTGGACTGTGAGAGGGACAGGACCACAGCAGTGCTGGGTTAGACCCATTTGAGTGGTTGGGTGTTGTGTGCTGAGGTTGTAGTTCCACAACCACGATAAGCTGATGCAAGCTGGTGCCACTGCTGGTACATCAGTCCTTCCCTTCTTCTCATGGCCTCGCACTCCTGCTGACTCCCATTTGTGAGGCCAGGCAAGGAAGCTTAGTGGGGAGCAGATCTGGGTTAAATTCAATGCACCTTAAAAAAATAGTGTGGTTTCTTGCTTGTTTATTGCTTGGCTGCTTGCATGCATCAGCCGTCACAAGGAGTGATGGGACCTGGGACAAGAAAGGGCAGAAATGTTTCTTGCAGGGGCAGCTTCTGCAGGTCTCTGGTGTTTGTTGGACTGAACCTTCAGCAAGATGGGCAGTTGGGAAGTATCATGGTAAACTGTTAAATTATGCCAGCATAAATTAACAGAGGTGCCAGAGGAGATGTGCACCGCAGCTTCTCGTAATGGCAGTCCACACCTTCTGAGCGCTCCGTATCTCCTCAGCATTTACATAGACTTGGAGGTGAAAATGCCTTTTCAAGGTGTGCTGAGAAACAGTGTGCCCCTGTAGGCTGGCTTTGTAGATCTGCTGTACACTTTGCACTTTTGAATTCAGACTGTTCCCGGTGTGTTGACAGCAGAGAAGTGTGAAGTGTGCAGGGCTTGGGGCTCTGGATCAGTTCGTGCTGCTGTATTTGTAGATTTTGCCATCCTTTCCTCCAGTCCCAGTCCCTTCTGCCACATCCTCTCTGATCTGACCTGACCCGTCCCTATCTGTTAATTTCAGCTTCATTCCCTTCTTGAATTCAGTCTCCACCAGAACCTGGTCCAAGCCATGGTTGCTAGCACAGGGAGTCCCAGATTTGTTCATGCAGACTCTGTGTCTTGGTCCTTGCTTGCCTTCACCTAACTAACTGAAAATGATACTTTCATAATTAACACTGAATAACTTCTTCAACCAAAGATGAGGATTCTTAGTTATGTGTATTTTAAGTATTTGGGATTGATCACAACAGCTTTAATTTACTCTACCGCACATGTTGAATCCTGCAGTCCTGGAATGGCCAGTGATTTAAATTAACCTGACCTTTCATCCTGTTTGTCAGCAGTCCATGACCATGCACCAGTGTGTGATTTGTGAATTATTTGTGATTCTGTGTGAACATGGTTCAGCCCATGAATTTTGACACCGCTTGATTTAAATAGCAGCTACTTGTACTGTGATATTCAGCTTGGCATTCGGTTTTAAGAAACATGGTTTTGCTTCTGTTGCCTGGCTGGATGCTTTCTAAATCCACAAAATTTTTTGAGGACAGAGAACAAAATTTTTGGTATGAGTGCTCATATGGAGTAAATTTTTCTGATTGTTATGATTAGGCACATTACATCCCCCTGCTCCACATCATGCCTAGGAGTTTGGTGTATCCAGTTTATCCAGACACTCTTGATCTGAGTAGGCAGCTTTATTTTATTATTCAGATGTAATCCAAATGTGTGTTTGCAGCTTGGAAAAAATATGGGTAAAAATTATTCTTGCAAACAGCCAAATATACGTGCTGCTGAAAACCCAGTAAAACTTTCTGCCACGGGGTGAGTTTCACTCGTGGAAGTAGACAGGTCTGTACTCAGAACTTGCATCCAAGTAACTTGAAAACAATTTATATCAGTGGGAAGCTGATCACGCCAGCTATTCCTGATGTTATGTTTGCCTAATCTGGAGATTTAGCATGAATTTAAGTGTTTTATTTTAGAGGCTCACAAATGAAAAATTTAGCCAATTAAAACAACTAAACTGGGAACCCCGCTGAACAGGCCTGGCTGGTGTTATTCCAGAGAATGTATCAAAATATTACCTCCTGACATTTGAATGAAAAATGTGATATTTTCATTAATAAGAAATATCTTCATAATGTGAAATACCTTCATTAATAAGAAATACCAGTCACTATGTTGTGACTGATTCCAGGAGTTTTATCTGCTCAGGTAACCTTTTCATAGTGTTTATGTTGTCTTGAGTTGAGGGTAGGTTTGGGGTGACATTTTGCCTTTGCTTACTTGTAGCCTCAGGTAAGTAGGGGCTGTGTCCTAGGTGAACTCCGCTGGCCTGTGTCCATCTTACCTGTGATGGCTTGAATGGATTTGCCACAAAACTGGCATGGGGATGAAGAGGTTGTGAAGTTCTTAGCTGAGATGATGGAGTTCTCTGTGGTGCAGCTGGACCAGAGCTACACCAGTTATTTATTCCCAAAGGTGACTTTGAGGCATAGAGCTTCATCCTGATCACCTTAGGATTTTCTGCTTATGGTGACTACTGTCCCAGGCTTCCCCCACTGACTTGAGCTCACACCCAGGATTGGCATTGGTGTGTTACTAGAAAAGATACTTCCCATGGATTTGCTTGAATTTGAGATTACAGGGTGCAGTTTGGCCATAAGAATGTTAGCAGTGGTAATTGCCACCTACTGCTGATTATTCTCCTCTTTTAACTTTGTTTCATTATCTTTTGAACAGAAAATACCAGAGGGTAAAAACCCAATGCCTTTAAAGTCAACGGCAAAACTACCACCGTGTTCACTGCAGCTAGAATTTCATACTTATTGTGGTCAGCTTTTCCCCACAGTTATTAAATAACAAACAATTGAAGTGAACAATTCACAGAGGAATCCTAGCGTTTATTTATATAGCCTCCTTGGTGAGAAATAACAAGTAACATTCAGTAATAAATACATGGTCTTCCTGCAAATGATGTATGAAGCAAAGAAAGGTGAACAGTATCTGATACTCTGTTCTCAAGAAATAATTGGACCAGCTGCGGTCTGGCCAGCATTTTGGGGAGAGGGTTGGGAATGAAATTAATATCGTGCCTCTGCCATGAGCAAATTGGTCTCCTGAAGTGAGTTTGTAGGTGCCCTCTGTGCTGGAAAAAGAACATCTTCTCACGTTACTCTGCCCTCTGAAGAGTCATGGAAATAACCACTTTTCAAGTAGCAGTAGTTGAATATTATGTAGCCAACAGGTTAGACTGTTAATATTGTGGAAGGTCATTATTGACTTCATATGTCCTCTGGTAATGACATCCTGGTTCTGGAAACACACTCTTCTCTTGCGTCATCTGCACAGGTCATTAGAGATGATGAGCGTGACTTCTTGGTGTGTACTGAGTCTTGAAGGGGCTATGCTCAAGCTGTGCAGTAGCTGAGGAAGAGATTTCTTGGCTTTACTCGCGGTACCGCCTCTATCTCGAGCAGCTGAACAGTTCAGGGCAGTGAAAAATCCATGGATTTATTTTTATTAAAAAACTTTGAGTAGAATAATCGAGTGCAGTTTCTGAGAGGAGTTTTTAGGGGAGCAGGGGAATGGCTATGGGCTGTATCGCAGCTTTCAGACCTCCTGGGACCAGAGCTCATCCCTCCTTCTGTCTTGAGAAATGCCATTCCTGTTCCCCCTTCTTCCCTGCTAGTTAGTGTTGAAGGACAACAGACAGGGGAGGGTGGGTTGAAAGGAGAAGAAGGAACTGATGACCCCTTGATTAATGTATGGAGAAAAACCACATGCTGCTTCCTAAATGTGCAATAGTTGGCAGAGGCTAAGCAAAACTGGGTAAGACCAACAGCACACATTATTGTTTATTAGGTGAGCGAGGTGTGTCACTGTCACCTCCAAGCAAAAGTTGGAGGTGCCTTTGGATTATCATTGCATCTGGCTGACCACATAGGCATTATGGTTGAGAGTATTTGGTTTCATGAGCGTTTGGATATAAGCTGTAGAGTTTGTTTTGGAAAGTAGGTCCCAGAACGTTATCTGGTGCCTTTCATTAACTAAGGTCTGGCATATTTGAGGCGTTCGTGCCTGGGACAGCTATCCTGGTGTGCAGAGTGCTGCTGCTGTGTCTTTTCCACCTGTATCTGCGTCTGAAGAACATCCATGAGGGTCACCTCCTGCACAATGTGTCTGATGTTTGTGCAGTGAAGTATTTCTTAGCAAACACCACTGCAGCCTTGGACTCCACTGCCTTCCAGATCGTTCTTGAGTATAAATCACCCATTTGGTTTTGACCTTGAAAGTTCTGCATGTCACGTATCTGTACCTGAGCAATTGCCTCCCACCTTATTGAGGGTCCGCTACCCATCATACATCAATTGCATGAGAAGGGGGCTGGTGAAGGTGTTGTCTTCTGTGGGGCTGCTTGGACTCATTTGTGCTGTTGGTCCAAGAAAGCACAGATTTGTTAATCATGGGCCTCCTGAGCTTTGGGAAGTGTGTGCGAGGGGCAGGGGCTCAGAAGAGGTGGCTTCTGCCTGCTCTGACTAATCTGTCTGTATCTGTCGATCTCACATAATTCTCTGGCACCTATCACCTTGGTAGCTAAGCATGTTTCTCAGATGACCATGGCTTTTTTTTTCATCTTCTCCTCTTTTTTAATAGTCTTTTCCCCTTCCTTTTAAATCGGTCTTTAATAAAGTTGAGAATTCTTGCACAGGGTTTTATAAACATGTGTTATTAAATTTTAAATCTGTTTTGAAAGTGCCTCTATCCTACTCCCTCCTAGTAAAGTGACCTTTTTAAATGGAGGGAAGTGGGTTTAGATGACAGTCATGATAAATGCGGTCATGTTCACTCAATAAAATAAGGCCCAGTGCATTTGAGGATAAATCAGTGAAATGTACAGCCCCACCTGTCTGTCTCCATCATTCATTTCCACTGTCACTTTCACAGTGGCTGATGGATCACAGTTGCTGTAAAATTAGACAGCCTTTAATCTCATTTCATCCTGATTAGCTTCTCCTTACCCTTTCCCTCTAACTCACTGACTGACACGCTAAAAACTCACACCGGGCTGTGTTTGAGCGTGGCGTACAAACTTCTCTTCAAATACCCTTTTTGTGGGGCAGGCAGGTGTTCCACTGAGTTGAAATCGAAAAATGAGAAGATGGGATTTTCACATTATTAAAGCAAAACAGCAGACAAAGGCTCATATAAAATTAATGAAAGCAGCAGCCTGGCCAGACTTTGAGATGGGCCAAATTCTTCCTGTTACACCCTGACAAGCCCAGTGAGGTGGAGAAGATTGTTCCTACAAGAGGCTGAATTTAGCACCCTCCTTGCTGTGTAATTTTGACTGTATCTGTGAAAAGTTAGGTTGTATATGGGTGTGTGTTCACAAGGAATTGCATTTGACAGCACAAGTTTTGTGGTGCTTTTCAGGGCTGTTTTATAGCAGAAAAAAAACCCAAAACATTTTAATTCCCATAGTTTTCATTTCTGTGTATAACTCATGATTCTGAGGTATATCCTGAAGATAGTTGGGGAGAAGGACTGCAGTGTTGGCCATTTCACAATTCCAGTGCCAAAACTCCTTCCCTTTTAGATGTCCACGCTATTGCTTGGTCCTCCTTGTTTTCTCCATCTCTCTCCAGCTCCGTGGGCAGATTCATGAGACTGAGAGCAGAGTTTTCCCCAAAGCTCTGTGGGAAACAAAGGTCATACTAAAGGTCTGCAGTGTTTTATTGCAGTCAACTTTTCTTCTGAGGCCCAAATACTACCCTCCTTTCTAAGGCAGGCTTCCCTTTAGCTTTCCTGTGAGTTACGGGTGGTAGTTTGGGTCATTTGGGCCCCATCCCCTATCAGTGGGAATGTTGCCATCAGGTTAAGTAGGAGCCAGGATTAAGCCCTTAGTTTTCAAGGTTTAATTATCATCGTAAGTGTGGGAGTCTTACTGCATAGTTTATATGCATGGGAACAGCAGAAAAGCTTAAAATATAATTTTTTCCTCTACTGGCCCTGTTTGTGTCAATATGGAGGATAAATAAATGACAGTGTTTGCAAAAACGAAAATACAACATGTGAAAAATATGCATGTGTGCTGTCTGCAGACAGTTCCTTTGATAAATGGCTAGATCTCTCCAGACTGACCAACGGAAGAGCCTGGTTGGGGGTACAACCATAGGCTTGGACCTAATTGGAAACCATAACAGAGCATTGGATTAGGTAAGAATTGAAGCCTTTGCAGGCTGGTCCTGGGGAGTCTCTTCCTGAGAAGAGGGGTCCCAAAAAGCCTCTAAGGAAGACAGCAAATTTCCTCTGGGAGGCACAAATTCCTTCTGTAGTAGAAGCATCCACAAAATCAAGGGAAGTACTAGGCTTTTGAGAGAGAAGATTTTTCAGTGGGAAAATGTCTGAGATTATAGAATGAGATAAATAAGACATGGGGGCTAAAAGGACAGCAAAAATCTTTTTCATTCTTTCATCCCACGGTAGGAATCTCTAGGTAGCATAAGATCTCATGCAGTGCCTAGTATAGGATTACTTCCCACTTATGAAAAGTACACTAGTAACAAATAACCTTAATTAATGAACTTTCACTGTACCTGGCTGCCCAATTTAAGAATTGCTTCACTTACATGACTTGTAAGAGCACAGACTATGAAAATGATATTCGACCTTTGCTAGAAACAAAAAATGTACCTTACTTATTCATCATTGCCTTGGCAAAAACTTCAGTAAGAAGCTTAAATGAGCCCACTTGATCTTTAAGAAAATGTGTCCTAAATAACAAAGCTGTGCGTATTTCTTCTTATTATTATTTGCATATGCTATACTGCACAACTGCATTCTGAGAAAAATAAAAGATAATAAAACAAATGAAATGAGAGATATATCACCCAAAATAATCCAAGTGTGAGATAGGCTGCCTCTTTTTTTTTTTTTTTTTTTTTTGGCATTGGCAAAGAGCACAAAGTAAGAGCTGGCCCTGAGTCATATTGATTTCCCACTGCACTGGTTTCCTAAGTGCTCTGTTGATCCGTGTCAAGCAATAAGTTCCCTGCCTGTACATGCACATCACCTCCCCATTTGTCCTCACCTAGATTTAAGGTGCCCATATGATGAGCTGAACAAGGACATCATTTTTCCTACTGGTGTCACTGGGCCAAAACTCCTCTATGTGGTACGATAGCTAATGCTGTGTAAGTTTACATTTACCATATAGTATCACGATAGTGCTGTATGGCACACCACAATAATATGTACCTATTATATATAAGCCCTTATTTCTGTGACTTAGTACTTGTAATGTGTTTTTTTAATTTAAAAAAAAATTGATTATTACAGCTGTAGTTGGTCCACAGTAATCCTGACACCGCCAAAAAAAGGGGATATTGCAAACCTAATGCCACAGTTTTGATCTTTGTTAACAAAGGACTTCCTGATTAGATGAATAGAAAATGCGTGGTTGTGCTGCTAATGACATTGTACAGGAAATTAAGCGTATACATTTGGAAAAGGCATTAAATCAGCAGGACCTTAATTTAAAAACTTAAAACTGTATGGAAATGCAGCTTGTTCATTGCTGTGTAATAGAAAGCTACTGAACACACTGACTCTTCTTGTGGAAACATTACCAGCAGAACAAAGCTGGGCTGAGGTTTTTTTAATGTTTCCTAGCATACTAGGATTCCTGGTATCTGCTTATTTTCAGGCAAATATCAGGCAACTTCACCCCTTTTTACAAGTTGTTTTTAGCACAGCCTATACAGCAGTTGGGCAGGTGGGGGAGGCACCGATGGACCAGAATTACAGCTTTTTTCCTCAATTTTTTACGAGGTTGAATAACATAAGATTACTAATAAGTGGCTTTGTCTACTGCTAATTCAGTGGGCATGCATGCCTGGGGTGATGCATTCCTCTATTATTTCATACAGATTTAATCTCAGTGTTGTATTTTGTTCCGTTGAAAATACTTGATGGAATCAGGGCCCTGAGCTGACAAAGAATTCTTGCTTTACTTGCAGTTATGCCATATAACAGCGCCCATCACTGTGTCGTGGAAGTGGAAAACTTCTTGTTTGTGCTGGGAGGAGAAGACCAATGGAACCCCAATGGTATGTATAGAGAATATTAAAAAGCACAGGCAGCATTTGCCTTCCTGTGTCTGTCTGTCTGTCAGGTCAGCTGATGTAGTCAATAGCACGGGATTTTGAGGACCCTCAGCCTGATTGTTGAATCTAGTAAAGGCTACTTTTAAATATTGATGTAATAAATATCTGGTACTTTAGCATTAGCATCTCCGTCATTCATCAGCTCCCACATCCCTTGAGAAATGCCACAGGCAGCAGAACAGACTCTTTCAAGTGCATGCACCAGGCAGCAGCTGTTAGGAATTTTAACCTTCATTTCCAGTCTCCTTCCAGTCATAATATAATAATGCAATTGCAGTAGATGAATGCTTCTTTTCTATTGTCAAACCAGATACTCGCAGCTAAAGTTGTTAATGTGTTAATTATCTAGACTCTGAGATTCTTAAACTGGTCCTTTTTTTAGTCTTGTGCAAGAGCTTCTCATATAGATTATCTGCTGCTACCTTCTTTGATTTGATTACTTCATAAATTTACCGCAAAGAGAAATTAAACAATTTAACAGGCTTCTGAGCAAAGCAAAAGGAGAATACCATGCCTTGCAAAATTCACAAAATTGTCAAGACATTGTTAAAAAGCTTGCACACGAAGAAAGGGCTGTAGTTGTAGCAGTCTGTGTAACAGAGATAATTATGACTGAGAAACCATAAAACAGCTTGCAGGTACACATTTTTACTTTAAAACACCAGAGGATCCAGCTGAAATTACATATACTGCATATATTTTATTGTGAATGCCCCATTTCAGCATCTGCACTAAACCAAATTATAGAAAATTGTTACATCTGTTCACTTCCTAAAACCTGAGACAAACAATGCAGTCCATCCTGTAAGCATATTTCCGGTGTAGTTAAAAATATCACTACATGTCTTAGGAGAAGAGCCCTTTGGTTCTATTGGTGAAACTCCTTTATATTAACCAGCAGATAGTGTGTTTTTGTCATCATTAATGACAATTATTATTAGGAGCATCAGCCACCTCCAACAACTGAGGGCCCCTGTTGTGCTTGGTGGTAGGCATATGGATAATAAGAGGCAGACCTTGTTCCAGACAGTTTATAATTAAATGGCCATGTCACATGAAGGATAAAAGAAGTGTAATTACCCACAATTTAAAGGTGTGGAAATTGAGTCGCAATGTGATGGAGAGACATTAGAAGGGGTACACAGCCTGCGTCTTAGGTAGGAGTCGAGCACAACTGATCATGAGATGGGTGGTACCTTAGGTCTCGGGTCACCCAGATCAACTCCTGAGCTGAAGATGTTGCTGAAGATGTCTAACAGCTTCCTTGTTCTGTGAATAGCAGTGCTGTGATTTTTCTGTAGAGAAGGTAGGAATAAAAGAGGAAGAATCGTTGCTGATACTGATCCCTTTTTGAATTTACCCTGAGAGAAATGGATCTTATCACAAAACATGGTCCTGAAATCATATACTACATCTTGTGCTGTTGCTGGGCTAGTTCTTTCTCAGGACTGATTTGCTTTGAACGTGTAGCTACATGGGAACTGCTTGCACATACCCGCTTGAATTTATGTGAAGGCCTTTGCTCTCCTCATAGCACAGAAGGGGCTTCAGAGGGACCTGTCTGGAACTGTCTTGCCAGAGTATTACAAAACTTCCAGTTTGAATGAGAATGTTCCAGGTGTTTTTCCAGTGGCCAGAATTATCCTTGAGATGGGGGCAATGGAAGGAGCACCATACATTTCTTTAGCTGTCAGACTGGCAGATTCTTGAGAAGCTGGGTGGACCCGGAGGAGTGCCCATGCCCTCTCCATGCTTCCTGGCAACCTAGAGAGCATGGGAGAAGTTTTTTTCTCACTTTTTGACATCATCTTATGGCTGTGCCTTTCCAGTCACAAGGGATCCCCACATGAGTAAACGCTGTTGACAGCAGGTTGCACAACACAGGCACAGATTGAAGACCAACCTTCATAAACTTCAGAGCCCTTTACCTTTTGGCATGGCTGTAAAGACCTTCCTGTAGAGAGCAGAGTGCAGCATGTGCCTCCTTTTGTCCCATCCTCCTGATCTGCTAATCCTGATTTCTGATCACTTGTCACATTTCCTGCGTTTTGACAGGTGCTTCTTAATACATGTTAACTTCCTGACTGATGAGCAAGGCAAAATAATAGATACAGTTCTCTTTCAGCCTTAACTCCAAAATTAAACTGGAGTCAAACCAGTTACACCAGGCACGTTAAGTGGGTCATTAGGTACTTTTCCTGCCATCACCGGCATCTTATAGTCCCATTTTGTAAATTTTCTTAGCTCCGTTAGAAAAGCAGTTGGATTTTTAGCCCCCACTACTCCTGTTGGAAAGCTCTTACGGAATCCAATTGTTCTAAATGACTAGGAGCCTTATTCTAATTTCCAGTAAAATGTATTCTTTGACTGTCTAAATTGCCTTGTTCTCATGCCAAAGTTGGCCTTTAGCTTAATAGTTTTTCCCCTCCTGGAGATTGGTTCCCCTGATGTATTACAGACAGCGCTCCTATCCCTTTTCAGCTTTTGTTTTCCTAGGTGCAACCAGCCAAGTTCTTTGTCTCCTGCCATAAGGTAAACTTTCTGTTCCTCTTGTCACTGTAGTAGCTCTTACTTGTGCCTGTTCTGGTTTGATTTCATCTCCCTTCCCATGAAGTGACCACATTTGTATTCTGTATTCCCACTCCAGGCTCACTAAACCCTTCTTTTTTCACTCTGCAGTATACAGTCTTCTACATATGTGGTATTTGTAGTGAATGTCTGTACGACACATGTTATGTTAGGAGGCCAAGGTCCTCAGATTATAGGTTTGTATGACAACAATTTAAAAGTTGCTATATAACCAGTGGCCACTGAAGTCCCCCATAACTCTGAAAGATGTAGTGAATACAGCAGCATTAAAACCTCCTACTAGAAGTCCAGACTTACAATCAGTACTTGGATTGTTTCGAAATCCTGCTTTGGGAATTAGCAATAGATTAATAAATGTCCTAAATAGTGAGACCTAGAGCCAGTCAGATGCCTGCTGTTACTGGTTTACTGTTAATTGAATCTATAGCTCTCAATGCCTCTTTTTCTAAACTGTCTGTACAAACTAAAGGAGTTCAGACAGGGACCAAGAGCAAAGCCTCGCTTCACTTAAACCCAGTGGCAAAATGGCCACAACCCCTTAGTGTATGGGGGTCTCACCCTGTGTCTTGAGGTGTGTTTGAGTGGTGCTCACCATAAAGGGCTTTGGTCCTCATTAGGCACCACACTGGATTTGAAGGGAAATGCTGTGTTATTCATCAGTCTTCGGCTTTACCCTTCTCATATAAAACAGGCTTATACACACCAAGGGAATGAGTTTGCTTCCAGACGAAGTGGTCAACATGGTTTCTTTCTCTGGTTCCTTGTAGAACATGATCTTAAATTATTATGAATATAAATTCTAGCTGTGTCGTTATTCTTCTCTACAATCTTGATGGTTTATTTACACATGCTGAAGTAAGTGTGGAATGAAACAAGCAAAGCAAGCCAATCCTACATAGGCTTTTCCAATGCAAAAATATTCACCTTGTAGAATACCCAGTGACCATTTATAGAACTGTGACCTACGCAGTTGGGTTACTCTGCTGGCCTGTGAAGCCTCTAATTCAATTTTTTAGTCACACATACATAAACAAAGGTTTCTGTTTCCAAGATCCTCATCTGCTGAAGTCTCAGGTGTTACAGGAAATTGCCATACACTCTCTTGCTTCAGTTTTCTTGCTTTGATGTCAATCTGCATGTAAAATAAGGTGAAATCTTAATATTGTGAAGACATGAATACAGTTCTTGGGCTTGACAGCAGGGATAAGCTAGTTAGCTGCTGTATGTTGCTCATGTTTCATATTTTAGCTAACACACTTGGAATAAAACTCAAAGAGTGTATTCCCCCTTCGATGCACATGTGTAATTCCTTCTAACTTAACACTGAAAGTACATGGTAGAATAAACCATCTAGTGCAAACACTGCATACCCCATGCTGATGGCTTATGCAGCTCCTGGTTATTTGCACAAGGTTTTTTTACCGTGTTCCACATAGAGATGATGTGAGGAGAAAGAAAAGCATATGTTCTCCCTTTGATTTTTTTTTTACCTGACACAAAATACTCTAGTCATAAAAATACTGTGGGGATGCCCTCTTTTGGGCAGTAATTTTGTTTAGTGCTGTGATTTATTACGGCTGTGAAAGTACCACAGCATCTATAAGTAAATTTAAATACACATTTTCAAGATCTTATTACAGAGAGCAAGAATAATCTCTTATCTGCTTTTACTGCTAACAATTGCTAATTCAAACCGTGCAGTGCCCCATTTGTTGAATTATTACTGTACACATAGTGTAATCATACATTGTTGTAAAAGGGGGAACCCTTCATAAAAGCTGTCAACTTGTGAAGTATATGTAATATATATTACGATCATGATGTTAAATACATGATACAAACAGCTGAGTGTCAAAATAATCTATCTTTACAGGGAAACACAGTACAAACTTTGTTAGCCGATACGATCCCAGGTTTAACAGCTGGATACAACTTCCACCCATGCAAGAGAGGTAAAAACCTACTACTACCTGTTGTTCAATATATGTTTTATCATCCTAGGAACAGCTAAATTTTGTCTTAGTTCTGGGAGTAAGGTGTCCTACAAACCCATTGAAAATACTGAGATAAAGCTGCAGCATGCAGTTGCGTCCCATTTGTCTCCTAATTTTTTTAAACTTTCCACATTCACAACTCCAGATGCCGAATCCCGTGGTTCTAACTCATGCAAACTAACCATGGACTTAGTGCAGTTACTGGTTGCCTGATTATGGTCTGAAGGATTTTTCTGTTTAAACTTTCCACATTCACAACTCCAGATGTCAAATCCCGTGGTGCTAACTCATGCAAACTAACTGTGGACTTAGTGCCTGATTATGGTCTGAAGGATTTTTCTCAAGTCTTCATAGTGTCCTATCGTGTTCCCCAACTGAAGCATCATGATGAGTTGCAGTAAATAAGCAGTGTCATCAGGTATCTTACAGAGAATTGAAGCCTTCACATGTTGGGCCCATCCTGTTTCACCACGCCAGCCATGAAGACCTTTCCTCAACATGACTCACCTTGTCAGAGGACTCGTAATCCTAGGTGGTCTTTAAGTGAAGTTGCTGTCAGCTAATGCATATTACAGTAGCATACATTTTAATCTTAACTGTGTACCAAAGAGCAGAGATGCATGTAGACACAAGCAATCACCAGGAACGATGGTGTAAACTTAACTCTGGATCCCAAACCTTTTTACCTTGGCAGGTAAAAAGTCCCCTAAACCTGAACTGAATGATGCATGTTTCCCAAGAAGAAACTCAAAGGCAGAAGATCCAACGTTCTAATGTTATTTTATGAAAGAGCATTGCATGTCCATCCTTCAGTTCAATACTCCTCATAGATGTACAAGAGAACTCACACCACCTTCCTAAACCTTATTCCATGTGCTGTTTGTATTATAGCTCTTTTTTACAGTGTTGAGGTATCTGGAAATCATAAATATATTGAACTCAGTGCAGCCTTGGGATTCGAGGTGTGTATTATGAGATGTGTATGAGATGTATGGAAATACGGCTGTTTTTTCAAATTTTCAGAGGTAAAATGTCAGTCTGTAGAGTTTTTGAAGGGTCTTTGTTCAGGATTCAGTGTGATTGACCTAAGTCTGTCCACAGATTCATGTGTGATGCTTGTCACCAACAAACACTGCATGAAAAAGCACAAGTGGAACAGATCTGACGAGGTTCGTTGTTGGAGCTGAGTGAACTGATAAAATTAGCCATATAAGTAGAGATAAGAAGAGATCACAGTTCATCATAGTGAATGATGAATTCATTCTTCCTCCCTCCTGCCAGCCCTGTGGGGTGACCCCACAACTGGGTTATTTACCTTAAAACAGAGGGACGCCTTCCTCTCTGGTTCAGGTCCCTGGACTGAGTCACCACCAGCTCAGGTGTTGGTACGGGGGGACAGGAGATGCGTGTGAGATTGTGCATGGCCATGCAGGGCATCGTTAGTCAACCAGGAGGCTGAGTAGTGTTTGTAGAGAGCCTGCAGCTCTTCTGTGGAGCCTAATCAGTGTCCTCATTAGGCCAGCAAAGCTCTTGAGGGGCAGTGCGTCTGGCTGAAGGGTTGGGTTTATTTGGCTGACAAACCTCAGAAGGCAGAAGCAGGTAGTTGAGGGCTGGAGAAAGCAGACAGTAGGAGTTTTCCCACCTCCACAGCGGCCAGTTGCGTTTCACCAGAAAATCAGTTTATAGTGGCAGGTGCTGAGTAGGACTTGCCTTGTGCTCTGGTGGAAGCTGCCACCTTCGGCCAAGAGTTCTCAGCTCTGCTGCGCGTTGTGCTTGCTTAGCAGCTGCCCAGTCATAAACTGTCATGCATTAACGTCTCAGCGCTCTACAATGTGATTTAAATGTAATGGTCCACTCATACATAGCTCCTTCTGCAAGGGGCTTTGCTATGACAACGTTAATTGTCACCTCTTTTGTTCAGGATACATAACTCATGGGCTTGCCGATTATTTTTCTATAAAAGGCTCCTAAGCGTTGGGGCTGTTGTCGGAAATCAGGGATTTTCAAATGACTTTCTAAAATGTTTTTAATGGTTTATTTACTCATTCCTAATGATTTCCTCGGAGTTGTTGCAGCCTTTAGAGGTAGGGTCTGGCCACGTTTTCAGAAGATCATACAAACAAGAGAGGGCTTTTATGCGGTCTCCTTTCCCAGCTCCTTTAAATGGATAAAGTTCCCATTAAAGTCAACAGGCTATTTTTTTTCCCCCCTAGGAGTACAGGGTCATGCCCTGTCTCTGCTGGCATAATGCAGGCACCATTGACAAGACAGACTGTTTAATGGGTTTTTCTGAGTCATTATGGTCCATCAAGTCAAAACCTACTTAGGAATTTTAGTCTGAGAATAATCGGCTGGATAGACTATAATAGCTCCTTTGAAATGACTGACAGGTAAATGTGGGACTCATTCACAGGCAGTATATTCTTAAGTTGAAAATCTGTATGAAATATTTGATGAGTAAATTTTTATCTCATATGCTAAAATCCATATCTGATTGATTTTACTGTAAGACCTATAAAGAAAAGTATAATCCTGTTATGGATTCAGAGCCCTCAGTGTATTTTCTTTAAAGCCAAGTTTAGTTTCTTTTCATTTGAAGAACATCTCAAAAATACATGCTTTTGAAAAGTATGTGCTATTTTCAGGCGTGCATTGTTTAGAGAAACGGCAAATGACTCATCAGCTTTTGAAATACACATCTGCCTGGTGATGCAGTAACCATGGGATGCTTTTCGGAGAGCAGTTCAGTTAGACTAGTGTGACTACTGAAGGGGTGGTCTTTGTAGCAGACACATCTGAATTTGTGGCATAAGCCTCAGATGGACACCTCGGTCAGCACTGTTGCATCTTGCCAGCTCAGCCCTGAGCTGGAAGAGGTGTGTGGAACATAATAACATTTAAAACATCATCTTTTTTCTTAAGTTCTGAGTTAAAGTTTTTGTTTAAAGACCAGCAAAAAACACAGTATTGTAGCTGGGAAGCACAAGTGGAAACGGGCAACTCAGCATCCTCACTGAGGCCGAGTGAACTGAGAAAAGAAGCTGCAGAAAAAGAGATAAAACAATTTCACAGAATCACAGAATCACATGGGGTTCAAAGGGCCCTCTGGAGATCATCTAGTCCAACCCCCCTGCCAAAGCAGGTCCACCTAGAGCAGGTTGCACAGGAACATGTCCAGGTGGGTTTTGAATGTCTCCAGGGAAGGAAACTCCACGACCTCGCTGCAGTGGAGATTTTATCTTAGTCTCATGTTAGTTCATGTTTTATCTTAGTCTGACTTCAATAATAGTAATGTTGATCCTTATTAGGATCACTTTAGTTTTTAAAAATCAAAGTTTACACTCTAAAAGTGACTCTGAAATCAGCTCCAGATGAACAGTAATAGCATTGGTAGTTTTAAAACTCAGACTGGTAGTTGTATTTCTTGTTTCAGGGCATAAATTCATCATCTGTGGAAATGAGGAATAAACTCTTCCCCTTTATGCATGTGTGCTTACGAGAAGAAGTTATTTGGGTTGATTATTGAGTGAAGGGATGTGAAGGAAAAGCATTTGAGAGACCAGTGAACGTTGAGTACCTGCAAGTCCTGAAGAAAATCACAGAATAATTGTCTTATTGTCCGTATTCGGATCCCGAGGTGCATTCCAGTTAAAATCTGATTAGGAATGGATAGTGTCTTCCCAGTTTTGTGGGGAAAGTCGTCGTGCAAAGATTGCTGAAGTACATTTTAGTCTGAATCATATTTTACAGCAGTTTAAAAAGATCACTTAACAGCGTGTCCCTTACACACTGTGTCACTGAAAAGTAAAAAACCAAAAAAGCTTAAAATATTTGTGACAGGAGCTACGGAGTGAATATTCACGTCCAAGCAGAAGAGTGAAGCGTGCTGACGCTTTCATTTTTGCTCCTTATAGTGACACTGTGTGGATGAAACCAGGAGTACACGTACAGAATAGTGTCAGTGCAATCCCCGTTAACACAGTAATGCCTGCAAGTTGTACCTACCTCTGCTCATTAAACCTGAGCTAAACCTGAAGGTGAGAGGAGTTCATTAATGGGTTTGTCAGAGGAGGTGAGGGAGGACAGACGAGCAGATGCATGAGCACTCCAGGCATTGACAACAGGCACCTTGTGGGCTTGTGCCTTGTGGCTGATGGACACAGGAGGTTCAGAGAACGTGTGCCTGCCCGTGCAGGCTCTCTCGTGTCTAAAAGGATGTGACCCCCTCAGCTTTTCCTACTTTTGGAGCCTCTATCGGGCTGTCTTGTCTCTGGCTTATCACATACTCATAAGAAGCATGTAGACACTTGATTGCCTCCAACACCTATACCCTCTGTCAAATCAGAGTGAAGTCAGCCAGCAGGTTTTTGTTGAGGAGACAACACTCAGGCAGACATGGGTACATGTACAGTGTAATCAAATAAGCTTTGTTTCCATAGAAAATCGGGCTAAAAACATAGATGCACAATTTGCTGCCCGACCATGCAGAGCAATATATGCCATCAGCTTCTATCTGCCCATTGACAGATAAATTAAATGGTCGTATTTAATTCGTCAGTTGAGCTGGAGGCACTTAGCAGTATTCCTGTCCTCCTGTTTGCATCTGCTTTTCTCAGTAGCCTTGTCCCTGTGGTGGTGTTCCCACTCAACAAGGGGTGCTGTCCTGCACCGTCCAGGTTGCCCACGTGCAGGCAAGGTGAGAGCAAAGAGGTAGACAGGAGGTGCTCAGTGCCCCTGGATGGTGAGGAGCTCTTTCAGGTGGCACCAAATCCAAAATGTAAAGCCAAAAACGGGCAGTGTTGCCTCAGGTCTGCTCCCTGAAAGCCCACCCAGCCCTGCTGTTTCCATGGTTGTATCTTCGTGTCTGCCTGACCTCTCCTCCCAACTTACAAACCACCAGCCAGTCTCAGCCACACTTGACGAAGAGGGAGATGTCTCCAAAATGTTAAAGCGTATTACAATTTTTGTGAAAATAGGCAGCTGGGTAAAGGAGAGAGGCCTTACTCGTGCCTTCACTGAAGGAAATGCTCCTGAGCATGTGTCTGGTTAGATGGCAGGTTAGAGACAGGGCATCCCAGGCTTTGCTAGCTCACCTGGTCATGGGATGACTGTAGGGAAGCCTGCAAGAGGAGCTGGGAGATACCAGAGCTGTTAATGGCAGGGTGTTGTGCTCTGTACCTGGGTCACCACCCATTCTGAATGCCTTGCGGTGGTCTGCAGGATCGAGCCCTTGATGGTGCGGGCGACCATCAAGCCCACCATGTGATTTAGGGGCACTATATGCAGCCGCTCCTGGGTTCAAATTTGGGTCCCTGGGCAGGAAGCAGAGCATGCTGTGTCAGCCATGGAGCAGGGTTTGGCAAGCTGCAGCCCCACTCCAGCGTGCCCACTTTGCCGGGGCTGTCAGAGCAAGATCTTGCCATGCCTGACCTGCCCACTTGTCTCTGGGCTCGCGCTCCTGGCTTCCTCACCCAGGAGAAAATCAGAGGTTTGGGATGAACATTTCTCGCTGTTCAATGTTTTGTATAGGTCTTCATCTTAGCCCAGCTGTGCTCTTTGGTAGTTTTCTTTCTTATATCATTGCAGCTTAAAATGAAAGGCCTCTACCCTAGCAGACCTTTCTGCTGCTGGACAATCCAGGGAGCTTTCCCTGAAAAGGGATTACACTAAACAAGGTCTCTCAGAATTGTCTGCTGCTCTATTTCTACTTCAGCAACAGACACTCACCGTTCATTTTGAAGGCAGGAGGAAGGCGAACTAATATACACCTAGCAGTCCTGACCAGAAAAAGGAATTCTTTTCCTGCACACCCGAGTTGCATGTGAAAGTGGACAGGAGGTTCAAACTTTTCTCGGAGTTAGTCGGATGAAGAAAGACATCTTTTGAGTTAAAGGGCGGAAATATAATATTGTGCCCAGCATAAGGAAAGTTGTTCTATTTGCAGTACCGCAGAAAGAAGAAAAAAATGATAATTGAAGAAAAATTTTGATGATGTGGTTCTCTTAGTAAATTGGGAACAATGACCCTTGAAGGACCATAAAGAAAGTGAATGTCAAGATAATTTATTATTGTTACATTATCTACCTCATTTTTCACTTTGTCTTACTGAGTTGTTATATCCCTTACAAGGTAATGCCCCAAACATTAATGAGCACCTTTTTATCTTTCACGGGTGTGAAAAAGCAACAAACAGCTTTGAAAAAGGGGGGATTTTCTGCCAGGTTTATGTGTGCTTAATTGTTTTGACACCAAAAATGAAGTATTTATTTGATGTCGAGCATGTATTTGATCAGCAAAGCAGCCACAGTCTCTAGGATAGCTGTAAGCACGTGAAGCTCCTGGACGCTTCTCTCTGAAGGAGTAACTGTCTTAGTTCAGGGAGTCAACTGGAGAGGGAAAAAACCATGTTTGACGTGGCTAATTGGTTTGTTGTTGGCTTCTTTTGTTTTGTTCTGCCCTGTCCTCCAGGAGAGCCAGTTTCTACGCCTGTCGCCTGGACAAGAACTTGTACGTGATCGGTGGGAGGAACGAAACTGGCTACTTGTCCAGCGTGGAGTGTTACAATCTGGAGACAAACGAGTGGCGTTACGTGTCTTCCTTACCGCAGCCTTTGGCAGCCCACGCGGGAGCTGTTCACAATGGCAAGATATATATTTCAGGCCAGTGTCTTTTAGAATTCCTGCTATACGTAACAAGAAAAAAGCCAACCACAAAACAACAGCAAAAACCCTGGAAACCCAAAATCGTAGAGCTAAATTCCTGCTGCAGCGCCATGTCTTTATTGACGTTAATTAACCGAGGTATATTTACTTTGCAGGAGGGGTTCACAATGGAGAATATGTCCCCTGGCTGTACTGCTATGACCCTGTGATGGACGTCTGGGCCCGAAAACAGGACATGAACACAAAGCGGGCGATCCACACTTTGGCTGTAATGAATGATCGACTGTATGCAATTGGAGGAAACCATTTGAAAGGTCACATTTTTAATAGCGAAAAAGCATTTCAGTGTCCCCTGTCTCCTGATAAAGAATATTTTTGTTAAGCAGTCATTGTTAAATACATTAAAAACCAAGCAACACAATTTAACAGGACACTTGAGCCAGCAATTTTAAAAACATTTTATGCAAATTATTTTAAAATTATAACAGTACATTAAATATATGAGTAATGAATGTTTTAGATAATAAAAATGGGAGCTTCCATTACTCAAAGGCATGGACAATTTGTCATTACCAAGAATTCAATGAAACAAACAGATTATTCTTTGACCCGAAAGTACCAGCAATATTTTCCTCTGTAAATCATTTTCCAAAATGTGCAGTTAGAGAGAGCTTTATTCAGAGCAACACACAAGAACAAGCTCCTGGTTTAATGAAGAGAAAAAAAAAAAACCAAAAAAACCTCCAGCCATTAAATATTAGGACTAGGCTCTTTAGATCCCTTTCTAGTATTAAATGTAGCTTGTTAATTATAATTCTTTTTAGAGGTCTCTTGTTTTCATCTTTTGAAAAGGTCTCATATTAAAATAACTACTGTTAGGCATCTGGTATTTCTGTCTTAATACCTGCACGCCGTTGTTATTACTGCTGAAGAGATTCTGCTTAATCCAGGCACTTAGACAAAAAGCACAGCCCCTGCTCCTTTGTCCCCTGACAGTATTTGACAGTTTATATTCCCATTTTTTTTTCTTTCTCCTTTCTGGCTTAAAAAAAGAAAAAAAGAAAAAAAAAGCCTCTTAACAACAAAAAGTATTTGACAGTTTATATTCCCATTTTTTTTCTTTCTCCTTTCTGGCTAAAAAAAGGAAAAAAAAAAAAGCCTCTTAACAACAAAAGAGAAAATTGTAATGCTAAAGAAAAAGTGATGTTAACTACCAGTAACGCCAGGCCCTGTGTCTGGATGACTCTGGCAACCAAGTCCCTGTGAGACTCTGAGAAGCCACATGCTGCTTTTGAAGATCTGGGTGCCTTTGGAGCATGTAGGGGACTCTTACAAGCAGCATCATTGTGAAGCACCATTATCACCAAATGCCCTTTTCCAGAAAGTCTAACTTCTCTTTTCTGTCATACCTTGGTGGAGAAGACAAGAGGGTCAAGTAAAGCATCCCAGCATATTAAGAAAGCCATAATCTGACTGCAGTGCTCTGATAAAGAAGGTAGTTTGAGATAGGGAAATGTCTAAATATTGGAGCAGGAACCAGGGCTCCTGGGTTCTGTGTCTGTGTTCAGCTCACTTAATTGATACTAATGCATAGAGCTTGAGAGTCTTGAGCTGTGACCCATCTGCCCTTTGGTGATTACAAAGCAGTAGTCGCATGGAGCACTTTTTTGGTCTGTCAGGGAAGGATGGGACCTCTGTTGGGTCTTTTTGTTACATTTTCTGTCACCTTAAAGACTTCGTTACATCACGGCTACTTGCTTAGAGTACATCATACATCAGCTTGAAAATTGAAGCTGGTCCTGAACATCACGTCCCACATGCTAAGCACCTTGTCCCTCTGGAACCAAGTGGCATCAGTTGTCTAAGGTCTACCTTGACTTGTTAGGCATTGATTTCTGAGTGAGATTTTATCTGTTGACTTTTGAATAGCTGAGATCTGCTGACCTTTGAGAAAGACTGCCAGGACAGTCTTTTCGTAAATGTTCAAACTCGCATTAGCACTGATAAATGAGGAGGAATATAGCTTGAATCTGCTTTCATCATTGATAGGTTATTAATGAGTGTTACTTTCTGATCTGTTCAGGTTTTAGATGTACTTGTGATTTGTAGAAGACTGTAGAACTGATGGTAAAAGCTTTCAGCAGATTTATCTGAAATGAAATAATAACATTACAGAAGATGGCTTAAATGTATATGGCAATATTTTCTAGAAGAAAGTTTAGCAGTGACATTATAATTGTGATAATATAATTATAGCCTTAAGTTAATAAATTCAACAGTGAAACGAATAATGAAACAGTATGTCATAATACACATTCTCCTTTCTCACTGCCCTTCTCCAGGTTTCTCTCATCTCGACGTAATGCTTGTGGAATGCTACGATCCAAAAGGCGACCAGTGGAATATTCTCCAGACCCCTATTCTGGAGGGCCGTAGTGGCCCTGGCTGTGCAGTCCTTGACGACAGTATTTACCTTGTCGGAGGCTACAGCTGGAGTATGGTGTGTACCTGCTTTCTGCAGTGACCCTTCTATTTCTTCTGAGCTCTTGCAGCCAAGTCTGTATATTCCTCAAATGGGATTGAGAGGAGATGAAGGATGAAGTAGCTCCAGGGGCTGGATTTGGTTTGGTTTTCAGCTTGTGGAGACCATGGAGTATTTTTCCACCTTTGTGCTTTTCCATTTAGATGAGTTATTATCAGATTGTATTCACTGATATGGAGTACTATAAAAATCAGATGTAATTTGGCAAAATCACAGAATCACAGAGTGATATGGGGTTGGAAGGGACCTCTGGAGATCATCTAGTCCAAACCCCCTGCCAAAGCGGGTCCACCTAGAGCAGGTGGCACAGGAACGTGTCCAGGCAGGTTTTGAATGTCTCCAGAGAAGGAGACTCCACCACCTCTCTGGGCAGCCTCTTCCAGTGCTCTGCCATCCTCAAAGTGAAGAAGTTCCTCCTCATGTTTAGATGGAACTTCTTATTGTCCCGGTTTGAAGTAAAACTGAACCAATTTTGTGTTCTGTAACTTTACATTTTAGCTGAAACCATGACACTTATGTTCAAGTTTGTGCCCATTTCCTCTTGTCCTGCCACTGGGCACCACTGAAAAAAGATCAGCCCCATCATCTTGACACCCACCTTTAAAGTATTTATAGGTGTTGATCAGATCCCCCCTCAGTCTTCTCTTCTCCAGACTAAAAAGACCAAAGGCCCTCAGCCTCTCCTCTTAAGAGAGATGCTCCAGGCCACTAACCATCTTTATAGCCCTTTGCTGTCCCCTCTCCAGCAGCTCCCTGTCCTTCTTGAACTGAGGAGCCCAGAACCGGTCGCATTACTCCAGATGGGGCCTCATCTTGTGGTTGACAGGATTGCATGCCTATAGCTCTGCTTATAAGGTGCTTCTAAAGGATATGACAAACAAACCTCTTGAAGGACTCCTAAATTAGGGCCCAAAATCGTAACTCACTTTTGAAAAGAAGTGGATTTAGGTCTTTAAAGCTGATGTGTGACTTGGATTTAACTTAGACCGCATTTAACATAACTTTTTATTTTATTACAGGGAGCTTACAAATCTTCTACTATTTGCTACAGTCCTGAGAAAGGGACTTGGACAGAACTGGAAGGAGACGTTGCTGAGCCTCTTGCAGGACCTGCTTGTTCAACTGTCATATTGCCAGCCTGCGTTCCGTACAACAAGTGACAGCCAAGGAGCACTGACACGAACACTGATTGCATTTGGGAAATTAATGACGGGTGACGTAAATATTTTATTAGAACAGGATTCCTGTTAAAACAGAGCTACCATAATTGACCCCTTATTCCATATTTATGCTTTAGGAGCAAACGAAAAGAAAACAAAACCCAAGTGTTGTCCCATCTCAGATAGATGCCGGTGTCTTACGAAGCAAGCAGCTAAAACACACCGAACATTACATGCTGACAGACTGCCATTTCAGACTGATTTTAACTTTTTTCCTGCTGCAGAGATATTCCTCACGTCAAATTTAACTTTGAAAACAAAAAAAAAAAAAAAAAAGAAGGCTAAATGTTCAAATACAGCCTGAAGAGGCAAGATCAGTATTGTGCATTGTATCTACCTGCATGTGATCTGTGTTGAAGTCACGAGGATGTTGTTTTCATGAATGCTTCAGAATTCAGATAGTGAAAAGCTCACACTGCATTGCAGAATTGTCTCCTCCTCTGTAATCCTAACCTACAGCTACTTCACATGCTCTGCAAGCAACACAGCATCAGAAGATTATGAAAGGTAAAGAAATATCATTCAGTTTTTGCACAGCTTGGCATCTAATACGCTCTGCCTTCAAAGTCCCCACGTGTAAGTGCAGCGGAAAGCAGACTACAATGAAAGCCATGCTTTACAGAGCACTTCTTGCAATAGCAGCTTAGGGATTAGGATCAAATTCTTCTAATCATGCTTGTGTAAAGTCAGAGTCATTTCACTGAAATCACATGGAGTGACTGTTTTTACATGAGTACAGCAGAAATTTGGTCCTACACCTTAAATTCTGGGTTCGTAAAGTAAGTGATTTCTGTGGCCACTTAATGAAGCACCAGAACCATTACTTACTTTTCACTAACCTGTTAGATAGGAGCATTCGGGCTAGTTGCTTCCAAAGACAAGAAGGCTGCGTTTAACTGTAAATGTATTACTTTGGACTCTTAAATAATTATGCACAATTTTGGAGAGATGCTGGTAAGTAGTTAAAATACTCCTGTGTGGTTGATCCTAAAATGCTCTCTGAAAGATTTTTACTATTGATCCAAAGTAATACGAGGCTAGATTTTCCACTGCCTTACAGCCTGTGTAATTATTTACATGTTGCAAAGTGAGTTCAGAATGTTACCACATGGGACCAGTAGCATTTTAGCCTCGCTTCATGAACTCATAGCTGCTTGCACAAATCAGGCTGTCCATGCTTTAAGCTTATGTCTTTCTATCCGGGCTTTGCAAAAGCAGTGACAAAGTCTGAGCCTGATTCTTCACCACCTCACAGTTAACATAACCATCTACACCTCAGAAGAGCATATGCATAATTCTTTCACTGCTGTTTACTGGTGCTGTGCCTGTTACCATCTCCAGGACCATCCTCCTGGCCAATATAAACTGGCATTGCTCCATTCAAGCCAATGGATGCACTTTGGTTTATGTCAGCTAAGAACCTGGCCTTTCATTTGCCTAGTTGTTGTGACTGGCTGCACCAGATAAAAGGCAAAGGAGACTCAGATCCTGCATTTTCAAGCCTGCACATCTCTTTCACGATAGGAGTTAATGCTAATCAAGGAGCAGGCGACTACCAGAGGTTGGTTTCTGCTGCAGAGGCAATAGACGGGAGGAAGAATTCATTGTTTGCTTTGCGAAATAGAAAGAGGGCGAATGTACACAGAAATTACACTATATATTGAAGCTTGAGAGCAATATAAATAATGGAGGGCAAATACCATGGGACTGTTTCTCTCTGGCATCAGTCCAGTTTTATTGCAGTGCAACTCCCTTGCTTGCAGCAGAATTACACAGTTGTAAAACTGGAGTAATGCAGTAAAGACCGATACCATACAAATGCAATAACCCACTTGATGAGGTAGCTGCACGCCTGGAAAAGAATTGTTTAAACAAAATAATTATCTGAAGATGCTAATATTTGAATGTGCCGTTGGGGAGTTTTCCTGTGAGCATCACTAAGGAACTCATAGAGGTGGAGTGTATATCCTGAAATCTCAATCCATTTCTACTATATAGTGCAATCTTAGTTGGTTTTGTATTTATTTATATTGTTCAGATCCAAGGGATCCCTTGTAAAATATATTTGGTGCAATCATGACTTTTTTTTTTTCCTTTCCTGTTGAAAGTATATAAATATAAATATATATAAAAAGGAAACTGTTAAGATACTAAATGAGGAAGCCGTGAATGACATTTAAGATCAGGATAAGGTCTGCCATTAAACACTGACTGTCACCTGTCTCTACTAAAATGTGCCATTTTTAAAGGATATTTGTTGTCCTTTTAAGTGGTTCTTTTTTTTTACCAAGATAATTTAAAGATTTATGAGGACTGTATGTAAATCTTTCTATCTTTCAGGAAGGCATGACCAAGGAAAGTGCTAACTGAATAAGACACATAAGGGATGTAAATTTTGTACAGTACTAGACTGTGTAAATGAAGCTTGCTTGTAGGGGGGAAACTTTAAATAAAACTTTATGTACTAATTCAACTGTCTGCCATATTCCTACTTATAAAATGTATGTACAAATAATATCTACATTAAATTCTTTGGAACTTTTTTTATCATGTAGATGCGTAAACTTCCTTTATTTGGTGGCCGTAGGTAACAGCCTCGTTGTTCTCCAGGAGTCATTCCTCGCTGCGTGTGAAGGCAGCGACGCAATAAAGTGTCATGAGTCAGATGTCAAACGTCCCCTGGGCTCACGTGTCCGGCCTGTGCTTCCAGCAGGGACATTCCCCCCCTGCCTGCCCATGGGGAAGGGTCGGAGCTCAGAACCCCACCGAGACCATCCATCCTACATCTGGGAAGTGCCTCTGCCTCGCCCTGCTGGGCCCGTTCCTCCATCCCAGGGTCACACAAGAGAAAAGGACACTGCCCGGCTAAAATGCAGTCTTGCTTTGGGGAATGTAATGCTCGTTGTGGCAAGTTCTTCCCTCTCCAAAATGTCCCTCCTGCGGTGACTGACCCTTCTGTGCCGCCATCCAGCGAGACATGGACAGGCTGGAGAGTTGGGCAGAGAGGAACCTGATGAAATTCAACAAAGGCAAGTGTAGGGTGCTGCACCTGGGGAGGAATAACCCCATGCACCCGTACAGGTTGGGGGCTGACCTGCTGGAGAGCAGCTCTGAGGAGAAAGACCTGGGAGTCCTGGTGAACAATAGGATGACCATGAGCCAGCAATGTGCCTTTGTGGCCAAGAAGGCAAATGGTGTCCTGGGGTGCATCAAGAAGAGTGTGACCAGCAGGTCAAGGGAGGTCATCCTGCCCCTCTACTCTGCCCTGGTGAGACCCCATCTGGAATATTGTGTCCAGTTCTGGGCTCCCCAGTTCAGGAAGGACAGGGAACTGCTGGAGAGGGTACAGCAAAGGGTCACAAAGGTGATTAGGGGCCTGGAGCATCTCCCTTATGAGGAGAGGCTGAGGGACTTGGGTCTTTTTAGTCTGGAGAAGAGAAGACTGAGGGGGGATCTGATCAACACCTATAAATACTTAAAAGGTGGGTGGCAAGACGATGGGGCCGGTCTTTTTTCAGTGGTGCCCAGTGGCAAGACAAGAGGAAATGGGCACAAACTTGAATATAAGAAGTTCCATCTAAACACAAGGAAGAACTTCTTTACTGTGACAGTGGCAGAGCACTGGAATAGGCTGTCCAGAGGGGTGGTGGAGTCTCCTTCTCTGGAGACATTCAAAACCCTCCTGGACAAGTTCCTGTGCAACCTGCTTTAGGCGGACCTGCTTTGGCAGGGGGGTTGGAGTAGATGATCTCCAGAGGTCCCTTCCAACCCCATGTGATTCTGTGATTCTATGAGTCTAACTATGGGTGTTTCTGTTCCTGGAAGGGAAGTGCTGTCATGGGTGAGCAGTGGAGGAGCTGGGACAAGAGGTGCTGCCAGCCTGAGCTGACAAGGTAGAGGCAGGGGTTTTACCAGGCAGCAGAATCATGGCCGATACCAGTCACTATACTACATCTATTATTTATTCATGCCTGCCAGCCTTTGCCACGGGCCAGCAGCTTCCTGGGCAAACCAGGTGGGTGCACTGGGCAAACAAAAAGGCAGTCCTGGTCCCCCGTGTTGTGGAAAGTGGGGGGTGGGTGGCCAAGAGTGTAGTGGGAGAGCCTGGTCTAATGAGAGGGGGTCAGTCCTGTCCACATCTTTTATGAGAAAGGGAAAAAGCGAGCCAGCGGGCACTATGGTAAGACAGCACAATGACTAGGACTGTGTCATTAATGAGTTTATTTCAGAAGAGAAAGGGAAGGAAGGGAGATCTACGTAACTTTTTTTTTAACTAATGTGGGATAAGAAGGAAGAGGAGAAGCTGGAAGCAGTGGGCAGAGAGATGATTTAGAAAGGAAGGGAATGAAGCGAGAAGGACGAGGTAAGAATGAAAGGAAAAAAAGTAGCAAACTAGAGCCTTCGAGAGGAGGAAGTGGGAAGGGCACAAAGAAAGTAAGGGCTGGGTCAGCGAGGAAGGCAAAGACAGAGAAGGACTGAGAAGGACACATCAGACCAAGCCTGGAAAGAAATGACAGGAGACAAAAAGCAGAAGAGAATCACAAGAAAATGCAATAAAAGAGGACGTGAAATAAACATGAAACTAACGCACTTGGTGAGGGTACTGCTTCTGTTTCCTTCATCATTTCTAGCTGTTGAGCAGAAGGATCAAATCAGCAGAGCACTTGGGTGTTGCAGTGTTCAGGCTTTCAATGCACGGACTTCAGCACAAGAGAAATCAGGGTGGTGAGAAGCAGAGGAAGAGCAGGCGTGTTGCAAGCCTGGGTCCTCACTGGGCTGGGGAGAAGCATCTTCTGCATTTCTGATTCACAGATAAGAGCTGTCTTTGGGAGTTGCACCCCCGGACTGTTCCTCCCTTCTCCTTCTCTGCTCTCCTTCCTGCCAAACAGTCATCTTTTCCTCTTTGTCCTCAGCGTGACAAACCTGCCCAGGAACTTGTGCGGAGCTGGGCCTGGAAAACAGCAGACCAGCGAATGGAGCTCTTTCCCTGCTCCTCAGCTGTGGTCCCATCCGCTGCCCGAGAAGGGTGAGAAGGCTGGGCTGCTGCTGACATGCGCCCCATGCACATGCCCTTATGGAGGGCAAAGAGGGCAAAAAATTTCAGAATTTGCTCCTCAGCTGTGGTCCCATCCGCTGCCCAAGAAGGGTGCGAAGGCTGGGCTGCTGCTGACATGCACCCCATGCACGTGCCCTTATGGAGGGCAAAGGTGGCATTTCAGAAAGAGGCTTTTCATTGATTTTAGCACTATCTTCAAAGGTACCGGGCCCTACCTCCCCAAAGCTGACATCATTGCTTTCCTTCATGTCTTTGTCCTCTGTCCCGCTTTTAATACAAGGATTTCCTCTGCTGGCTGCATCCCTGAGCCAATTCCTGAGAAAAAAATCCCTGCCAAACCTCATTATATAAAGCCGTTTGTATTGTACCATCATGGCTCGCCAACACACCACTCCAGTTCTCTTGCTTTTAAGGGACAGACCGTGTTTCAATTTAAACGGAGCTTTCTGGGTACGGACAAAGGAGACAGAAATCCCAAACAGTGCTAAGGAGGCCAAGATGGTAATTGCCAACACACACACACACACACTCCCGGGCAGTTGAAAATACAAGCCATTTCTTTTGTTAGTGCTGCAGAGGAGAAGAGTCAGTGTTTCAGCCTCTCGGGTCCCCACCAAGGAAGCAGGGCCAGCGGCGCTGGAGGTCAGCGTGGGTAGCGGGGAGGGAAAGTACACTAATGAATTCTGGAGGGCTTGTAATGCCATAAAAGATTCAGTTAATCTGCAGCATAGATGTTGATCAGCGAAACTGAACCTAACTCTCTGGACCTTGTCAGATGTATTCTGTGCATGTCAGTGTTCCACACCAATTACAGATTTTAGAAGACGCTCTCATGCAAAACTATGTGCCCTAATATATAAGCCAGCTCAGATGTAACTAAAATTAAAATCTGACTGTGGCAAATCTCTGTGATCCTGATATATGAAAATCCAAATAAATGATTTGTTCCCAGAAATGAAAAATAACTTCAGCAGGAAATTTCAAAATTACTTATGCAGGATTAATCCAGTTCAATGAATGCATCTTGTGTTGATTAATAAAGCATTCCTGAATTGCAAAGTAAAACGAGAGGAGACTTCTGGTGCTGATATATTTGTGTATTTCTGAAGCTAGAGAGAAATGTGCGCTTGCAAGAGATGCGGTCACCCGGTGTAAACAGAAATTGAATACAAATAGTGATTTTCTAATTGTCTCTTTTTTTCTGTTCAACAGAAAACTACCTTTGTGTCATTGATCCTTTCGGGAGGAACACAGGTACTATGTTACCTGCCACAATATTGAATGAGAACAGGGCATCTAACGCGATCGTACAATGACTCCAATTAGCATCCAGGTGACATCTGCAGTCTTATCTGGCAAAGAAAAGCAAACCTTGAGCTACTTTCTGCTGATTTCCTTGCCACACATACCAGAAATTTTGGTCAAGTAGCATTAGCTTTTGTCATCTCCTGCCCTTGAATTTAATTGGGCTTAGAGGTGAACAGATACAAGGAACCTATTTAGAAAGTGAAAACAAGGGAAGGAGATTTAAACAAATGTAGCATTTTCTCAGATTTTACTTCAGCATCCACACACACAAAAAGATCAATTGAATTTATTTAAAGCGGTCTCATCATATCACCTAAAAACCTGTTCTTCAGTCTGGAGAATTACCTTCAATCACTGCGGTGTTTTCAAAAGGAATACTTATTAATGGTTTAGGTATTTTGCGAAATACCTTTAAAATCCTTATGGTTTTACCTTTAAGCAATGGTCCCTCGTATCACCCTTAAACATCTTCCAGAAAACCACACTAGAAGGATCATATTTGCAAAGCTTGCTTAGAATCTCGGTATCTCGTGTGGGATTCAGTTCCTGATTTTTTTTCAGTCTCATTTCGACTTTTGTTCACACTGATTTTTTTTCAGTCTCATTTCGACTTTTTTTTGTTTTGTGCAAAACAATTCAGTTTTCAAAAAATTTTGACTGATCAAGAATATTTGGTATGAATGGAATAAGTGGGCTTTAAACATACTTCCCTGTGAATAGTGAATACCGAGACTGATGATCCGTTGCATAAACAGTCACAGAGAAAATTCTTGCTTCCTGTGAATTTAGGGGGTTTGAGAAAGGTGTATAAATACACAAATACACATTTTCACCTGAAAAACGTCAAGTTCATCAGCCGTAGCAAGGGCTGCCGTGCTGTTGTTTTTGCTAAAAACTGTAAACTCGGTAACAGCATGGAAACTTGCATGTTTTTCTTTAAAAACCACCTCTTGAGCTGCAGAGATGCCATTAGTCACAGCAGGGAACATAACCAGAAGGAGGATGTCTGTAACTATAGCAAGAGAGCACATTAAACCGTAGGTCAAAATCACGACTGACTGATTACCTTCAGGGTGAGAGTAAATCTTCAGACCCGCCGGAATGATAGGAATCGGGGCTGACTGGGGCTCGCCCAGGTCATCCCCTGCCTCCCCCATGCCATGGTGGGGCTGGCGATGCCCAGTGCACACCCAGCAGACATTTGCTGACTCTCCTAACCTTCGGGGCAACGTGTGATGGGATGGAGTCACCCTCACCATTAGAAAATGCTTCCTGATGTCTAGCTTAAATGTCTCATTAGTTTAAAGAGATGGTTCTAGGAAGAACCTAAAAGAGAAAACAAATATTTTTCAAAAATTTAAGTCCACAATTAAATCATCTAAAGCTTTCACAAATGACTGAACCTTCAAAGCTGCTTTTCTTTCTCCTGCTCTCAGTGGAAACTGCTTATTCCCACCCCTTTTGCAGCAGCAGTTTTTCTTGCAAACCCAAAGACTGCCGGTCTTCGCTCTTCTCTAGGCCTGTGACCCAGTCTCTCCTCCCTGACTATGAATTTTACATTAACCAGCAGCTTGATTTTCCCCTTTTTAGCTGATCTCCAGCTGGCCCACACCTTCAGCTGCGCATTGACCAGTGCAGAGAAGACCAGAAGATTTCTGTCTGACTCGCAGTAATGCAGCCCAGGGTTGCAGTGGACAGGAGCTTTGCAAGGAGGTCTCTCCTTTATTAGAAAGTTATTAGTAAGCCTCTCTGTAACTCGCTCAGGTCAGAGCTGATCAGATGGGTATTTTGGCACGATTCAAGATGAAACATCCTCTTCTTAACAGCACTTCCATGAAGATGAGGATGAAAGCCATAACCTGGCTGCGTAAGATTTAGGTGCAGAGTCCAATCCAATAAGCTTTAGTGAATGGTGTTTAGATCCAGGACTGCATAAAGATCCATTAAGCTGCTGTAGGAAAGTGGCACTTTTATCAGTGGCTGGGAACTCAGAAAAAAATTCTGTTTTCTTTTAAGCTCTTTTGCTTCTTTTAGTGCAATAAAATGAAAGACATCTGTGAAGAGCTATGTCTGGCACACCCCCACCTCTCGCGAATCATTCTCCAAGCATTCACTTTTCCTGTGAAATATTCCAACTGGTTTCAAGAGCTATGGAGCACTGCCAGTACATGAAATGGAAAGATGCAACATTTCCCCAACAGTGGTCTATTCTGACTGGTACAAGGGTATCATGCTCTGGATTCCCTCTGGTTTGTAGACAATGGCTCAAGTGAGAGCAATCTTCATAGCTATAGGTATTCATGCTTCCAATCACAAAAACTCCAGCTCTCCCTTCTGTCTTGTGAAAAACGTCACTAGACATCAACTTGAGTTGACTCCAGTGTAGTCACTTATTCTGAGTGCATTTACCATCTCTGTGTCCACCCCTGGCCCTGTAGTTCAGACTTTAACCAGCAAACCTTTTGTTGCCATCCTTAGTGATACTGGATGTGGTCACTGAGTCTTTGCATTCGGGGTTGCAGCAACACTGGCCGTTCCTCTCACTGTGGGAAAGATAAAAGCATAGGGTTGTAGCCTTGGCCTGCAAAGTGAATTGTATGTCAGGCTCCATGTCTACTCCAGCCTGAGGTGTTGGTGAGTGAAGGTTCAGACTACCCTGCACCCCACACCCTACAAACCTTGTGTCCCCGTGCCCATGGGGCAGGGCATGGGCTGTGTGGCTGCACTCTCTCCTCTCTCCTCCGTTCCCTGGAAATGCCTGACGACTCATCCAGATGTCCCCCTGGCTGCCCTTCCCTGGCACAAGGTGTCCTCCAGGCTGTGGCCAGCCCGAAGGCCCATCGCCCAGGGCCAGGCAGTGGTGCTGGCAGAGGCCACACGGCAGGGACTGTCCCTGTGCCCTGGCCCCAGCTCCCATTCAGATGAAGTGATTAAACTATATTGTTTTAGGGAATGAGCCATGCAAACATTTTAGGAGCCAGCTGCAGAACAGAATCGGTGCCCTGGTACTTCACCAGAGGACACTTATTGATAGCTCTGGAGAGGACTCACAAAATCATTTTTCAGACCTGGAACAAGACTTACTAGATGAGAAAAAGAGTCTTCATTCTGTACTCATTGGTTCCAATTAGAGGATGAACTGGCCTCTATTTTCCAAAGCGTGTTTAATTTTGAATGGGTTTCTCATGGGCGGTGGGCTACCATAGGCAAATCTCATTTTGACAAGTACTAATTATGGACAAGGCAGTGGCAGACTGTAATCTCTGTCATGAGAGCTATCAACAGGGATGCAGCGAAGGCTTTAACAGTGGGTGGCAGTGCTCTGGGTCAAATTAATCACCGCCATAATGACAATGAAATCAGTAGAGCTTTGGGATGTTAAGTTTGATAAAAGAAGCCATTCTGTTCCCTGTCTGGCTGTTTACATTGCAGCCCGGCCTCAGCTCCAGCTAATCCTTTGTCACGGTGCTCAGGGCTGGCTTCTCTTGGCGCGGGGGAGAGAGAACAAAGAGCAGCCCCCCTCTCAGAGGCAAGGTTTTCATGGCCAGACCTGAGTCGCTGCAAGTGGATCACCTAAGTGTGAAGCAGACAGCCCCAGATTTGAGGCACGTGAAAGGACTCAAAAATTTAAGTGGAATTTGAGGGAGGGGGCGGGGGGGGGGGGGACGCAGCCGCGGAGGGG